>NC_139219.1:274453052-274833052 GCF_055691185.1 Crinia signifera
ATCACAGCCAAGGCGCGACATTTAAACTAACGGTGACTGCGCTGCAGACGCCATTCCGGTCTGGAATAGCGTGCAGAGCGGTCACCGTGCCTATCTGCCGTGATACTGACCTGATCCTTGCTAATACTTACCTGATCCTTGCAAATACCTTACCTGATCACCTGATCACTGCTTGTAGCGTGCTGGACGCTTCCTGGATCTGACTTCTTGGGACTTCCTGCTGCTGCTGCAGTGTGATAGAGAGATAGAGAGATAGAGAGAGAGATAGAGAGAGATAGAGAGATAGTGACAGAGAGAGCTATATTTTGTGTCTGCTACCCCCCCTTTTTGGGGGTGCAGGGGTTTTTTATATATAAATAACTGTCAGTGCTGCTGCTGCAGTGTCATAGAGTGATAGATAGTGATAGATAGTGATAGATAGTGATAGATAGTGAGAGATAGAGAGATTTGTGTCTGCTACCCCCCCTTTTTGGGGGTGCAGGGTTTTTTTTATATATATAACTGTCAGTGCTGCTGCTGCAGTGTCATAGAGTGATAGATAGTGATAGATAGTGAGAGATAGAGAGATAGAGAGAGATAGTGACAGAGAGTGATAGAGAGTGTATATTTTGTGTCTGCTACCCCCCCTTTTTGGGGGTGCAGGTTTTTTTTTATACATATAACTGTCAGTGCTGCTGCTGCAGTGTCCTAGAGTGATAGATAGTGATAGATAGTGATAGATAGTGATAGATAGTGAGAGATAGAGAGAGATAGTGACAGAGAGTGATAGAGAGTGTATATTTTGTGTCTGCTACCCCCCCTTTTGTGCTGATCAGTATATCTGTGCTATTCAGCAACTTTTTGGGGGCGCAGGGTTTTTTTTTTTTTTATATATACCTGTCAGTTGCTGCCAGTTGCACTGTCAGTTGCACCAAAGGTTGTGCACCTGCTGCCCCTCACTGGTAATCAGTGTCGCATCACTGATCACCTTTTTTTTTTTTGAGAGTGCTGTGGGGTCTTTTTTAATTTTTTTTTTACACACACTGTGATTTTGTGGGTGCCCTGTGGCCACTGTGCGCTGATCAGTGATGTACATCACTGATCAGCTTTTTCGGCACAGGGTTGATCTATTTTTTTTTTTTATCAAATTCCTGTTGCCTTTGAGCGCTGTTCAGTGACGGACGTTACTGACCAACATCTGTGCTCAATTTTTGGCGCAGGACCTTTTTTTTTTTTTTTTTAACCCCTTCAATTTTTTTTTTAATTGGGATCAAATTCCTGTATAAAGTATTTTTTTTTCTGCACTACATACACACTACACACTACATACCCCCCGGGTTGAAATAAAGTTTGTACCCCCCCCTACACTATACACGTGTTGAAACATTTCACTACCAGTAACACAAAAATAAAAATGTCATCCCAAATGTCATCCCAAATGTCATCCCAAATGTCATCCCAGTCATCCAGAAGAATGTATTCAGCGGAGGAGGCATATGCCATGCTTGCCTCTGACTCTGACACAGCCAGTGATGCAAGCGGGGAATTTGAAGGATTTGTCTTAAGCTCCTCTTCCTCCTCTGGTGATGAGGGACCCCCTCAAAGACGCCCCCGTAGAGCAGCTGAGACCCCCCCAATAATTGATCTCTTATGGACCCCACCACCAGACAATTTTGAGCCCCAGGTTCCTGAGTTTTTGGCCATGCCAGGAATCCAATTTGATTCCACAGGTCTCAGAGAAATTGACTTTTTCAAATTATTTTTCTCTGATGATTTTATAAATTTAATGGTGGACCAAACTAATTTATATGCCCAGCAGTTTATTGCTCAAAACCCCACGTCATCATTTGCTAGGTGGACCCTGGAAGATGCAGTAGAGATGATGACGTTTTGGGGTCTGGTGTTTCATATGGGCATAGTAAAAAAGCCAGAAATTAGGCAATATTGGAGTACAGATGTTCTGTACAGCACCCCATTTTACCGTATGGCCATGCCCCGGGCTCGATTTGAGACGATCCTTAAATTTTTGCATTACAACGATAATGCACAGTGCCCTCCCAGAGATGATCCCACCTTTGACCGGCTATTCAAAGTCAGGCCGGTCATTGATCATTTCAGTGCCAAATTTGCAGAGATGTACATCCCTGAAAAATTTATTTGTATTGATGAGTCCCTTATACATTTTAAAGGAAGGGTTAAATTCCGCCAGTACCTTCCCAGTAAGAGGGCAAGGTATGGCATAAAAATGTATAAGCTGTGTGAAAGCACCTCAGGGTACACCCACAGGTTTAGGGTATATGAAGGGAAGGATTCAAGAATTGAACCGCCAGAATGCCCCCCCTCCCTCGTAGGTGTTAGTGGAAAAATTGTCTGGGATTTAGTGCACCCCTTCCTGGATAAAGGTTATCACCTCTATGTGGATAACTTTTACACCAGCATCCCCCTGTTTAAGGCCCTTGGTTCAAGAGGTACAGCAGCTTGCGGTACTGTGCGCAAGAACCAAAGAGGCCTCCCAAAAACGCACATTGCCCAAGTAATGAGAAGGGGTGAAAGCAGGGAAATATGCACCGAAAATATGTTGTTGGTCAAATATAAGGACAAGAGGGATGTCCTTATACTGACAACAATTCACGGAGACAGTACCACCTCCGTCCCTGTACGAGGTACCAGTACCCACACCTCCAAACCTAATTGTATCCTGGATTACAATAAGTACATGGGCAGAGTGGATCTTTCAGATCAGGTACTGAAGCCGTACAGTGCCCTGCGGAAAACAAAAATCTGGTAAAAGAAGCTGGCCGTGTATATCATCCAGATGGCACTGTATAACGCTTAAGTGCTATTCCGTTCTACCGGCCAGAGGGGGACATTTATGCACTTTCAAGAGGAAGTCATAAAGGGCCTAATATTTGGGAACCAGCAGGCAGAGGGCCCCAGTACTTCTAGTACTGGCCCCCGTATTGTACCAGGGCAGCATTTTCCTGATGAAATCCCCTCCACTGGAAAAAAGGGCAGGACACAAAAAAGGTGCAAAGTTTGCTATAAAAAGGGAATAAGAAAGCTTCGGGGGTCTTGCTAATGCCACATAGCACCCACCATTCATTCCACCAGAATCTGAGCCGCAAAATCCAAAAATCACTCCTTCCCTTCTGAGTCCTGCCATGCACCCAACTGGTATTTTTCGGTCACATGTGAGGCATTGCCGTACTCGGGAGAAATTGGGGCATAGATTTTGGGGTGCTTTTTCTCCTTCATACCTTCTGAAAATGAAAAATTTTGAGCCAGAACTGCATTTTTGTGTAAAAAAATGTAATTTTTCATTTTCACTGCCCAGTTGTATCAAAATTGGTGAAACCCCTGGGGGTTTGAAATGTACACTATACCCCTAGATGAATTCCCTGAGGGGTGTAGTTTGCAAAATGGGGTCACTTGTGGGGGGGTTTCACTGTATTGGTGCTTGGGGGGTCTTGCTAATGCAACATAGCACCCACCAACATTCCACCAGAATCTGAGCTGCAAAATCCAAAAATCACTCCTTCCTTTCTGAGTCCTGCCATGCACCCAAATGGTATTTTTTGGTCACATGTGAGGCATTGCCGTACTCGGGAGAAATTGGGGCACAGATTTTGGGGTGCTTTGTCTCCTTCATTCCTTGTGAAAATGAAAAATTTTGAGCCAGAACTGCATTTTTGTGTAAAAAATGTAATTTTGCATTTGCACAGCCCAGTTGTATCAAAATTGGTGAAACCCCTGGGGGTTTGAAATGTACACTATACCCCTAGATGAATTCCCTGAGGGGTGTAGTTTGCAAAATGGGGTCACTTGTGGGGGGGTTCCACTGTATTGGTGCTTGGGGGGTCTTGCTAATGCGACATAGCACCCACCAAAATTCCACCAGAATCTGAGCTGCAAAATCCAAAAATCACTCCTTCCCTTCTGAGTCCTGCCATGCACCCAAATGGTATTTTTTGGACACATGTGAGGCATTGCCGTACTCGGGAGAAATTGGGGCACAGATTTTGGGGTGCTTTTTCTCCTTCATACCTTCTGAAAATGAAAAATTTTGAGCCAGAACTGCATTTTTGTGTAAAAAAATGTAATTTTTCATTTTCACTGCCCAGTTGTATCAAAATTGGTGAAACCCCTGGGGGTTTGAAATGTACACTATACCCCTAGATGAATTCCCTGAGGGGTGTAGTTTGCAAAATGGGGTCACTTGTGGGGGGGTTCCACTGTATTGGTGCTTTGGGGGTCTTGCTAATGCGACATAGCACCCACCAACATTCCACCACCAAAAATCACTCCTTCCTTTCTGAGTCCTGCTATGCACCCAAATGGTATTTTTTGGTCACATATGAGGCATTGCCATACTCGGGAGAAATTGGGGCACAGATTTTGGGGTGCTTTTTCTCCTTCATACCTTATAAAAAAGAAAAATTTTGAGCGAGAACTGCATTTTTGTGTAAAAAAATGTAATTTTTCATTTTCACTGCCCAGTTGTATCAAAATTGGTGAAACCCCTGGGGGTTTGAAATGTACACTATACCCCTAGATGAATTCCCTGAGGGGTGTAGTTTGCAAAATGGGGTCAATTGTGGGGGGGTTCCACTGTATTGGTGCTTGGGGGGTCTTGCTAATGCAACATAGCACCCACCAACATTCCACCAGAATCTGAGCTGCAAAATCCAAAAATCACTCCTTCCTTTCTGAGTCCTGCCATGCACCCAAATGGTATTTTTTGGTCACATGTGAGGCATTGCCGTACTCGGGAGAAATTGGGGCACAGATTTTGGGGTGCTTTTTCTCCTTCATACCTTCTGAAAATGAAAAATTTTGAGCCAGAACTGCATTTTTGTGTAAAAAATTTAATTTTTCATTTTCACTGCCCAGTTGTACCACAATTGGTGAAACCCCTGGGGGTTTGAAATGTACACTATACCCCTAGATGAATTCCCTGAGGGGTGTAGTTTGCAAAATGGGGTCACTTGTGGGGGGGTTCCTAAATTTTAGCATCTTATGGTGCCTAGAAACCTACATGGTGCCTAAAAAATAATCTCATAAAAAGGAGGCTCCAAAATCAAGTAGGTGCTCCTTCTATTATGAAGCCTGTGGTTTGGTCAACGTGCACACTAGGGCCACATATAGGATATTTATGAAAACAAAAGAATTGGGGGAATCAATTTTTAGTCACATTTCTCTAGTAAAATGTACTGTGTTCCTTAGAAAAATGTATTAAAATTGCAAATCTGCAAAAAAAATTAAATTTTGAAATTTCACCTACACTTTGTTTTAATTCCTGTGAAACACCTAAAGGGTTAACAAACTTCCAAAATGCTGTTTTGAATACTGTGAGGGGTGCAGTTTTTGAAATGGTATCATTTATGGGGGTGTCTCACATACAAGTCCCTCAAAGTCACATCAGAACTGAACTGGTCCCTAAAAAAATCAGTGTTTGAAATTTTCTTGAAAATTTGAGAATTTGCTATTCATATTGTAAGCCTCCTAGTGTCCAAAAAAATTAAAAGGAAGTTGAAATAATGATGGAAACATAAAGTAGACATATGGTCTATGTTAGTTATTAACTATTTTGAGTGGTATGATTATTTGTCTCACAAGCAGAAAATTTAACATTTTGCAAATTGCTAAATTTTCCATTTTTTTACGACATTTTGGTATTTTTCACAAAAAAACACAGACTGTATCGACCCAAATTTACCACTAATTTGAAGTACAATGTGTCACGAAAAAACAATCTCAAAATCACTGGGATAAGTAAAAGCAAAAAAAAGTTATCCCCACTTAAGTGATACATGTCAGATTTGAAAAAAAGGGCTCTGTCAGGAACGCAAAAACTGGCTCTGTCAGGAAGGGGTTAAGGTTAGGGATGCAGTCAAAATCCTGAATGGGTCAAAATACCGACAAGGACAAAATCCTGACAAGGTCAAAATCCCGACATTTAAAATCCCTACATTTTAATGCGAGGGGCAGCGGTTCACTTGCAACTGTGTCCATGTCGACCGTGTCGACATTCGGGTCAAAAAAACTGTGAAAAAACCCATGTCGAACTCGCGACCTGTCGACAGAAAGTCATGTTGACTGTTTCACCTGTAAATTCTTTATGTCGGTTTTTGACCTTGTCGGGATTTTAAATGTCAGGATTTTGTCCTTGTCGGGATTATAAATGTAGGTATTTTGTCCTTGTCGGTATTTTGACCCATTCGGGATTTTGACCCATTCGGGATTTTGACCCTGTCGGGATTTTGACCATCGGGATTTCATACCGAATCCTAAGGTTATTTCAAGGTGCACTTTCTAACCACTGTCATATTCTCCTCTTCCCTCTGTAGTCTAGGGGCATATTCAGTTAACCGCAGGACTTATAATAGGTGACGGGTTTGTTGCTGTGCCTGCCTGTAGCTATTCAATTGTTATGGGTTTCTGTTTCCAACCTCCTGGGGTTCGAACAGAAATCTAAGTAAGTCTTGCCCTTACCACAGCAGCATGTCAACTCATAGCTCTGTACCTAAGGGTAATGTGAGTTAACCCAGTTCCTAAAGGTTAACTCACATTAGCCGTGGGTTTATCGCAGGAAAATGGCTTAAAATCTAATACCTTTTCCACTTGCAAAAATAACCCAGGATTTTGCATGGGGGCATGCATCAACCCAAGTTTTTTTGTAGTGGAAATGCTTCCTGGTAAAAGTCCTGGGTCGTGTATCCCAGCAATTACCTGGGTTGGACACGGGATGCTCTCGGGTAGGGGGAAATGTAAACAGGTAACCCGAGTCCGGTTCACTGCAATGCAAAAGCTGCCGCTGGGATCTCCCATCGTTGGCTCAGTACCAGTCAATCAGCTGCTTACTGCCATGTCACAGGCTGTGTTTAAAAAAGGACTGACAGGAGTTGATTGGTTAGTGGTATATCACTCTCCATTTTATCACTTTGCAAAGCTTAGTACATCTCGCTCTCTCTGTGATGAACTTGTGTGCATCATAAATATAAAAGCCAATGTTGTGCGCTGAAAATTGTTTGAGCAATGCTCATCAATATCACTATGGCTCTTTCTATGTGATTTAGTTGCTTCGTACATGAAAAAATATAAGTTTTGCATCCACCATGTGAAACAAAGATTAAATTGTGCTGTTAGCATGCAAACTCTTAATGTACACGTTGCGATGATGGGCTGGATCGCATCGCATTGCATCGCAACGCATGCGTTTTGCATGCAATTTGTGTGCAAGGCGATCAGAAGGCAGTACAAACAGTATGTGCAGTGCATACTTTTTGTACCATGTGATGAGATGCCCGCGGGAGCTCGCATTGCATCGCATGGTGAAAAGGCACCGTGTATGGGCACCTCAAAACATGTTATCATGTTCCTTTTGCCTACCCAAGAAACAATTTGCCTGTCTGGTAGAATTACCTTTGACTAATCCTAAAAACAAATAAAGGCAACCAAATACTGTAGTTCAATATATATATATATAAATTGGTGAGATAAATATTAGTCATTATTCTCTATTGACTAATTAGATTACTGTAATCATCCCATGTAACCTATATTTTATCTTTTTCACTTTTGTAATATTTGTTTCTAAAATATCACGGCCAACTAGTGTTCTGTAGGGTAACGGTGGCAGATCAAATGAGTAATGTATTTTTAAAAATGAGTTTATTTTGCCACTGATACAAACATTATTCTATTAAATTGTTCCTGTAGAAACAGACAAAATCATCGGTATTACTGGTTTTAAAAAAAATCCCCTCCATTATAAAGTTTGTATAATGTTCCGCTGCTTTCATACAAAGGTAAAAGTAAATTATATTTTTTTAGAAGGGAACATTAATCATAAAGAACAGTTTTTATATTTATATTATTTGAATAAATCTTACTATATATCATACAAGTCATTTATTTCAACTTTTTAATAATTTTCACTTCTTATCTGTTTTCCTAAGTTTTGTTTTGCCCAGAGCCAAGTTGATTATTGCCATTGACAAAGTAAGAAATGAGGCACATTATTCAACAGAAATTGTAATACTAAACGGAAAATCAGGCGTGTGACCAGTAGTGGCTCGTACCTTCTTGGGGGAGGAGGGCTCCAGTGGGGGTACTGCAATGTAGGCACCCCCCTGTCGCCGCCTCCACTGCCTCTCCTCCCGGTCCCCGGCACTTGTGCTATGATGACGCCTGTGTAATACAAATGACAGGCACTGGGACCAGTGTGCGTAGTACAAATGTAGCTACTGCGCATGCGCAATTGGGAAATTTGCTCGACACCTCCCAATGGGACTGCCTTGGTAACTGGCAGGTTGGACTTTCAATAGGAAGTCACTGCCAGACACAGTGAAGCCAGTGCAGTCTCACAGACTGCACCTGGCTTCACTACAGTGGCAGATTTTACCTGGAGGGGCTGCAGCCCTGCAGCCCATAGGTAAAAACCACCACTGCCTGTGACTGTAACTTTATGTAGGCATGACGGGCCCAGTATAGTGTATAACATAGTATTGTGTTCATGGTGTAAGCAGGACAGACAAAGGCAGTTTGGAGTTACTGATTAACTGGAATCCAGCAAAGAGAAATCCTGATTTATTTTGATTATTATGCTGACAGCAGAACGAAACATATTTGTTATTGTTACGAAAATTTGGAAAAATCATAGTACACCATTATCCATGTATAAAAAATGTCATAAATGCCACAGAAATGCAAAGTTTACAAGAGTCTCGTCAAGAATTCTATCATCTTTCCCACAATCAAACACTCATCCTTCATTCTTGTACGCTGCCAATATCATGCAAAAGGTTTGTGGTTGGCGTGGAAGGGAAATGAGCACACCATTCCAACTTTATTTTACTAGGAATGCACAAATGTGGCACAAGCTAAATCCTGATTATAAACATTGATGATTTTTGGCTCTGCTAAAAAAAAAAAATAATAATGAATAATTCACCACTCTATGACTAAGCCAACACCATGTTTGCAGACCAAACGTTGAAAAATTAAATTTGAAAGAAAGTGAGTTCTGGGGCGAATGTTTTTGCCTTTTTAGGAAACGCTTCTATTTTTTAATCATTGAAATTGACACAGTGTTTCGTCTAAAAGCGCTTCCTGACAAAACCGTGAGAAAGAAGCCCTTAGCGAGGACCAGACAGCCGGTGGGCCCCCCAAATTTGTCACTCCCACAACGCAGAACGCTGACCCTGTTGACCTAATGATATCATACAACAAATGGCCGATCTGGCGTTGCTGCAAGAAAAGGTACATTATTACATTATTGTCGTGGCATGAATGTGTTCGGCATAGACGTTTGGCTGCGCAATAACAATCCCATTAAAGTATTAGAGCAGAAGGAGGGGAAATATTATTGTTTAAACGCAGGAACCCGAGGGTTTAATGAGAAGCAGAACAGTGAGGCCACAGCGCACAAAGCGCCAATGCCAACTGGATTGACAGTGTGCGGGCGGTGGTGACGCCTGAAGGTCTGATGGCTGATGTGTGTGCCATTAGTGTCACGGTGGTGATAAATGACTTTCAGATAATTCTCATTATTCTATATCTTTGAGAACCTTTTTCCCAGTCCTACAGATGTCTTCAGATTTTTTTTCGTCAATTTGCCACATCACCTCCAGCTGCAGATGGTATCTACCCACACATTTCCATTGTGAAGAGCGCCTACAGAGAGGCGTAGCATTCACTGGACCACTTTGGCCAAGACTCCAATTACACTAATGCTGCCTTTGAAAGTATCTCTTCCTATTTGCTCCTAACATCTTTGGTTCCTGATTAATACACTTATTCTCCAGGGAGCATTTTTCTTTGTCTTTGACCAAAATTAAAAAGTGTCCTTTGAAGTAAAATGTGTCCAGTAAGACAAAAGAAATTCTATTTCTTTGTTAATCAGAAATACACTATTAATAAAACATTTTAGCTGCATTCAGAAAGGGACAACAACCCAAAATGATCATAAAGATAAGCAATTATGCCCTATAAGTCTGTAACATATACAACCAACATCGCACAATATAAATGCTTTATACACTCTGAACCACATCTAGAAAATTGAGTGACATCATTTAAAAATAGTTTATTTTTGGAAAGAATATTTTATTATACATTTAGAGATATGGGACTAAACAAAGTACCAGTCAGTAACTTTTGTCTATCACAGCTGATCAGTAACCTGACCGAGAGGGTCATTGGGAGGGTTTGTCTGCTAAGTAAACATCACACAGTATCGTGGGATTACAGTAACCATCCTCTTGTGTATATTTTTGCTGTAGGATAAATTGCAAAAGTTTTATATTTATTTTGCTGCTGCATCTGAAGTAACACTGTATATATAAATCATGGCTTAGCACTAGTTATTTTCTTATTATAGTTATTATACTATATGTCTAGCTACAACGTGTGCTCTAAAGGCATAGTTTTGCCAGACAGTGTGTGACTTAAGTGTTTCTGGATTTGTATTTCTTTACAAGGAGTCTGTCCCTGCCAATGTGTCATGTGATTGCTAACAGGGCCGTTTCTAGAGGCGGACAAGCCGTGCAGCAGCCCGGGGCGCCGCACGGCTTGTCCGCCTCTGAAACAGCCAGGGCGCCCGGCAGTCTCCCCCCAACCCCAACCCCCCAAAACCCTGTAGCCGCCGCAGCCGCAGCTACCATAGCCGCCGCAGCCGCCGCCGCTGTCTCCCCGGCCGGCCCGACTACACGCTGGAGAGGGGAGGGGAACGCATCGTGCGTCTCTCCGTCCCCTCGCTCAAGTCACTGGGCTGCCGCTGTCAGCCAATCAGATCTCGGGCGCGAGATATGAATGGCTGACGGCTCAGCTCAGGTACACACACTGAAGGGGAAGGAGAGAGGCAGGATGCGCTCCCCTCCCCTAGGAAGCAGCATGGAAAACGAAAAAGTGAGTTTGGCACTGTGGGGGCATATATTTGTGGCACTGTGGGGGCATATGTGTAGCACTGTGGGGGCATATATTTGTGGCACTGTGGGGGCATATGTGTAGCACTGTGGGGGCATATATTTGTGGCACTGTGGGGGCATATGTGTAGCACTGTGGGGGCATATATTTGTGGCACTGTGGGGGCATATATTTGTGGCACTGTGGGGGCATATATTTCTGTCACTGGGGGCATGTGTGGCACTGTGGGGGCATATATTTGTGGCACTGTGGGGGCATATATTTCTGTCACTGGTTGCATATGTGTGGCACTGTGGGGGCATATATTTCTGTTACGGGGCATATGTGTGGCACTGTGGGGGCATATATTTCTGTCACTGGGGGCATATATTTGTGGCACTGTGGGGGCATATGTGTAGCACTGTGGGGGCATATATTTGTGTCACTGTGGGGGCATATGTGTAGCACTGTGGGGGCATATATTTGTGTCACTGTGGGGGCATATGTGTAGCACTGTGGGGGCATATATTTGTGTCACTGTGGGGGCATATGTGTGGCACTGTGGGGGCATATGTGTGGCGCTGTGGGGGCATATCTGGCACTGTGGGGGCATATCTGGCACTGTGGGGGCATATTAGTAAACAGCATCAGTTGTGCGGCAGCGGCACATGGGGCATAATGTGTAATGGGCATTACGATGTGTGGAGTATTGTGTAATTGCCATCACAGCGTGGGGTCTAATGGGCATCTTGGTGTGCGGTGTAATGTGTAATTGTCATCATGGTGTGCGGCGTAATATGTAATCGTCATCACAGTGTACGGCGTAATGTGTAATTGGCATCACGGATAAATAGTGTGTAATTATTTAAGTAGCCTGTCATTGTTTGGCCTTGATCTGTGAGGCGTACTAGGTCACTGTGTGTGGCCTTCAGCCGGCCAACCTAAGTGCGGGAGGACAATAACAATTCCTGCAGCAACCAATGTCTGGTCATGCAGGTTGCAAAAGTGTGATATAAGGTAATTGTTTTCCTACTAGACCACGCCTCACATTAAGCCACACCCCTTTTAAAATTAAGCCACACCCCCTATTTCGGCGCGCGCCTACGGCGCGCGTAATTTCTACTATCCCATGTTATGTATTGGGGGGGGGCGCATTTTTTTTTCTTCGCCCTAGGAGCTAAATTGTCTAGAAACGGCCCTGATTGCTAATGTGACCGTTTCACTTTGTTTTGATGCCGTCTGCGTAACTGTGCGAGCAGAGAGTGCCGGCAAGGAATCTACCATCCTGCTCCAGGTAACTTTTGCGTAATGTAACTCATGACGTCAGCACCTTCCCCGAATTTGGGCGCTAGAAAAGTCAGTCCAGTCTGACTTTTCTTAGCGAAGGTAGGAGAAATCATTCAATGGTGAGTTGTTATCGATTGATTTCTCCTCCTTGTGGCTGCATGGGGTGTTTTATCTATTTCATGTTAGAGAGGGGATTTGCGCAGCGGGAGAGCGGGCGTTCGGCCAGGTGGCAGGCAGCATTTACCTGTGCGCTAAACTGCGAACAAATATGCAAATTGCACCCTTTTAATCCCGCCCCTCACCGTAGACCTGCATATTGCGGGATTTGTATTACTGGGGGTGGTGCTTGGTGACGTCTACCTCAGGCCCCGCTCTCAGAAGTGCTGCAAACAGTCTCCTCTCCAAGGTTCTCCCAGAGAGGAGACTTTAAAAGTAGGCAAGTATGTTTTACATTTGTTAAAACTTTTGTGGCCAGACATTCTGCAATATAAATAATTTGATGAGGTTTTCTCATACAGCAAAATAGCAAGTCAAAACCTCTCTTCTTTTAATGCTTCTGTGACAAAACATAGATGAGAACATCAGACATTAGTGTTTTTTTCTTTACTGATTTACCAAGAGGACAGTACTGTGTACTATTTCTGTACAGTGACTGTGCTGTATCCCATGCCAGGAATCTGAGTGATTTCCCAGGGCTGACAGGAGCTACATTCTTTTCCTGTGAGGCCAGATTGGAGATGCTCCCCTCTTGTGGCCGTGTTCTCTGAACCTCTGCCCTGACGCCTACACAGGTCATTCTACCTCACTTTTCTCCTCACACACAAAGACTTCTGTTGAGCAGGCCCTCTCCCACCTTCCAGCCGTGCCTTGCTGCTGGCAAGGGAAGGGACACAATACACTGCAGGACACAGCCACTATTGGTCCATTCAGGGTATCCACCCACCTCTCTTTCCAGTGCCAGGGAAGTCATTGTAAATAGGGGAATACAACCAATATGAATAGATCCCATTGATCACAGCATGGTAATAGTGAGAGAAGAAAGGTTACTCCATCTCACAAGACTATAGCGTTACAAAAAAATATCCTCAATTGTCCTGTATTATCATCAGAATTACTCCAAGCCAAATAGTTTCATCAGGACACCGAGACAGCCAACACATTGTATGAATTTCCAGTTCTCTACATGATGTTTTTTTCATGAGATGCTCAATTTATTTGCACATTGAAGAAAACTAAAAACTTTTGCATTATTCTCGACAATAAATGCCGTTTGTAAATGGGAATAACAACTTATATTTTACTAGTAGATTCTTAACCAATATATACATTTATCCAGCAAAAGCCTCTGCAATAAGGGGGTTTTAACCCTTACATATGTGTAAAGACATCAATGTCATGCTCCTATGTGTATGCTTTTTTAACGCTACAAATTTCTTACTGTGAGGGGAAATATGACATAATTTTACTAATTGCCTACATCACTCGGGTCATGGGTTTGGGTCATGATTCTAACGTTGTGGACTTTGTATGTTGTGGAGTTTGCATATTCTCCTCATGCTTGCATTTGCTTCCTACAAGGACTCCGATTTCCTCCCACAATTCAATAATATACTGGTAGGTTAATTGGCTCCTGACACAATGAACCCTAGAATTATGTACATGGGCAAACTAGGCCAAGTAGTTTGAAAGAGGCCGCATGAGTCTGGTCGGTAGTACACAGGCGCAAGGCCATTCTGTGATAAAATTCTGTTACTTTTTTATCGCTGGCCGTATACAAGTTGATTGACACAATCCAGCGTTTGTGGGTGGTAACCAGATGTGTTCTGGGAGTGTCAGGGAAAACACAGGCATGGAAAAGCATGTGACGTCAGCTCCGGTTCTGATCAGCCTGTTTCTATTGCAGCCGCCGAGTAAGTTCTGGGCTAACAGTGAAAACACGGTGAGCAGCTTGCAAATGGATTTGCCAATACAGCTTAGTTTCACATAGCGTGGGGCAGCGTATACCTTATCGCAGGGCTCCATAAAAACCCCAACGATCAGGTCTGAATGGGACTGTCTGACGTTTTCCCCTAACAGTCCAGTTTTTGGGGGAATGTCTCGCATCCTCCCCGGGACTTGTCCAGTGTGGGGAATAGATGCGCGTGCAGCACATTTAATGGTAGATGAAACTAGATCCACCTCTGCCAGTGCCAAGGCCCTTCCAATAGAGAAGGCAGCCACATGACCAGATGATGCATGCAGCGCCAGTGTCACTGGTGAGCTGCTTCCTCAATTCCTGATGGCATCCGATTCACTGGCACTTGGAGATTATGAGCCAAATGCAATAAGCTTCAAAAGTGATACAATGGAGAGTGATAAACAGCCAGCCAATCAGCTCCTATCTTCATGTCAGAGACTGTGTCAGACAGGAGCTGATTAGCTGGCTGTTTATCACTCTCCATTTGATCACTTTTGAAGCTTAGTGCATCTGGCCCTGTGTCATTTCCAAGGGCTGGTAGAATCCCAAGCTATAACCCAGGTCCAGCCTGCAGTGTTAATGGGGTTTCAAGCCGCTGTGACACAGCTTAAAATCCGTGTTCATTGGTTTTTGGTCTGAAAATAGTATAACAGTCCAGGTTATGCTAGATGACCGTACACAGCACATTTGATTGATGATCAATTTCAGATCGATTAGAATCTCTCTCAATCAATTCTGGGCTTCCAGAGTTAAAACATAAATTTACTAAGAGATTACTTTTTATATTCATTTTTAAATTATAGTAATTGTGTGTTCTAGCCATGGAAGCCCAACTTCAATGAAGTTAAACTTGTGGATTTAATAGGTTTACTGTAAATCAAATCAAGTAGTCTTTTAGTCCTAACTGCATGTATCAAAGTCATTGGTAAGGTAAAAACATTTCTGTTCAATATGATGCAAAAATACCCTCATTCTGCCCACGTAGTGTTACTGGTCTACCTGACAATGTAGCCATGTTGTTTATTTGCCTTTTTACATATCTTACCTGTACCATAGTGACTGTGTCATAGGGCGCTGTCTTAGCAGCTGTTCCTGAGGGATATTTTAGAACCCTACAGGAGAGAAAAAGAATGCACAAGAGTAGATGAGCAGCCAGTGGTGTATCTATAATGGGTGCAGTGTGCATGGTGCACACAGTTCCCTGAGTCCCAGGGAGGCCCACACTGCAGCCATTTTACCAATACTCGAGAATCCAGTGGTGGTGGCAGGAATACTGCCGAGATCCCAGAAAAATGGTGCGATGGCCATTTTTCCAGTGATCTGTGCAGACGCAGTGGAGTCTGAGTGCTCTAGTGCTCAGACTACATAGTGCAGAGCTGTTGCTGGTAACAGCAGCGCTGCTAAAATCACCAGAAAAATGGCAGAGACAACATTTTGGGGCAGTACGGATGGTGTAATGGTTAGCATTACTGCCTCACAGCACTGAGGTCATGGGTTCGATTCGCACCAAGGCCCTAACTGTGCAGAGTTTTTATATTCTTCACGTAATTGCATGGGTTTTCTCCAGGTACTCCAGTTTCCTCCCACAATCCAAAAATATAACGGTAGGTTACTTGGCTCCTAACAAAAAATTAACCCTAGAATGTCTGTGTGTGCGTGTGCATGTGGTAGGGAATATAGATTGTAAGCTCCACTGGGGCAGGGACTGATGTGAATGTTCAACTATTATCTGTAAAGCGCTGCGGAATATGTGTGTGCTATATAAGAAACTGGTAATAAATCGTAAATAAATAATGCGCAATAGGGTCTGAGCACTCTAGAGAGCACGGCTCCTTGGGGTAGTTGTTAAGAGCGGCAAGGGTTGTGTAGCATTTTATTTAGAAGGTGAGGTTGAAAGGTCAGTGTGCAGTCAATTGTGCCAACCAGCTCAATTGAGGGTTGTTGGAGCTGGGTTCAATATTGTAACACTTATTCCACTTTCTTATACATTATATTTTATTGTGGAAATGTATGTGTATGTAACACTATTATTTAGTGATACCCAGCGCTGCTCATCTGCTCTTCTGCATTCTGTATCCCGGTTTTATCTGCACTGACTGTGGCCGGCGCAACACTATGTAATGACTTCATACCTTTGGCTTTGACTGTGGAAACATCACACACAGGTAACATTCCCTTACAATTGTAATTTCCCTAGTGGTGCTTAGCACTGTGCCTCAGCAATCCATAACAACTGTCACTGTTGCTGTGACCTGCGCAGATGATGGTCTCTACTATTATATCCGGCACACAATCCAGACAATTTCCACCATTTCACAGTGACATCTGGAGTGTTTCTGCTATGATGAAGCATATCATTCCACAGGTATCAAATCCCCATTAATGGAGGCCCACAGGGACATCTTCAAGCTGTACCACTTACTGGTCACATCTAAATGACAATTTAAAAGACAAACAAGGTAATGTATCCTATATTTTAATAATTAATCTACACCACTTAATTGTTTCCAATATTAGGATTCTAAGCCCAGTCAATAGTCTATTAGCAAGAGATTCCCCAAATGATACAATAACAAGTTGTAAGCTTTGCAGAACTCCAGAATGGAAACACGGCATTGTGTGTAATTCCAGGCACACAGGTCTGAGTCTCTGGTCATGGCATACAGGGCTGAGTGGTCATGGCTGTTTTGCCTGATTAGTCCCGTTGATGTTGGGCTGTGTTTAAATAAAATCTACTGCAAAATAGTTTTGTATGAACACTGTTCCAATTTGCTATTTTTTTCTGGCTTAAATATAAATAGATGCAGCATGCAAGCTTTTATAGATGGTGCAGCAAGGATGGTGTAATGGTTAGCATTACTGCCTCACAGCACTGAGGTCATTGGGTTTGATTCCAACCATGGACCTAACTGTGTAGAGTTTGTATGTTCTCCATGTGCTTGCGTGGATTTCCTCCGGGTACTCCGGTTTCCTCCTACAATCCAAAAATATACTGGTTGTTTATTTGGCTCATAACAAACTGAATCTTAGAATGTCTGTGTGTGCGTGTATATGTGGTAGGGAATATAGATTGTAAGCTCCACTGGGGCAGGGACTGATGTGATTGTACAAATATTCTCTGTAAAGCGCTGCAGAATATGTGTGTGTTATTAAATAAATACATATTTACGGGATGTTGAACACTGAAAAATTAAAGTTAACACATTTCGTTAGCCTGTTGACAGAGTACATTGAAAATGCAGACTAATGGGATATATTTACTAAAATGCAGGTTAATAGAAGTGGAGACTGAAGAGGATACACTGCAGGGCACTTCAGGGGGAGTGGCCAAATAGTCTTGTCATTAGGTCCAACCCCCAACATAGGGAAACTCCCACGGTTCACAGGTCTGCAATGAGAAGGCAGTGCTAAATTAAACAATCTAGACATTTAGCCCCACACCTTTCCCAGCAGTTTCCATGATTTCTAGTGAGTAACATACAATCCTGCACACTTTACTAGGATGCAGGAGTGCTGCCTAAGGCTAACTCAAAAATTGTCAGACTCCCGCAACTTCCGGGAGGGTAGGCAAGTATGGTCTATAACAACCAATCGGGTTTTACTTATCATTTATCTAGCTCCTCCTAGAAGATAATAGCTAGAATCGCATTGGTTGCTATGGACATCTCCACTTCTATAAACCCGCAATTTAGCAAACATACCCCTAGGAATATATTATGCTAGTACTATTTTATGTGGGTAGTGTACATATATGGTAGGCTAAGATTTAAGGGTGAAATCTGATTCTCGGTGATGTGTTGCACAGTGGCCCTTATTCTGGTTGACTCGCAAGGATGCGAATTCGCACCCTTGCGAGTCAAACGAAACCCGCCTTGTGAATGGCAGGCCGCCCACCCCAGGTTTGCACACCATGCATGTTCGCACGGCCTGTGAATGGATGTTTTACATACATAAATATCCATTCGCAAGCTGGGGGGAAACTCCCACATCTTTTGATGGTCGCCGAACATCGAAAGATGTGGTGCGTGCACGCATATATAAAGTCACTTTTAGGCCACTTATATATGCACATTCGGGAGGACATTGCCAGGCAGCTGGCATCCGGAGATGTCATCTGCTCACCCCCCGGAGCCCACTTCACCTGGCAATTTCCATGGGAACGTCTAGCGTCTAGCATTTTCATGGGAATGCCCTTGAAAAGCTTCCCATGGGCGAGTCCCCCTGCCCGCCGCACGCATCCTGTGTCTGCACATGTGCAGAAATACATCTGCGTGTGTGCAGACGCCCACCATCATCAACATGCGAACAAATCAGCTGGTACATCTGTGCACCAGCTAGGTGGTCTGGAAAATGTGAACTGTTAGTAGATCCTGAGGACCGGTTTGGCCAGACCTGCTGTAAAGGCACCCAGCTGCTGTAGGGTATTTATAACCACACACACTGCACTCATTTTTTAATACTTACCCTCTGGAGTCCTGTGATAAAGGCAGCAGAATTGCCGGAATTGCCTGAAAAATGGCAGCCGCAACTATTTTTTGGACATCTGTTCAGGCTGGGCAGGCACAGCACTGCGGCTGGCAGAGAGGAGGTGGCTAGAATGGAGGAGACTGCACATGGGCCTCCTCCTTTCTTAAAGCGCCCCTGCCCAGCTGAGATGTATCTTTCCCGAAAGAGAAAAGCAGGGAAATGATAAGACTTCCTACAGTAATACGCCATAATGTTTTGAAGCAGTTGTGCCTGTGTCTTTTTACTAATACCGCTACAAAGGAAAGAGAATTTCCCCCAGCATCCCCCAAAATACCACTTGGTGCATACGTTGCACCGTGCCTTGAGGCAGCTGCCCTTTCCCTGAGTGGGTGTGGTATAGGGTTCCGACAGTTGGGATCCTGACAGTCATTAGCCCGACGTCAGGATCCCGACTGCCCGGACTCAGACAGCATGGTGAGCGCAACAAAGCCCCTTACGGGCTCTCTGCGCTTGCCACACTGCGGGCACGGTGGCTCGCTATGCTCGCCACCTATTCTATTCTCCCTCTTTGCGGGTTGTGGACCCCCACGAGGGAAAAAAACGAATGGCCGTCAGGCACCTGTCTGTCGGCGTTTTGACAGTCGGGATCGCGACGACGGGTAAATGACTGTCGGGATCCTGACTGTCGGGACCGCGTCCGGCACCCCCCTGAGTATACTGCTGCACTGTGGAAGCAGCTGTCCTTGACCCACCACAGGCCGGCACACAGCAGCATGTGCTGGGTTAGCGAAAGAACCTGGGGCTGGCAGACAGGTAAGATTAGGCGGTAGTGGAACCAGGCTACTCTGGGCCCCTGGAATAGTTAGTACTTACTTCGTCCAGTTCAGCACCACTGTCTGTGTGTTCAAATCAGTGCTGATTGACTTTTTATATACAAGTCATAACAAACATTGGACCAAGCTACTGCTGTTTAATAAATACCTCCTTAATTACAAAAATACCTAAGACATGAATGAACGTACTGTACAGGTGCTCCTCACAGTAAGCACAAACACACATGCAGGCTTCATCAAAGGCTCTTTGTCCTTGGTTTCTCTTAAGTATGCTTCTGTAGCAGCGGTATCCAGGAAGCAAGACGGTAAAGTCAGGTCTTCACGGGCCATGTGATTGCCCTTGTTCCGCTGCAGCGACTGCTGCTCACAGGCAGAACGGATCTTCTCTCTGCGAGGGAAACTAGCTGTAAAAGACTACCTTACAGCGAAAGGACAGGACATTACTATTACTATACAGCTATTACTGATAGAGCTAAGTTACCGTAGCTCTGACCAATTGAGCAACCAATCAGAATCTACTTCTCATTTATTTAGCACCATTTAATAAAAGGTATCTTGGGGTAAAAATTTGTAGATGGGTAGGGAACGGGCTGTGTAATAGAGAACAGAGAGTGGTTGTAAATGGTGCAGTTTCAAGTATGATACCAGTACTAAGTGGAGTGCCACAGGGGTCGGTATTAGGGCCCATTTTATTTAACAATCTTTGCTGATGACACAAAACTGTGCAGGGTAATTAGAACATGAGGTTCAATGTGGATGAATGCAAGATTATGCATTTCGGAAGACATAACCAGTGTGCTGGTTATAACTTAAATAGAGTGGCATTGGGTAAATAAGAATTGGAAAAGAATCTAGGAGTTCAAATAGACAACAAACTTGGGTGTAGTGCTCAGTGTCACATAGCTACTAAAAAAGGCTAATAGGATATTAGCCTGTATAAAATGAGGTATGGTGTATAGGGCATGGCCGCCGACAGGGGGGTGCCGTGGGTACAGCTGTCCCGGGCCCTGGCTCATCTCCCCCCTGCATCCTTCCTCCGGGCCACCCCCACCCGGCAGACCTCAGCCAGGCACGCACAATAGCAGCCTGCAGAGCGCCGAGCCTAGGACACAGATGGGCTCGGCGCTCTGCAGGCTGCACTGTGCAGTGTGTTCCGGACTGTGAAGGAGGAAGACGTTGGGGTGGGGTGCACATGGGTGTGGGCGAGGGGTGGTGCTGTGCTGCTGGCGGCCCGGACTGAAGGTCAATCCCGGGCCCCAACATTTCTAGCGGCGGGCCTGGTTTAGGGACGCAAAGGTAACTATGCCACTTTATAAAACATTGGTTAGACCACATCTAGAATATGGAGCACAATTCTGGTCCCCTCATTACAAAAAAGACACCATGGAACTGGAAAATGTCCAAAGAAGAGCAATAAAGCTAATAAAAGGGTTGGAGAATTTAAGCTATGAAGACAGATTGGACAATTTGGGATTGTTAATGCTAGAAAAGAGATGTTTAAGGGGAGACATGCTTAACATGTATAAATATATCAGGGGCCGATATAATAAACCGTCAGGCACCCTCTTTGCTTTGAGGAAGGACTCTAGGACACGTGGGCATGAGTTTAGAATAGAGGATAGAACATTCCATACCCTTACAAGAATGTTTATTTTTAGATTTCAGTTGTATAAGGGATGAAGCAAATAGATGATGCACTTTAATAAGGTTGAACTTGATGGATGCAATTCATTATTCAGCCTTAACTACTATGTAACTATGCAACAATGTATCTGATTGGTTGTCCACTGCAACATCCAGTATGAAATAGAACTCCCATCTTAGTAAATCTCCCTCAAAGAATCATAACTCCAAAATTTTGGAATGAAAAATGCTGCCATGTTTGGCCAAACCATGTCCTTCTTCTCACAAGACCACAGTCTTCAGGGATCATGAATCAGGATCTGAAGCACTGACTGGAGAATAAGGAATGACTGTCACATGTAAGTGCATACACATGCTTGGCCAAATCTGACAGATCCAACATGGCCCCATTAGCACATTGTATGTGACCACATAAACAATCAGCAACAAGCCATCTACCAGCAGTCTAGGCCAATATCTGATAGCCCCTATTAGATGCAGGTCAGCTTGCTCTACAGGTTTGGCCAACACATGCTGAGATTTACAGGTTTAACACCACTTATTTGGCTATCTGACGGCCAGCGTGCATTTAGGCTCTACAAGTTCCTCTTACATGCCATGTCATTGGATTCCCAATCATCCATGCAGTAATCTCTGCTGCTTTTGACACTGTTGACCATACACTTCTCATACAAACACTACAATCCATAGGTCTTAAAGATACAGCCCTCTCTTGGTTCTCATCCTACCTCTCTAACCGCTCCTTTAGTGTTCGTTTCTCTGATTCTACCTCCTCTTCGCTACCTCTTTCAGTTGGAGTACCTTAGGTTTCAGTTTTAGGTCCCCTGCTTTTCTCAATCTATACCTCATCTCTTGGCAAACTAATCAGCTCCTTTGGATTTCAGTATCATCTGTATGCGGATGATACTCAGCTCTACCTATCCTCCCCGGACCTGTCCCCATCTGTATTGAACCGTGTCTCTGAATGCCTTTCTGCTGTTTCATTCTGGATGTCATCTCGCCACCTCAAACTTAATATCTTAAAAACAGAATTAATCATATTTCCGCCAATAAATAGTAGTTACCAACCTGATATCTCTATCGCTGTTGAGAAGATGACAATCACTCCTACCTCTCAAGCTCGCTGCCTAGGTGTTATCCTTGACTCAGAACTTTCCTTTGTACCCCACATTCAATCTGTCTCAAAATCATGCCACATGCACCTAAAAAACATATATAAAATTTGCCCTTACCTTACACAAGACACTGCAAAAACTCTCTAATCCATGCTCTCATCATCTTACGCATTGATTATTGCAATAGTCTCCTTATTGGCCTTCCCCAATACAGACTCTCACCACTACAGTCCATTATGAATGCAGCTGCAAGGCTAATCTTCCTAGCCAGACGTTCATCGTCTGCAAAGCTACTCTGTCAGTCACTTCATTGGTTACCTGTATTCTACCGTATTCAATACAAAATTCTTTTACTTACACACAAAGCCATAAACCAAACTACACCAACATACATATCTTCTCTTATCTCAAAATATCATCCAACACGACCTCTACGCTCCTCCCAAGATCTGCGTCTCTCATCCACACTCATTACTCGCTCCCATTCCCGACTGCAGGACTTTCTTCGGGCTGCACCCACTCTGTGGAATGCCCTCCCAAGCACAATAAGACTCTCCTCCAGTCTCCAAACCTATAAGCGTTCCCTAAAAACTCATCTCTTCAGGCAAGCTTATCAAATTCCAGAACCAGTCATAGAACCTTGCGTTCTGGTGGAATCGATGCAATAAAGAATACAGTATCTATCCTTATGTATCAATGCCTATTTCCCTATAGATTGTAAGCTTGCGAGCAGGGCCCTCCTACATTTTGACTGTCTGTAAATACCCTGTTTTGTTGTATCACTGTCCCCTATGTAAAGCGCAACGGAATATGCTGCGCTATATAAGAAACTGTTAAGAAATAAATAAATAAAATAAGCAATAAAAAAGTTTTCTAGTTGTGTGACAAGGACAAATGGGTGTTACACAGACAGGATGATTACGAAATGCAATATATTTCTGTTTAGTCACATTTAATAACTGAAACCATCATAGCCTGCCATTCATAAGCAGATTCCTGTGCTGCTTAGATACAGGTTCATCAATCAGACCGGAGGGCTGAGCATGGCATGTTGGAGTATTGACTCTTACAGCTGATTGATCCATCTGATGCTGAGGGCTCTCTCTCATACTGATAAGCTATGTCAATATTGATAAGACTTTCCTTTAAGAGGAGACTGGAGTCTTTGGATTGGTTGAAGTTGTGCTCATGATTTATAATGGTTTTTAAAAAGCAAAGTGACCCAGGCAGGCCACTGACTAATTGATCTATTAATGAATTCATTGGGTCACTTAATGATACCGGTCTGAAGTGGAGGGTAGATTAGCTAAGACCGGAGGCGATAAAGCTACATTTTATGTTTAGTGTCCCCTCCCACCTTTCCTCATATCAGCGAAAATCGTTATATCAGACCATTACATTTTCTCTTCAATCTTATCCCAACAAATGCAGACTTGTGCTCATCGTCTGCTGATCCGCTCTGCCAGTCCCTCCATTGGTTACCTGTGTTTTACCATACTCAATATAAAACACTTCTGCTAGCATATAAAGCTATTAACCATTCTGCACCAGCATATATCTCTGCACTTATCATAAAATATCTCCCATCTTGATCACTCCGCTCTACACAAGATCTGCGTCTCTCTTCTGCACGGATCACTAGCTCCCATTCACTATTACAGGACTTTCATCGGGCTGCTCCCATCCTATGGAATGTCCTTCCATGCACAATAAGACTCTCCAATAGCCTCCAAACTTTCCCTGAAAATTCACCTCATCAGGCAAGCCTATCATATTTAAGTTCCATACGCATAAACCTCTTAGGCACATATGTATTGTATAGCTTCCCTTATGGACCTACAAGGTATGCTATCAGGGGCGAAACTACCATAGGTGCAAGGGGTGCAGCTGCTATGGGGCCAAGAGCTGAAGGGGGCCCATCTTTGCTGTCAAACTAATATGTTTTGCATACATTTATCACCATCAGTTAATATATAGGGGGCCCTTACAAACTTTTGCTATGGGGCCCACGAATATCTAGTTACGCCTCTGTATGCTATTACTTTTGCCTGTCCTTGTGTTTCCCTCCTATGTCCATATAGATTGTAAGCTTGCAGCAGGGCTCTCTTACCTCCAAGTCTGTCTGTTGTTTCCCAGTTTATTTTATCTCTGTTTACAATTGTAAAGTGCAATGGAATCTGCTGCGCTATATAAGAAACTGTAAATAAATAAATAATAACAAATAAATAATAAATATACAGTATGGGCGGGATGTAATGGAATCTGAGAACGCCCGACAGGGGTGGATTGGGCCACCGGGATACCGGGAGAAATCCCAGTGGGCCGGCCCAATCCACCCTCTGTCGGGCCGGCCGGTGTCTGCCGGCCGGCCTGGTTACTCAGAGGTCATATCTCCGCTCCGAGTACCCTCACCTCAGCTCTCACTAGGCTGCCGGCAGCACTGCAATAGCTGCCGGTGCGCCTATGTTTCCGGCCACCAGCCCGTCAGCTACGGCTGCCCCAGCCTTCCCCTGTCCCTTCCCCTGCACACAGAGACAGACGCTAGAAGTCATAATTCACCTCTAGCGTCTGACAGGAAGCACAGCTCTGCACTTCCTGGTAACGCGGCTGCAGAGCTGTGCTCCCTGTCAGAGACGCTGGAAGTGAAAAATGACTTCTAGCGTCTGTCTCTCTCTGCGCAGGGTAAGGCAGGGGCAGCAACAGCAGCGTACGGGCGGGTGGCTGGGGTGGGCACATACGTATTAACCCCTTGGCAACGAGCTAGAACCCCTGGCAACGGGAATAAACCCCCCTTGGCAACGAGCATTAACCCCTGATAAAAAAAAATATTAACCACTTGGCAACATCCAATAATCCCTGGCAACACATATTAACCCCTTGGCAACGAGCAAGAACCCATGGCAACAAACATTAAGCCCCCTTGGCAATGAGCATTAACCCCTGGGAACAGATATAAACCAGTTGGCAACAAGCAATAACCCCTGGCAATGCATATTTACCCCTTGGCAACGAGCAAGAACCCCTGGCAAAGGACATTATCACCCCCCCTTGGCAACGAACAAGAACCCCTGGCAACGAGCAAGAACCCCAGGCAATGCATATTTACCCCTTGGCAATGAGCAAGAACCCCTGGCAACGGACATTAACTGCCCTTGACAACAAGCAATAACCCCAGGCAATGCATATTAACCCCTTGGCAACGGACATTAACCACCTTGGCAATGGACATTAACACCCTTGGCAACGGACATTAACCCCCTTGGCAACAAGCAGGTAATTTATCATTTATTAGAAGCCTTGGTACTTGTTTCCTAGCACGGCGCCCATCGCATCGTATACCATAACAGTTAATATGGTATACGATGGTATGTGATGCGATGCAACGCGATATTGTACAATAAAATATCGCATCATATGCCATACAATGGCATACGATGCGATGGTATACGATTTTTTATTGTACAAGCACCCTGATGGGTCCTTACAATGTTAAACGGCCCCCCATTGTTAAGGCCACCCCCAGGATCAACGCCAACCCGAAGCGTGGCGAGCGCAGCTGTATGCGTCCTCCGACCTTTTCATACCCCCACAATCCACATCGGCGTGGAGTTGATTTTAGATAGTGTGGCAAGCGCAGGGAACCACTGAGCCCGAAGTGTGGTGGGGCACGCTGCGCTCACCACGCTTCGGGCTTGGTGTCTCGCTGCACTCGCCACACTATCTAAACTCAACTCCACACCGACATGGATAGTGGGGGTATGAAAAGGTCGGAGGATGCGTACCGCCGCCCCTCGCGGGCCCGCTGCTCTCTCCACGCTTCGGGTTTGCGTTGATAGTGGGGGTGGCGTGGGGGTGCATTTAACATTGTAAACACCCATCAGGGTGCTTGTATAATTAAAAAACACATCGCATGCGGCTATATGGCATGCGATGTGATGTAATGCGATCAGATGCCCTACGATGCCTAATCCTAACCATTCCACCCCCTATAGCCTAACCCTAACCATACACCCCCCCTCCACACACAGCCTTACTCTACCCATACACACACACACACAGTCACAGCCTAACTCTAACCATACACACTCCCGCAGCCTAACTCTAGCCATACACACACTCCCCGCACCCTAACTCTACCCACTTAATGTGTGGCCTCAGTGAAGTAGTGTATGTATGTATATATATATATATATATATATATATATATATATATATATATATTTATGTGGTATCTTAATGTGTTTCTGTGAATTATGCCTTAGTAGATACTCATTGCATATCTCTCTATATTTTTCCTGCTTCTCCCTTGTCTCTCTTTGCCCCCATTTCCCCTATCCCCCCCCTTGTGTTTCCTCATGATCATTTTGTGGTCTCATTTGCATATTGCTGTGTGTTGCTTTTGGTATTATTGTGGGCACAGGATTAAGGATTTATATGTGTGCACTAATTTGTATGTTCTACGCTCTCTAGGGCTCTCACGAACCGGTTGCTGGGCAACTCCAGGACGCTTCAGGAAGACTTCGGCAATACGCTACCAGTAACCCTAGCACTATGGGTAGGATGGGGATCCAGCTGACGTCCGCTGTGGTGACGCAATGCGGACGTTGCTTGGTTACCGGCGTAACCCTCAATGACGGAGGGGGAAGTGATGGCGTACGGATGCTGACCCAGAAGTGGGGGAAGCCCGGATCCCATTCGTGGAAATGGACCAGAGACACATGATTGTACTTCTCTATTTAGGTAAGTGTATGTCTCTCATTCTGTTGTTGGTTGTAGCTTGAAAAAGAAGTAAAATTCGAAACGTTGCTTCATCGTTTAACCCAGTGTGGTATAGATTCAGTTTGAAAAATCTGTGGGAGTGCCGCTGACTGGAGGATTATATATATATATACACACACACACACACATATATATATATTTTTACATATATACGCCACCTAGCTTCCCCCCTCCCTACCTGAATCCTCCGCCACCCCACATCCTATGCCACTCTGCGTCTCCCCTCTGTCACCCTACATCCTACGCCACCCTTCGTCCCCCCCCCTGTATCCTCTGCCACCATGCAACCAACGCCACTCTGCGTCTCCCCTCTGTCACCCTACATCCTACGCCACCCTGCGTCCCCCCTCCCTGTATCCTCTGCCACCATGCCACTAACGCCACTCTGCGTCTCCCCTTCCTGCATCCTCCACCACTTTGTGACTCCCCTCCCTGCATCCTCTGTCACTCTGCGTGCCCCCCTCATAATCTGTGTCCTATGCCACCCTTGCGTACGTCCTGCCTCCCTTTGTCCTCAGCCACCCTGCAGCTCCCCTCCCAGAATTCTACTCCACCCTGCGTCCCCCCTCCCATGCGCCTATTCTGCAGCCTGAGGGGCTGGGGACATAGCCAGCAGCTCAGAGAGCCACTAGCCATGACCCCCACCTCGGCAAAAATAGGGAGTGGCCTTGTTGAAATAGGCCACACCCCATATAGCTAGGTCACACCCCCAAAAAAGTCGGCACGCCTCCGGCGCGCAACAGATCCGCCGCCCCTACATTAGGGCTGCTTTAAGATATTTCCCGGGCTGGTTTTAGTTCCCAATCCGCCCCTGACGCCCGACGTGTGTAACGCTGGCCAATCTCGGATGTTTTCAGGGACAATCATCTATACAGCATGACTGGGTTGTATCTGTGCATGGAGGGCCTGATTTAGACCTGTTCTCTAGGCTGCATGCCTAGCGAACAGCTAAACGCCGACCAAACGAATTCTGATTCTGATATAATGCAGTGTCCAGCTGCTGTCCCTTGACCCGGCCTACAGTATGTGTGTAGTTACAGGGACATCCTGGCTACACAACCGTAATTCACTTACTGCATATCTGGCCTTCCACACATTTCCTGAGTAAGCCTCCAGAAAATGTTATATAGTTGCCATCATGACTACCGTTCTAAGACTAAGGTCTGTAGTGGCTAGATAGACAGTCAATAGGTCAACATGCGTAAGGTTGACATTGAAAAAAGATCAACACAAGCAAAATGTGGACACATGAAAAGGTTGACATGAATTTTTCAGGTTTTTTTTTTTGGTGTTAGTGTTGACACTTGAGCACGTGGACCCCTATTATTGTAGCGCGTACCACGTTGTGATGGTGAGGGGGGTTCTTGCAGCGGTGGTAGCGGTGGCAATGTCAGCAATGGTGCATGCGTAGTTTTTGTGAATAAATACCCCAATATGGCTGTGGAGTGACATCACAGGGACAGAGCTTATCCGCTTGCTCTGTGCCTGAATGCGATAATTGATAAATTTGTGCGATGTAATCAATTACCGCATTGCAAATTGGCCCAATATTATGTGCTGATACCCTTCCGCTAATGCACCCTGGTGAAAGGCTAGATGAAACTACCTTAAAATTTTACACCAAAACTTAGTGAAATTTAATATAGAGAAAATATACTCTCCTTATAGTACTTTTCTTCACCTCATCAGAGGTTCTCCATGTGAGTTAAGTGGGAACATGGAAGACAATAATAGTTCGAAGAAAAAATAGTGTAATATTGCAATTATAACAAATTTATTCACAACAATATACACAAAATACGTAATAAAACTTTTCTTAAAAAAAAAAGACCATATGAATGGGTCTCGGGTTTGGATGGAGGTTTACCAGATTTTGGAGTTAGAAAAGCCTGTAGAGAGATCTTTTCCTCAGAATAAGGACCACTGGTCTTCCGGATAAACCAGGCCTTCAGGCGTCTCTTCCTTCCGTTGGTCTGGATTCCTCACAACCAAAATGCCAGCTTGCTGCAGCAAGCAAGTGGACCAGTGGTCCTTATTCTGAGGAAAAGATCTCTCTACAGGCTTTTCTAACTCCAAAATCTGGTAAACCTCCATCCAAACCCGAGACCCATTCATATGGTCTTTTTTTTTTTTTTAAGAAAAGTTTTATTACGTATTTTGTGTATATTGTTGTGAATAAATTTGTTATAATTGCAATATTACACTATTTTTTCTTCGAACTATTATTGTCTTCCATGTTCCCAC
Organism: Crinia signifera; assembly: GCF_055691185.1. Classification (NCBI taxonomy): domain Eukaryota; kingdom Metazoa; phylum Chordata; class Amphibia; order Anura; family Myobatrachidae; genus Crinia; species Crinia signifera. The sequence continues at coordinate 274,482,263 of NC_139219.1, forward strand.
TTAACTCACATGGAGAACCTCTGATGAGGTGAAGAAAAGTACTATAAGGAGAGTATATTTTCTCTATATTAAATTTCACTAAGTTTTGGTGTAAAATTTTAAGGTAGTTTCATCTAGCCTTTCACCAGGGTGCATTAGCGGAAGGGTATCAGCGCACAAAGTCACTGAACACCATAAAATTCTATACAGTCATTTCAGTTACTAGGGGAGTAACCACAGTGACCAGTGCTGCAGACACCTAGAATTCAGCGCCCTTAATACAGACTCACAATCACCATTATTCAATGGCCCAATATTATCTCAATGGCGATAAATCGTCCCCTTAATCATTTTACCGCTGCTTGGTAATTAATCATTGCAAGCGTTTTACATTCCTTCCCCATAGATCTTTTTCAAATATTATGTTCTGTTTATACCGGTCTTCTTTTCAGTCTAACGGCTGTAATTTCAGAAGGAGCGGTAGCAAGTTTGTTAGCAGAACCAATGGCCGGAACTGATCAGAAATTCCTTTAATTGCTAAGAAAATATGTAATTCTGACCTTTACCACTTTAGCATAGATCTGTGTACCCAAATGAGAGCACGGCATATGCTACTACATGGCAGGAAGAAGTTCTGCAATCTTTATATTTCTGAACATATGTGGAACTAAGTGAAGATTTGTCACGGACCATATTACCATTATTTTCTTCACATTTTAAAGTACTCCCGTTACCTCAGCTCAGTTGTGGCAGCCATTTTGTGAAGACTATTCTTGAAAAGGAAGCCTCGTAATTTACTGTCAGCTAATGACATCACTGAGGCACAAAATGATGACACACATCCCCTAATGAACTGATATGTGTATAAGGGGAGGGCTAGCAACTGTTGCCATGAGAGCAAAGAGGGGACACCAGCCAGCTGTGAAGGCTCTTTCTCAATAGTGCAACTACCAAAAAATGTACAGATTTCTCCAATGTGGGTATTGTTTTATGTCGCTAGCAAAGTATAGAGAAAGAAAAACTATGCCATAGAGGCCGATTCAGGATCACTCAGCGTGATCCAATCTCGACCCCAGCCCGATGGTTGGAATTTGTGCATGCGTATTTCTGCGCATGTGCAGCACTCGTCGGGCCGTTCATTGAGGGCAGGGCTGGGTGGGAGCACAAATGGTCCTGGAGTAGGGGAACGGTCAGCGTTTTATGTGCGTCCCCATGAAAATGCTGGGCATTCCAATGGGAGCATGGACGGGCCCATGTATGCCGGGGGCAGGCTGACAACACATGACATCATGCACCCGCCCTCTCTTCAGCAGACACCAATGGAAATAAAAGACAGTTCGACTGACTTTTATTTCCGAAGGGGAGACGAATCATTCCACTGTCGGGACCATGAAATGATTTCTCTCCCCTATGGCTGCATGTGAGGAGATGTGTTCTCGTACACATCCCCCCCCCCCGTACGGTACCGAGGGTATTCGGTGACGTGGGGTGAGGGGCGGCTGGTGGGCACTTGGTTGGACAGCAGGTAGCATTAAAAGGCTTGCTAAGCAGTGAACGACCCTTACTGAATGAGGCCCATAGTTCTATAATCAAAAACTCACTGCTCATGACTGAAAATCCTTAAAACCCGTACAGCGCATGCTTCAAGTGTTTGCTGCACAGAGGCTCAGCTGCAATTGAGTCACATGGTATCAGAAATGTGATGGAAAATGTGCTGTGTTGCTGGAAGATGGCTATTTAGGAGCACAAAGATGGTCCGTCCTTATGGATGCATTATAGGAGAGTCGCTGGCGCAGTGCTTAACTGGTTACAAACTCAGATGCTTAATCACTCACACTGGAGGCCACAGCATGACCGGGATTCTCCATCTAGCAGGTGGCTGGTGCACTAATGGTTGCATCCAGTGGCAGTTGCGAAATTCATATGTGGGAGCCATTGTGCTGCAGCCGCATCTCTGGAGCGTCAACTGGACACAAAAAGTGGTATCTTAATGGTATTTTAGAACTACATTGTCTACGTCTACAATCAAAAGGTTGACAGTTAAAAGGTCAACATGGTCAAAAGGTCAACATAGGTCGGCATAGACACCATATAAATGTACAGCATCCCCTTGCATGGTAAGCCCCACCCCATCTACCACATTATGGCCCAAGCCCTTGTAACACCGCCCCGGCGATTACACGCTTCCCTGCAATCATATCTCCTGGCAACCATGCAAGGGGATGTGTCACAAGGACACATCCGTCTGCATGTGCCCGCAGCTGGAAAAATGATTTCTCTAGGGCTCACAAATTTGTCAGTGGTGACTGACTTATATTTGCGGGCTTCCGGCTGAAGACAGGGCGGATGACTGACGTCCATGAAATGCTCTGCATTCCCATGGGCGACACCCATCCTGCCATCAGCATGCCCCCCCCCCCCAAGCTCTGTGTAAATCACTGCGGCCATTAGCAGAGTGTACAAAAGACTCTGTGCATGCACAGTCCATCAACTATTAGAACCATCCGACCTAATCAGAATGACACCCTATATCCCATAATCCACCCCATCTCCCACATTATATAACCCAACCAGAGAAGGCTACAGAGGTGGGGCTGCAGCACAGTTAAAAAATTCAAGTAAAGGAGGCACATCAACTGCCACCATCTCCCACATTATGCCCCAACCCACTTCATCTCCCACATTATGCCCCACCAACCCACCCCATCTCCCACATTATGACTTACTAACTCACCCATCACCAACTTTATGCTGCCTCCATCCCACCCCATCTCCCACATTATGCTGCCTCCAACCCACTCCATCTCCCACGTTATGCTTCCCAACCCACCCTATCACCCACATTATGCCCCCAACCCACTCAATCTCCCACATTATGCTCTCCAACCCACCTCATTTCCCACATTATGCCCCACCAACCTACCCATCACCAACATTATGCTGCCTCCAACCCACCCCAACCCCCTACATTATGCTCCCAACCCACTCCATCTCCCACAATATGCCCCAAACTTACTTCTTCTTCTGTAATATGCCCCCAACCCACCCCATCTCCCACATAATTCCCCACAACCCACTCCTTCTTCTATATTATGCTCCCAACCCTCCCCATCTCCCATATTATGCCCCCCAAACCACCCCATCTCCCACATTATGCCCCCCAACTCACCAACTCCTTCTTCCACATTATGCCCCCAACCCACCCCCTCTCCCACAGTATGCCCCCCCATCTCCCACATTATGCACCCAACCCACCCTATCTCCCACATTATGCCCCCTCATCTCTCACATTATACCCCCCATCACTCACATTATGCCCCCCATCTTCCACATTATGCCCCCCACCCACCCCATCTCCCACAATATGCCCCCTCATCTCTCACATTATGCACCCCAACCCACCCTATCTCCCACATTATGGCTTTCTCAGCTGTAGGAAGGTGCATTATAGCATATCCTAAAATGATTGTGTGTTACTATATTTTATATTGTTAATTGCAGAATTGCTTTCTGTTTAAAGATCCACATGTCTGACAGGCATTCATCACAGTAATAATAACAAAAATGTTTTAAAGGAAAATATTCTCTATTTTTAAATAGGAGACAGTCACATACCTGTCTAACCAGCTGTGTGTAATAATTAACAGCTTCCATGTGTCTTATTAATGTTTAAACTCAGGGGTTTAAGCAGAGGAAACAACTTTTATATATGAGTTTGCAGACAGGTCATTAAAGAATCAATGTATGGTTCATATCAACATCCACAATTAATAGTAAAGTAATAGGTTGCTTTTAACTATTGAACTGTTCAAAGGTCCTGATTTTGGTGCATCAAAACCAAATTACATTGACAAATTGGCCTAGGCATTAGGGTCAACACAACCACATAGGATAGCAATGCTGAATAATCTAAACCAGGGATTCTCAAACTATTTTGCTCCGTGACCCCGTCAGACATTAAAAATTATTACAGGACCCCAGCAAGTAACTGCAGAATGGCTGCCACATATGTGTGGTCAGCAGACCACACATGCACGGCATCATTGCAGAGGCACAAGACTGAAGTGACGTGACTGCTGATGTGATCACTTCAATTCATACACAATTTCAGAGACAAGCTCATTTCGGAGTCCCTGCCCTGCATGTGTTATTTAATATATTCAAAGCTTATGGGGTCCATTTATCATTTAATAAATGGGCTAAATCCCAGAAAACACCCATTTTCGTGGGTTAGCCCCAAATAATAATTATCACCTGAATGTTTAAGGCGGAACCACAGCAGGAATCTCCAATCCTTGCTGTGATCCCTTCTGCACCGCCGCTGGCCGCATCCCCCATAGGTTTCTATGGGAGATGCGAAGCTGCCCTATGTATAAACATCGGGCAGCATCACAACAGGTCCCTGGGCTACCGCCATTTTGAGATGACGGCAGCCTATTGGCTACAGACCGCACTGCTGGCGGGGCAGTGCAGTCAGTGGGGTCGGCGGAGAGCTCAGTGCTAAACGCGCATGCGCAGACATCCCGGCACCCAGCTGAGCGCATTGCAGGGACGGATTCCTTTCAGAGACTTGTCCCTGCTTGTGCAGGATGATACATCCCTGCGGTAGGATCGCATATTACAATGCGATCCTGGGCAGTAATATTTCTCCCAGATCTCATTGTATATGCGATCCGTAATAAATGGACCACTATATCTCCTATGAAGGCTTTGGGGATGGCAGGGAGGCACTTCATTAATGTGGGCCATGCTGCAGCTGCAGTACAGCCCCTGCTTACCCTCCCCCCTCCGGCGCTCTCAGTTACCCGCACCGGCAAATGTGTATGCGTTGGCGGGGGATCGGGTACTGTGCATGGGGCTTAACAGAGAATTCAACTGATTTTCAGACTCCTAAGATCATTGAATGATAGATCAGAGAAGTCTGCCGGTCAGCAACATGGAGTCACAACCCCATGCTGTGATGGTAGTGACCCACTTTTAGGTTCAGGACCCATTGTTTGTGAACTGCTAATCTAAACAGAAGTTTATATATATACACCTTGTATTTCATCATAAGCACATAGGGCAGTGGTTCCCAAACTTTTTCAGTCCAAGGCACCCTTTGGGTCTCCATGACTTTTTCAAGGCACCCCTAAGCCAAAATAATTACCGAACTGTCCCTTTTTTAAAGTAGTTGGGATAAAACAATGCTAAAATTATTATTAGCTTGCTTGTAAAAATAATAAACATAAATTCAAGAAAAAAATATATTTCTTTAATTCGATTTCTTTCAAAGAACAATTGACAGCACTCGTTAACAGGAATAACATCAAACAAAATAAACAACAATAACATTTATTAAAGAGTGATCAACAATGACAACACTTATTAATGGGATATGTGAGCCTGTTGTGCACTACACAACTTTTCAAACCTTGGGATCAGCTTGGTCACGGCCACCCTCATTTCCTGTTCCACATTGATTTTTGAACGATACTTGCTTTTAATTACAGCAACTGCTGAAAACCCGGCTTCACACAAATATGTTGTGGCAAAAGGAACAAGGATTTGTTGTGCTTTAGCACTGAGCATCGGATATTCATCTTTAATGGATATCCAAAATTCTTGAAGTCCCATGCTGCTGAATTTTGCTTTCAAGGTCTTGTCACAGGAAAGCTCAATTAGTTTTTCTTCTTCTACAGAAGTAAATTCTGTTGGGGCGCTAGTACTGAATGGATCTTGGATCCATACAAACTTTTCCATATTTTCAGGAAAATATTTTTCAAACCAGTCACTGAGGTTTTTTAGGTGCTGCTCAAAAACTGATTTAAGTTCATGTGTCAAACAAACATCATTGGATGTAACAAACTGATGCAACATGGGGAAACAGTCATCGTAACAGTCTTCATTTACTTTTCTTCTCCAAAGAAACAATTTCTTCCTGAATGCTGATACCTTCTCTGAGAGTTTCAGAATGTGGGTGTTGTTTCCCTGCAGTGAGAGATTCAGTGCATTCAGTTTGTCAAAGATATCACAAAGGTAGGCTAACTTGGACAAAAACCCGGTATCCAAGTAATTATTGGCACACTCGTGTTCTTCCTCAGCAAGATAGGAGTAGAGTTCCTGGTGTAATCTATAAACACGAGAAAGTACATTGCCACGGGAGAGCCATCGTGAGCTGCAGTAGTACAACAAAGACGTGTGCTCAGAGCCCATATCCTCACACATTTTTCTAAAAAACCTTGCCTTCTGTGGCCGAGTCTTTATAAAATTTACAGCTTTCAATACACTTTCCATCACTGCATTCAGTGGAGGACTCAGATGCCTTGATGCAAGCGCTTCCCTGTGGATAATGCAGTGGGTCCACAGTGCATCAGCAGCTTTGCTTCGTATGAGTGCCTGCAATCCTCCATAACAGCCAGACATAGAACGGCCACCATCAGTACAGACACCAAAGCACTTTGTCCAGTCTAACTGGTTTTCACTCATAAAAGTGTCAATGATCTGAAACAAGTCTTGTGCCTTTATACCGGCGGTTATAGTTTTACAAAAGAGAAGGTCTTCCACAATATTGCCACAATCTATAAAGCGTGTGTAGCAAATCAGATGAGCATCCTTATTGCTGTCTGTTGCCTCATCTAGTTGCAGTGCAAAATCCTTCCCTTTCATTTTTTCAATTAATTGGTCCTGTAGATCTTCAGCCATATGTTGGATTCTGCGACTGATGGTACTGTTTGATAAAGGTACCTTCGAAAGCAGTTTTCCAGCTGATTCCCCAACCATAATGTTAACCAAATCCACTGCAGCCGGAAGAATCAGTTCTTCTGCGATGGTGTGAGGCTTTTTACACATCGCAATTCTATGTGCCACCTTGTAGGATGCAAGCAAAGCATTGCTTGGTATGGATGCTTGTTTAAAAAATGAGCCTTTTTGTTCTTTTACTTCTTTTAGCTTTCTGATGAAGAAATCACGCGGTTTCTTAGCCATGTTAGGGTGATTTGTCTCCAAATGGCGTCTTAGTTTGCTTGGAATCATGCTTTCTGCTGATAATATCTTCAGGCAAAGTACACACTGTGGACGCTCTTCATGGTTGACATCTACAGATGTAAAACCGATGTCTAGATAAGAATCGTCGTATCTGCGATGTTTCCTTTTCTTTCCAACTGCACCACTGGTCTGTGGTTCTTCATCCCTTTCTTCACTACCAGTCTTCTTTCCAGTGTTCAAAAACCTTTCCATTTTTTGTGCAACAAAATAATTCTGTACTGGAGCAATCACAATAAATGAATTTAAGTTGAAGGCAAATCCTTTGTAGCTTCTATCCGATAAGTTACTGTAAATTGTGCTTCCAAAAAGCAACACCATAAAAACAGGGGAAATGCTACAGGTTACAATTATAAAATCCATACACCCCCTTACTGATAATTTAGTCACACAATTAAGGCTGAGCAATGGATCATACGCAGTTGCTTAGCATACAAATATAGGTAACTAGGTGTTATAGGGAGGTTGGTGGTTTGTAGTAGGATGAAAGAAAAAACAGTTAATTTGTAGCCATTTCGAGTAGCTGAGCAAAACTGATCCTCTTAAGGGACCTACACACGGGGAGATGCAGCTAATGGCCCCCACATACAGCACGATATTCAGGCATTTTCTGAGCGATTCTAACAAATCGCTCAGAAAATGCCTGAAGATGCATGTAAATCGCTGTGTATATAGCCCACACAGCGATTTACATGCGCGCACCCGCCGTTCTGAATCTGTCCAAGATTCAGAACGGACGGGCTGTACAATTCAGAGCAGTCGCTCAGAAAGCTCCTGCTCATCTCCCGCATGTGTGGCTGCGGGCAGATGAGCAGGACTGAGCGACTGCGGACGCCGCAGACCCGCCGCACCCCGCACCGCAGAACCGCCGCACCCCGCACCGCCGCCACCCCTGACCTCCCTCCCCCACCAGCAGGAACACCCATCGCCACCTCACCTCTCCTCTCGGCGGCAGCGCGGCGGCATCGGGAGTCGGGACGGGTCACGGAGATGTTAAAAAAAAAAAAAAAAAAAAAAATTCAAATTTCAAAATGGCCGCGGCCAGCCAATCACGGCTCGCCGCGTCATTGCCCCGCCCCCTAGAGCTGGCTATATTAGCCAGCTCGAGACAGGGTCGGGGCAGTCAGTCCGACGGCGGAGGAGGAGTGAAGAGCTCCTGAAGTCCTGGGAGGCGCGGCCAATGCAAAAGAGCTTAAAAGGCCGCCGCCCCCCAGGTGAAGAACACAGATGAAGAGGCAGAAGCCCTGGGAGGCGGCGGCCATGCAAAAGAGCTTAAAAGGCTGCCGCCCCCCAGGTGAAGAACACAGATGAAGAGGCAGAAGCCCTGGGAGGCGGCGGCCATGCAAAAGAGCTTAGGGGGCCGCTGCCCCCAGGTGAAGACCAGATGCAGTTTAATAAAATACTAAAAACTATGTGTTTGTGTTTTTATTAAATAAAACATTTTAAACCAGTGTTTGTTGTTTTATTTTAATATTTCCTTTACAGGGGGGCTATAGGTACCGGCGGGCCTTTAATGCCCCACATGCTGGTACCTGTGGTTCTCCCAAGTGCCCACATGTGGGGCAGGCTTGCTGGGACCTGTAGTCCTACTGTAAAAGACAATATTACTGTTAAATAAGCTATCAACCCTGCACCCACCGCCCAGGGGTGCAGGGGATAGCCCCGGGCTGCAGCCCAGGCCTGGGGTGCCCTGGAGAGGGGGGACCCCCTTATTTGGGGGGTCCCCACCTCCCCAAAAACTCCCGGCCTGGGCTGACTAGTTAGGGTGGGTAATGCTTTGGCCACGGGACACCATCAAGCGTGTCCCCTGGCTATGGCATTACACCCCCTGCTAGTTGAGCCTGGTGCTGGTCTCCAAAATATGGGGGACCCCTATTCATTTTGTCCCCCGTATTTTGGAAACCAGGGCCAGCTCAAGAGCCTGGTGCTGGTCCCCAAAATCTGGGGGACCCCACGCACTTTGTCCTCTGGATTTTGGGAACCAGGACCACTCAAAAAGCCCGGGGCTGGTCATGCCTGGGGGGGGACCCCATGCCATTTTTTTTTACAAAATTATTGTCTGTATGACAGCGGATGAGACGCTGGACCCCGGACTTGGTAAGTATTTTTTTGTCAGCTCCCACTGTACCACCAACGTTTAATAGTTTGCATATGGGTTTGCATTCGGTTCAGGGGGAACCACTAGCCACCATGATTTAATTTTTTTTTTTTTGGGGGGGGGGTAGCATATTAGGGGAGGTGAAAGAATACTTATTAAAGAAGACAAAGTTATGTGCTAGATGTGTTCAGTAATAATAACATTTTTGTGATGAAGTGCAGTGTTTTTACTTCACTTTCTGTGACAGATTTGAAATCTCCCGTGCTGAATCTCCCATTATGAATCTCTGACACAAATCTCTCTGTATGTGGCTCATTGTCTGAAATGAGTCACAAGAGTGAAATCTCTTGTGCTGAATCTCCCGTTATGTATCTCTGGCACACATCTCTGCGTATGTAGGGCCCATAAGCGTACTGACTGATGCTAGATCGCTCAGCAAGATTGCTCAGCACACAGCAAACACTGGCCCTGACCGATTAATATCCCACATGGTGGATATTAATCACTGGGCAATATCGGCGTGCAGGTCAATGCATCACTATCACTATGGTATTTTGTAAGCAATCTAGTGAGATCACTTACAAAATGCCCCTAAAACACTACGTGTGAAGGCCCTGTTAGCCGTGACATATCGACGCAACCAGGGAAAGAACTCTAGGGGCCAAAAGTAAATTTTTAACATAGATTTCAAACAAAAAATACAATGTGCAATTGCAAATTAACAATTCGTCAGAAGCAGAGAACCTAATCTTACAATGGTACCTCATTTATCGATTTTGCTTAAAATGGGATTGACACCAAAAATCCCCTTCTATAAATAATAAAGTACAGGTTTGGTACGATTGGTAGGAATATGCATAAACTGGGTCAGCCCTTTTAAGCCACCGGAAACCCTTGCACTGTTGTTCCTACCTGACTAGGCAAATGTGATTTTACTTGTGAAAGCAGGCAGGATACTGGAATACTGACATCAACAGATATGCCAATTCCAAAATCCTGACTGCCGGCATCCTGACTGTAAGTATAGAGTGGCTTAGACTTCTCCAGTGGTACTCCAGCCCTGCGTCTGAATCGCATCACCATACTTTAGTATGGCGAGTGTGATTCATGAAGGAATGGAAAGTAATGCTTTCTACTCCATGGCGTTCAGATTCACCACCTCAGAAAGTGGAAATCTGTACATCGATGCAGAAAAGGCAAGAATGCTAAGTGCCCTATTAAGCAGCACCTAGACAACCCCCCTTTGCCAGCTTGTAAAAGTCACTTATAGCACTGTAGCTCACATACCCAGTGGTGCAAGAAGTACATTTTTCTTGGTGGTACTGAAAGCACACGCTGTAGGTGTGGACACATGGCATGAGGGGGGTGTGGTGACACAAAGCTTGAGGAGTGCAATAGGAGCGCAATGCCCATTACACATGACGCCACACACCATAATGTCCATTACACATAATGCCACACACCATAATACCTATTACACGACACCACACCGTAATGCCCATTACATGTTATGCCCCACATGTATAATACCTTGCAGAGGAGGAGGCTGGGTTCAGCGGCGGTAGTGTGGAGAAGGAGGCTGGATTCAGCGGCGGTAGTGTGAAGGAGGAGGCTGTGGTCAGCGGTGGTGTGGAAAAGGCTGTAATTGGCTTCTGCAGCTGTGAAGAGGAGGCTCTGGTCAGGACAGAGAGAGTGACAGCGGGGACAGTCAGAGTGACGGCGGGGACAGTCAGAGTGACGGGGGGACAGTCAGAGTGACGGGGGGACAGTCAGAGTGATGGCGGGGACAGTCAGAGTGACGGCGGGGACAGTCAGAGTGACGGCGGGGACAGTCAGAGTGACGGCGGGGACAGTCAGAGTGACGGCGGGGACAGTCAGAGTGACGGCGGGGACTGTCAGAGTGACGGCATGGACAGTCAGAGTGACGGCGGGGACAGGCAGTGGGACGGCAGGGACACCAAGAAGGATGGCAGGGACAGGCAGTAGGACGGCAGGGACACCAAGAGGGACAGCAGGGACAGGCAGTGGGATGGCAGGGACAGGCAGTGGGACGGCAGGGACACCAAGAGGGACGGCAGGGACACCAAGAGGGACGGCAGGGACAGGCAGTGGGACGGCAGGGACAGTCAGTGGGACGGCAGGGACAGTCAGTGGGACGGCAGGGACACCAAGAGGGGCTAGGACAGCAGGGACACATGACGCCACACACCATAATGTCCATTACACATAATGCCACACACCATAATACCTATTACACAACACCACACCGTAATGCCCATTACATGTTATGCCCCACATGTACTGTATAATACCTTGCAGAGAAGGTGGCTGGGTTCAGCGGCGGTAGTGTGGAGAAGGAGGCTGGATTCAGCGGCGGTAGTGTGAAGGAGGAGGCTGTGGTCAGCGGTGGTGTGGAAAAGGCTGTAATTGGCTTCTGCAGCTGTGAAGAGGAGGCTCTGGTCAAGACAGAGAGAGTGACGGCGGGGACAGTCAGAGTGACGGCGGGGACAGTCAGAGTGACGGGGGGACAGTCAGAGTGACGGGGGGACAGTCAGAGTGACGGCGGGGACAGTCAGAGTGACGGCGGGGACAGTCAGAGTGACGGCGGGGACAGTCAGAGTGACGGCGGGGACAGTCAGAGTGACGGCGGGGACAGTCAGAGTGACGGAGGGGACAGTCAGAGTGACGGCATGGACAGTCAGAGTGACGGCGGGGACTGTCAGAGTGACGGCATGGACAGTCAGAGTGACGGCGGGGACAGGCAGTGGGACGGCAGGGACACCAAGAAGGATGGCAGGGACAGGCAGTAGGACGGCAGGGACACCAAGAGGGACAGCAGGGACAGGCAGTGGGACGGCAGGGACACCAAGAGGGACGGCAGGGACACCAAGAGGGACGGCAGGGACAGGCAGTGGGACGGCAGGGACAGTCAGTGGGACGGCAGGGACAGTCAGTGGGACGGCAGGGACACCAAGAGGGACTAGGACAGCAGGGACAGTCAGTGGGATGGCAGGGACACCAAGAGGGGCTAGGACAGCAGGGACACATGACGCCACACACCATAATGTCCATTACACATAATGCCACACACCATAATACCTATTACACAACCCCACACCGTAATGCCCATTACATGTTATGCCCCACATGTACTGTATAATACCTTGCAGAGGAGGTGGCTGGGTTCAGCGGCGGTAGTGTGGAGAAGGAGGCTGGATTCAGCGGCGGTAGTGTGAAGGAGGAGCTGTGGTCAGCGGTGGTGTGGAAAAGGCTGTAATTGGCTTCTGCAGCTGTGAAGAGGAGGCTCTGGTCAAGACAGAGAGAGTGACGGCGGGGACAGTCAGAGTGACGGCGGGGACAGTCAGAGTGACGGGGGGACAGTCAGAGTGACGGGGGGACAGTCAGAGTGACGGCGGGGACAGTCAGAGTGACGGCGGGGACAGTCAGAGTGACGGCGGGGACAGTCAGAGTGACGGCGGGGACAGTCAGAGTGACGGAGGGGACAGTCAGAGTGACGGCATGGACAGTCAGAGTGACGGCGGGGACTGTCAGAGTGACGGCATGGACAGTCAGAGTGACGGCGGGGACAGGCAGTGGGACGGCAGGGACACCAAGAAGGATGGCAGGGACAGGCAGTAGGACGGCAGGGACACCAAGAGGGACAGCAGGGACAGGCAGTGGGACGGCAGGGACACCAAGAGGGACGGCAGGGACACCAAGAGGGACGGCAGGGACAGGCAGTGGGACGGCAGGGACAGTCAGTGGGACGGCAGGGACAGTCAGTGGGACGGCAGGGACACCAAGAGGGACTAGGACAGCAGGGACAGTCAGTGGGATGGCAGGGACACCAAGAGGGGCTAGGACAGCAGGGACACATGACGCCACACACCATAATGTCCATTACACATAATGCCACACACCAAGGCCCTTATTCTACTCGGCTCGGTACGGCCCGCGTGCGGCCGTACCGCCGATGTTTTTGTTCTGCACATGCGCAGAGGTCATTCTGCGCATGTGCAGCCCCCTTCGCCGCAGACGGATTTCGTCCGCCGCAAAGGGGGCGTATAGGGGCGTGAGGGGCTTCAGCCCCTCATTACCCTATGTGTACGCCCCGCGTTTCATGGGCGTTCCCATGCAAACGCGGGGCGTATGCATGGTAATGAGGGCATGACGCCCTCATTACCATGACATGGGGGCGGAAAGCTGACGTCGCCGGATGTCAGCTTTCAGCCCCCTTTCAAGCTCCCACACGGACGATTGTCCGTGTGGTCTGAGCTTGCGGGAGCTGCCGCGGCGTGCGGGCCTGCCTTCGATGGTCGTCGACCATCGAAGGCAGGGGGCAGCTCCCACCATGGTGGAGGCGTAGCCTCCACCATTTTTGTGCGGATCGCCAGCCGTCCGTGTACGGACGGCCGTGGCGATCCGTCGGGTGGGCGGCCCTTGGTTTGTGCGGTCGGAGCCCCGTGTGCGGCTCTGACCGCACCAACCAGAATAAGGGCCCATAATACCTATTACACAACCCCACACCGTAATGCCCATTACATGTTATGCCCCACATGTACTGTATAATACCTTGCAGAGGAGGTGGCTGGGTTCAGCGGCGGTAGTGTGGAGAAGGAGGCTGGATTCAGCGGCGGTAGTGTGAAGGAGGAGCTGTGGTCAGCGGTGGTGTGGAAAAGGCTGTAATTGGCTTCTGCAGCTGTGAAGAGGAGGCTCTGGTCAAGACAGAGAGAGTGACGGCGGGGACAGTCAGAGTGACGGCGGGGACAGTCAGAGTGACGGCGGGGACAGTCAGAGTGACGGAGGGGACAGTCAGAGTGACGGAGGGGACAGTCAGAGTGACGGCATGGACAGTCAGAGTGACGCCATTGACAGTCAGAGTGACGGCATTGACAGTCAGAGTGACGGCGGGGACTGTCAGAGTGACGGCGGGGACAGGCAGTGGGACGGCAGGGACACCAAGAGGGATGGCAGGGACAGGCAGTAGGACGGCAGGGACACCAAGAGGGACAGCAGGGACACCAAGTGGGACGGCAGGGACAGGCAGTGGGACGGCAGGGACACCAAGAGGGACGGCAGGGACACCAAGAGGGACGGCAGGGACAGGCAGTGGGACGGCAGGGACAGGCAGTGGGACGGCAGGGACACCAAGAGGGACTAGGACAGCAGGGACAGTCAGTGGGATGGCAGGGACACCAAGAGGGACTAGGACAGCAGGGACAGTCAGTGGGATGGCAGGGACACCAAGAGGGACTAGGACAGCAGGGACATCACACCACTGCTGTGGGCCTGGCACACAGTCCAGCACTCACAGCGTGGCTTTTACAAACCTCCTAGACCCCCGTGATGTCAGCAACCCGCTGCGTCAAACACCCATGCGTTTTCTGGGTGTACCCACAAAAAATTTGGGTGCACCTTGGAAAATGCTGGGCATCGCTATGCAAATGGGAGCGGCCACCTGCCTTCCAGCGGCGGGTTGCTGACGGGATGTCAGCTGCCCGCCCTGTTTCTCGGAGCAGGGTGTCGCTAATCTAGGAGAGTGACTTAGATTAGCGAGCGCTACACAAATCATTCGATGCTCGGCGACCATGAAATGATTTGGGGCACCCACGGAAGGCTGTGGATGAATGTTTACACAAAACATCCATTCACAGTGATGCGGGGAAAACGGGTGACTATCATGGGCCGCCTGTTCGTTCAGGCGCTGGGTGTAGTGACATGCCTTGCAAAGCAGTGTTAGCCAACCAGAATCAGGCCCAATATCGCTTGCCCGGCAGTTGAAAGGAAACCTCTGTTTTGCACATTGTATAGTGTAAACTCAGATTTCAGCTACTTTTACATTGTATATACCAACGGTTCCCAAGGCATCCCCATGATAAAAGTTTTTGTAATATAGTTGGTAAATAAATATTAACCCTTTGAGTTTCAAGTGAACATGTCAAAATAGGTGTGAAAATTGCTAAGCAAACATTTTTATGTGATAAAATAATAATGACCTGTAATGGTTACCTTATATAGGAAATAGAAACTTTTTTACACAACATTTTTTATTTGAATTTATATGAAAAATGTGAGCGATGGCATTTTTTGCGGATATATTGAACATTTCTCACAGAGATGTTGACATACAAAGAGTTAAAGTAAGTAAATTGAGGCTATGCGGTGGTGTGTAGAGTTATACTGATTGTCCACATGTTTTATGACTAACAGCCAATAGCACGGGTTTTGACTATAATTTTGACTATAATTATGACCATAAATTATTTGAGATAGTCCTGGACCACCAATCCAAGGCACCCCTGCAAGAGTCTTGCAGTACCCCTGGTTGTCTAGGCACACAGTTTGGGAACCATTGCGGTATATAATTTAGTAGATTTTGCATTTCTACCATCTTCTATCTCTCTTCCCATCAATACATATTAAGGTACATTGAATTGGTTTATTGATGCTTGGCGTGGGTTTGAAGCACATACTGCTTAAAAATATGTTTTTGTCCATTGCCATGGTAACATTATGCAAATTTTAAATGTTACATATTTGAAGAATTTCGTAACAACCCAGTGTTTATTCACCTGTGACCTAAACCTCCAGTGTCAAATATTACACCTAATGCAGAGTTCTCTTCAAGGTGGTCAGGGAGTTTATCCTGGACATGAGTTTGTGAGGACATGAGGACGCCATTCAGAATTTCTCTGAACTATTTAACACCAATATGCATATCTGGACAAGGACTTTTAAGTCAGATTCTGTATTGATGCAATTTCAAGCAGTATTTACCGTGACACTGGTGTTTCAATGCCACTAGAGCTTTTTTTTTTAAGGTGAGTGTATACAAAATTAGCAAAAACATGTTCAGCAGAGGTAAACACTATTTAAACTTACCCCTTCATGTCCACGCCGGAGGCCAAGGGCAGCATGGCTCCAATGTGGGCATGACCACCTGTGTGTCTCCCACTGATGATGACATCCATGGGCAGCTGCGTTGCCTAGCAATAAGTCCACGCCTGTGGTCACTGTCTCCCCCAGCCCCGGGCAGACCTGTCAGGAAAGTAAACAAAAAGCCCACATGAGGAATTCGTATGAAGGGAAAGAAAGGCTAAATACAGCACAAAATACAAGCAAGCAAATAAGCATCATTGACCTGGGTAGAGACATCGTGCTCAAGCCTACAAAGAAAAGGAAAAAGGGAAGAACAGAGAAAGGGGAGAGCAGGAAAAAGAACCTAAAATGGAAACTCTAATAGCTAAACATTACATTCCAACTAAATCTCTCACTTAGGCCGGGATGTATCAAGGCTTACCGCAGCGCTGACATCCCGTTTCCGCATCCGCAGTGCCTTCTCTTATGTACTAATAAAGTTTGGTGTTTTTTTTTTTTAAAACTCCGCCTGTCTCAACTATCGTGGAGCTTCCGGCGTGGCTGACGGGTGCCGGACGGCTCCCCGACAGTCGGGATTCCGACAGTCATTACTCCGATGTTGGAATCCGTGGGGGTCCACGACCACCTTAGAGGGAGAATAAAATAGGTGGCGAGTGCAGCTCGCCACCGTTCCCGCAGCGTGGCGAGCGCAGTGAGCCCGCAAGGGGCTTCATTGCGCTCGACACGCTGTGCAGTCGGGATTCCAATGTCTGAGTAATGACTGTCGGAATCCCGACCGTCTGGGATTTATACCACACCCGCGGCTGACACTTGCATTGGGTTCAATGCAAGTTGAAGCGCTGTGTAATGTATTAACATTTGTTGAGCTCTGATCAGCCCTGTTTTTTTTCTTCAAGTTTGAGTGGCGTTATGCACAGTTTTGCCCGTGATCCCTGCCACCCAATACAGCAAGCTCACAGATATGAACTAGTTGTATACTATACATGCCCCCTGCAGCCGACCCCCATCTCTCACCCCAGCAATGCCCAGCTCAATTTCCAGGGGTTCCAGTGCGCGGCGCTCGGTGCGGGCATCAGACTCGGCCTCTCCCTTTTCAGGAGACAGTGGGGTCCAGCAGCTCCATGGGAAAAAAAGGAGGAGGATGCTGGAGGAGAATCGCTGGGGATGAGGGAGCAGTGCCTGGTACACGGGATGGTGTAATTGTCGGACACCCCGGGATCTCCTCTCTCTGCACAGCACGGTCATGTCTGCAAAGCAAAGTTCTCTCTGAAGAGAACATTAAATTAAAAGCAGGAATACTTGCCCAGCTCATTGCGCATGCGCATAATGATAACAAAACACGAAAAAATAATGCAGGAGAGCTCAGTATACGCAGCTTATTCAAAATAAAAAAATAATAGTACATGACGTGAAAACTTCCAGAAAACGGCTGCGAAACGGGCACGAAAAAAAATAGGTAAGTAAAATTTACACACAGGAATATTGATACATCCCGGCCTTAGGGCCAGATGTATCAAGCTTCAAAAAGTGATAAAATGGAGAGTGATAAACAACCAGCCAATCAGCTACTTACTGTCATGTCACAGGTTGAGTTTGAAAAATGACAGGTTGGAGCTGATTGGCTGGTTGTTTATCACTCTCCATTTTATCACTTTTTGAGGTTTGATACATCTGACTCTTAGACCATTACGGGCAAGGTTGTGTGTCCATTTAGTTTCTAATTTCTAAAGTAGTCTGTACCGGTCTCCTCCCCTCCTCGGCAAAGGTACATGGTCAATCAATATATGTTGAAGATCTTTTAATCCCATGTTGTGCCTCAAGAAAATTTCTTGCAACCGGTTACCAGCCTTTATCGCTGATTGGTGTAGGGCCATTCTGTCTCTAATGTTCTTTATAGTTGCTATACTATATTTTATAATGGAAGCAGACTATATAATGCTTTCTTGACAATAAAAAGTTATAAACATTTTGGGGAAAAAATAATACTGAATTCTCATATCAGATGTTTATTACCAAAATTATAGGCAACTAATGTCATGTATGACCAGTGGCGTACCGAGGGTTGTGCCGGCGGAGCGTGAGCTCCGGGCACCATCGAGTAGCAGGGCACCCGGCACCCGGTCCACCCTCTGGATGCCGCCCGCCCGTCCATAGCAGAGGTGCAGAGTATTACAGAGACCCTGCACCCCTGCCGCCGCCACAGGAAACAGAAGAGACACACACTAGGTCCTTCTGCGTCTGTCACACTGACAGATGCTAGAGGTGCATGGGGACCTCTAACGGCTGTCTCCTTTTGTGGCGGTGGCCATCTTTGGAGAGTCTCTAATGCTGTTAGAGACTCTGCGCCTCTGCTATGGATGGGCGGGCAGGCGGACATTTAGTGATTTATAAAGGTACAGTATGTGTGATTCTCTGCGCTGTGACTGTGGGCATAGGGGGGAAACAATATCTATGAGCTGGGCAGTGACTGCGGGAATGGGGGGAGGATGCATGCATGGTGCAGTCACTGTGGGCGTGTAGTTGCTCGATATGAGGCTGTGAAATGTTGGGCAGTAACTGGCCATGGAGGGTGGTGTATGTGCTGGGCAGTAACTGTAAACATGGGGGTGCATGTGCCGGGTAGTGACTGGGTATGGTGGGGGTGTGTGTGCTGGGCAATGACTGTGGGAATGGGGGTGTATTTTCTGGGCATGAGGCTGTGTAATGTCGGACAGTGACTGAGCATGAGGGGGCATGTGCTGGGCAGTGACTGTGAGAATGGGGAAGTATGTGCTGGGCATGAGGCTGAAATGTCGGGCAGTGAATGGGTATGGTGGAGGTGTATTGCTGGGCAGTGACTGTGAGCATGGGGGTGTATAAGTGGCACTAAAATGTCATGGGGGGGGGGGGGGCCGCCAAAACATACTGTTGCTCCGGGCACAATGTCACCTAGCTATTCCTCTGTGTATGACATTATTATATTTCAGTTGTTTTATATAAGTGGAACTGCATAAAATACCTGAAATACCTTCAATAATTGAAGAAATATGGCAACAATCTTATGAGCTAGGTATTGCTATTGCTGAGTAGACAGAGTCGGAGTGTCAGACTTAAGCCTTGCTCTGTAGATTCAGTAAATGGGTAGAGTCAGTGATATCACTGTAGCTCTACAATCAGTGGTACAGTATAAGCTATTCCTTCTGTATCAACACTCATCGCACTGTTCTGCAGATGGGAATTGTCTGCTCTTTTAGCATTCATGAAAGATGTATGATGTTTACACATAATGGCTGGCTAAATAAATGATTCCGGACTCTGTAGAGATGGCTGGGATAGAAGGAAAACATCAGTGAAGTTGGGATGGAATAGGACCTAGTTGTACAGTTAGGTAATGAAGTGGGCACAGTGACTATGTTCTTGGTTGCTGAAGAGAATGGATACTGGGCAGGGCAGAATTAAGGTCTATGGAGGGTCTGGACAACAAACTTGTGGGGGCCACTATCAATAAAATTGATATAATGGTGGTTATACATATCAAGTATAATTTATCAATTAACATTTTTTGAAAGACAAAATGGAAATTACACTTTACAAAATGTATCCTAATGTTCCAAATATATTGCATAATATAAAGAATAATAGAATTGTTTATGAATAATTCACAATAGCGGATATGTCCAGCACCACACAGCTCAAAGCCTACTGCCATCCAGTTACACACTGCCAGAGCCGACGAAGAAGAAGCTGAGACTGAGTGAAATGGGAAAGCCTCTGTCCCAATTACTGGACTGTCACAGAAATCTCAGCGGCCATGGTGGTGACTGTAAAATCCCGTGAGAGAGATGAATCATGCTGTGCTCCAATTTTAGTACCAGCAGCATGTGCGATTCAGGGGGAGAGTGTGGAGCAACCGGGACGACCGCCCCTGTTGACTCCTCTGTGGATCCAGCCATGATACTGGGTGAAAGGGGGCAGGGAGGCAGTAGGAGAAGGGTTGGGGTGTGTAAGATTTGGCATAAGGCATAATCATAAACAGAATCTGTCTTTAAAGATATCAGAATATACTACGTATAACAAAGAATGAAGCTAATAGTTCATACATGCTAACCAAGGTTGAACTGGATGGACGCAAGTCTTTAATCGGCCTTAACTACTATGTAACTATGTATATCAGTATCTTGTCAAATGATGTTGATTGAGTATTTGAAGTATGTGGAAATTTCCTGTACTGTGAGAGAGAAAAGAGGAGGAGGTGTACTGTAGGCAAGCAGATAAGTGAGATGAAGGTGGCAAGTGTGGTGTCAGAGGTTAGACATTTGGGGTTGCAGATTTCATAATTTAGAGTGCACTTTTGCAGGTGATGGGTCTGCACGGTATGTGTTAAATACTATGGGGGTTATCCAGAGCTGATTATTTCTCAAATGGACAAAATCACGGTGCCCTGCAGGTGGGGCAGGTGTAACATGTGCAGACTCAGAAAGAGTTCAATTTGGGTGAGAAGTGTTGAAACCAGTGGCATAAGTTCATCCCAGTTGCCCGGAGGCAAGATAAGTATTGCCCCCCCCCCCCCCCCCCCCCAAATACCAATCAGTAAAGTGTCTGTCTCCAGTAAAGTCATGGGATCTAATACAGGGTGTGACACTTGCAAAATTATGTTAGGGAGGGGGAGTCAGCCACATTAGTTAAATCAACTGCTTTCAATTAACTGATTCAAACTCGAAGGAGAGGTGCCCCCTTGGAAGCAGGAGCCCGGCGGCAGATGACTCCATTGCCTCTCGTTGAAACGGAAATTTAAATTGCAGTGTAAAAATAAAGCAGCCAGTATTCACCCTGCACAGAAACAAAATAACTCGCCCAAATCTAACTTACCTGCTAGGACAAGTCTACCAATGTAGAGCTGCCCCGGTCAAGAACTGATTTTCTGGATTATGACCCAGAACACCTAATACGCATGCTTGGCCCTTGGACAGATAGATCCCACTCAGATCCCTCTCCAGGGGTTTCTCATAAAGACATTCCAATAGATTTTGCATATAGATGACATTGGGCAGAAGCCCCAGAAGTTACACTTTTTGTAGTAGATGAAATCAGACTATCTAGCCTATATCCCACCTCTATGTGTTGCATAGTAGTGTTTATTAACACCAGTATGGACAATTACTAACAAGCTGGGACAGTGCTCTAGCAATATAGTGTAGTACCGGTAAAGAATTGAGGGGTAGATGTATGAAGCAGTGATAAGGGAGGAGAAGTGATAAAGTGCCTGGTACTTTACCAATCAGCTCCCGACTGTTAAATTACAGGTTGGGATTAAAAATGGACAGTTAGGAGCTGATTGGCCAGTGATAAAGTACCCAGAACTTTACCACTTCCCCTCCCTTATGACTGCTTCATACATCTACCCCTGACTTCCGGGTTTATGACCTATGAACCCTAATGCACATACTTGGCCCTCAACCAAGCCACAGGGGAGGGTTCTATAGCCAAAGCGTCTATAGAGGGTTCTATAGCCAACGCCATCCATAGATGGTGTTGCCTATTATTATTATTATTATTATTATTATTATCATCATTTATTTATGTAGTGCCACAAGGGATCCGCAGAGACCGGTTACTGAGTTTATAAACAAGTAAACAAAAATAAGAATACAGTGACTTACAGTATAAGACAGTATAGGACAAGTACAGGGTATAGAAACATTACTGCATCAGCAGACAATACTAAAGTAAATAATAGGGTGGAATAAAACCTAGGGATTAGATGCCATTGAAGGAAGTATGGATATGGGAAGGGCAGATTAGGGAAGAGGGCCCTGCATGTGAGGCTCAAGCTCCAGAAAGTTAGAATACAAACACCTTGGACCATATGTAATATTGTGTGTGAGTTACAGGCACTAGTGTGGTTGCAAAGACATTGGTGGGAATCCTATTAAGTGCAAACAGCTTGCGGTGAATACACTTTGCCGTTGCGAGTCGACAGCATGTAAATGCCGGCGGTGGCACCAATATTCGCCCACTTTGTGGCTTCTTCTAGTGCTGGACTTGCACATTTCTCTTTGCAAAAATCAGGGAATAGGGCGGTACCGGAACTGCAGCATATAGCCGCACTTACCTGCGCTGAGAGCTTTTTAAAGTAGCAGTAATTTAAAAGATAAACCCTATGGCTTATTTGATATAAAAATGATCCTGTACACATGTCAATGCATTTTAAGGCATCTTAGCTCACATCTTTATTTCTTAAAGCACCCTCCACTAAATGAACATGCATGGAACCAATTAATAGGGTTTATAAATGGAGATACTATTGCCCTTAACAAGCGTATCTTTTGCATCCTTTGCATTTTGTAATCTGCCTGAGCAAAAGTTAACTATTTGGTAATAAACTCAGATTCTCTTGTCCATTCATGTTCTCCATGTAAATTGTGAATCATCTTGCTTAACACCATCCTGAAGTGTCAACTCAATTTAATCTTCAAAAGGGATTTGTATAGCCTGCAGCAGAGAAGTTCGGGGTAAGCACAGTGTATGATTCAGTAGAGTTATGAAGGGAAGTCTAACTAAAGAATAAGAGGTCACAGCCTAATGCTGGACATGAGAAGACACGGAACACACAAAAGGTTCTTGTACACAAGACAATAGGGGATTCCCTCGATAAATTCATAGTAGTTAGGAATCAGAGAAATTAAAAGCATGCTATTACAAATTGCACTAAGGTCAACCGTCTTACATTTGACCACACAAACAAGCTTTATGGGATTGTGTGCAATTACTCTCCTAATGAACACAGGACAATCTGCAATAGTTTTGAATTAAAGCTGGCCATACATTGCCGCAACTTCTCGCCATCCAATCCCCCTTGAGCTGCATGGGAAGCTCGAATTGTATACATTGCATGCAGTGCTTTGACATGTGTTGCATTGCATGCAACCCTGTTCCCCACTGCGGGGAGGGAGTCTGAGTCAGAGGTCTGTTGTGCAGCAGGTCTGTGCATCAGATTGGATGTCAAACACGTCCGATTCAGGAACTTTTCACCCCATTTCTCGGCCTGATCCTTCAGAATTGGGTGAAAAGTGTCCAGATCAGACTAGTGCATGGGGTCCTTAAGACTTTTAAGCTGGTTACGCTCTAGTAGAAATATCTGCAGATGGATTGGCCAGCGTGTTCTCCATACATACTGCCCAATCTGTCATGATTGACATCAAAACTGGGCAGGTCATTGGCACGCGTACAGTTGAGAAGTATGCAGTTGCAGTCCTACTTCATCCCTTCTAACATTGCAGATAGCAAGGTCTGGACTCCTGCATGTGGTGCTTCAGAAAAGGGCGTGTGGTTTTGCAGGAATGCAGAGATTACAAGCCACACCCACTGCTTTCATCTCTAGAGGGGTATGCCCCCTATCCCACTCTCCCTTGAATAGACACTGTGCACCTGCACACAGCATCTATTCATTCTTGCACTACCCTGCTAAGCAGACAGAGCAGCGGGTGACCCCAAACTGCACCCCCACACACAACACTCACTGCTACGCACAGGTAGGAAAGCAGGACAGTCCCCCAAAAATGGGACTGTCCCACGAATATTGGAACAGTTGAGAGGAATGACACCTGATAGTAAGAGGTGTTTCTTCACTCTGGAGGTTATTCTGGTTGGTGCGTAAATTTCCGAATTCTTTCGGAGCGGGCCGCACGGCACGCTGTGCGGACATTGTAAGAAGAAACGCCCACAGGTCCTCTGCATTCGGCCGGACTGACACTTTAAGAAGAGGGCGTGTTTACGGACTACATCCAAACCTTGCGTGTGCGGTGGACACACATATTCTGCACGGTCTTACAGCGTCAGAACGGACGGGAAGCTGCCCGTACGCACCGATGCGGTGTATTTCCACAAAACATACTACTATCATCGGAACTCATACATCACACACATGACACACTTATGCAATTAGGCTACCTCAGTAAAAAGGGATTGTTTTTATTGGTCATCAATTGCAGTGTAAATGTGTGTAAAAAATGCAGCCGTGCTTTCAGCATATATTTGTGTGTTTAGTAATGGTCCATTTAGGCTGTAATGGTTCCAATTGAAGCAATGAAAAGAGTGTAATTAATGAGTAATGAGTAGAGGAGTGGATTATATTGTGTTCAGCTTACAGTGGTTCAGGTGCGGCCGTACTAATTGGGCGATCTGAATGCCTAGCGCATGACCGAGTGGTGTCCGCAATGTGAAACTTGCTTATGAAGACCACATATTTCCTGCCTCTTGGTTCGTTTGCAGTCGGTGTTCTGTCCGAATCCACGCCTACCAGAATTAGTGCACTCCCTCGTGTACGCCCATGTTTGCGCCCAGTTTAGCCCACTTTGAAACCACGCCCCTGTGTACTTCCGAATGACGCCCATATTACGGTCATATTTCCCGAGTGAATGCGGTGCACATTTCTGTACAGTATTAGTGAGAACGAGTACGGAGACCGTGCGTGGCACATGCGCATTGCGTTGCCCACGCATGTGCAGGCGGCTAAAAAACGCCATCCGAAAGAATTCGGAAATTTACGCATCGACCAGAATAAGGCCCTCTGGGACAGCCTGACTAGATTTATTTATTTATTATCAGTTATTAACAGCCCTTTACAGAGAATATTTGAACATTCACATCAGTCCCTGCCCCAGTGGAGCTTACAATCTATATTCCCTACCACATGTACAGGCACACAGACATTCTAGGGTTCATTTTGTGGGAGCCAATTAACCTAGCAGTATATTTTTAGATTGTGGGATTAACAAACTCCGCACAGTTAGGGCCATGGCAGGTATTGAGCCCATGACCTCAGTGCTGTGAGCCAGTAATGCTACCCATTACACCATCCGTGCTGCCCAGATTGCGATTAGCAGAGTGTGATTCCTGTGGGAGGCCATGACTGAAGGTCGACATGTAGGAAGGTCAACATGACCGAAGGTCAGCTGGGGTTAGGTCAACAGAGTCATTAGGTCGACACAAGCATTAGGTTGACATGGGTAAGGTTATCAGTCTAAAGGTCAACATGGGGTTTTTAGCTTTTTTTTGTCCCGAATTTTGACACAGTCGACATGGACACTAAAACATAGCACTGCGTCCCCTCGCATGGTTTGCTGCACTCACCATGCTTTGGGCATGGTGCCTCACTACACTCGTCACACTATTTTACTCTACCAACACGCCCTAGTGGATAGTAGGGCATGAAATACCACCTGTCGGCACATGTCGGTTATAAAAAAAGTGAAAAACTCCCTGTTTTCCTTTTGATTGTCGACCTTCCCCATGTCGACCTAATGCTTGTGTCGACCTAATGACCCTGTTGACCTAACCCTATGTTGACCTTCAGTCATGTCGACCTTCATGCATGTTGACCTAGTGCTGTCGACCTTATGCTTGTAGACCTACTGACCATATCCCATCAACCCTAGCCGGCTTTAATGGTCTACTGGCGAATTGTGATATCGGGTCCCCTCGGCCTGCCCAGTTGTGCCCTGTTGCATGAAAATGTGTTAATTGGATCGACCCCTTAGATGTTTGATAAATGGTACTTATTTGATAGGATGTTACATTCTGCGCAGTTTTATGGGTGACATATTTCCTCCTGCAATCTTATTACACAAACATTGACACAAGCATCGCGCTGGCTGTATGTGACATAATGAGCAAGCAATGAAGGGTTGAGCAATAGGTTTTGGTTATGGTTGACAAGTTAATTTATGGTTCGATGATTTCTGCTGGCTGCTAGCGCTTTCAGAAAAACCTCTCCTCTCTAATCCCTGACCAATTATGCTATTGACTGCCCAATGAAGATGAAAAATAAGGTGACAGACCTACGGATTTGAGTGTAAGCCATTAAACCATGACTGATCATTTCCTGGGACTCAGAAGAACCATCATACGTTTTTTACACTAAGTGTCCAGAAGAGTAATAAAATAAATCATCATCGCTCTGTAATGGATTTACAAGTCCGCATATCAGGTTTTACAAATCCAGCAGTGTCAGGGTGCTCACTCCCAGTCCATGCAAATAAACCTTCTATTACACACTTATGTGAGTGTCCATGTGTAATCGCACACCGGAAAGAGATAAAAGGTATTCATTGCACGATCACCTAGTCATCCAGTCACTCTTATGAGCCGTTTAATAAGGAGAAGGATTGTCAGCACGGCCAGATTAGCAGTGGGGCGGATGGGAGTACACATATAAATAAGCCGATCATTATGATAGCATGACTACCAGCCACCCACCTGGCCATGAATCTTAAATTGTATTTCTATGTGCCTCACAAAATTATGCAATTTTTCAAAAAGCTGGCGATACCCCATAGAAGCCTATGGGCTTCTTACTGTGTCCCACTGCCGCCCCGCACAAACCCCGCTGCCCCACACAGACCGCCCGTGCCCCCCCCCCTCCCCCATGTCCGGGTAGCCTCCTGCTGTGCTGCCCGGACAGTGACCTCCTCCTCCTTACTAGTCCCTACTTCCACTTCTGGATGTAGGGAGGAGGAGACCTGCAGCAGCAGCCGGATAGGATGAGTGGGGAGAACCGCCGCTCATCCCTGATGGCTGCTTTGCAAAGGGCAGCTGTTATCGCAAGAGCTGCCCTTTGCAATACTAATTGCATATGTTAGAGCCTATGCTATTAGCATCGCTGAGGTAGCCGGTGGAGGGGGACAGTAACGGGCTGCGGATGGTAGTGCATCCCACCCTAAGGCTGATAGTGTAGCTGGCCTGATGTACATGCAGGGCTGCCGAGAGGGGGGGGAGCGGGTACTAATTACCCGGGCCCAGGCTTGCTGGAGGGGCCCGGCAGGGGCCCTGGTCCGACCCCCCCTTCCCCCTCCTGGGCAGCAGCAGCAGCACACACCTGACAGAGGGCTCAGCATGAGCATCTCACTGACAGCGTGAGTGCTCATGCTGAGCCTGCTGTCAGCACAGCACATGCTGTAGGTGTGTGCTGCTGCTGCTGAGGGGAGGGGGCAATAACACCCCTCCCCCCTCGACTTTAGAGTGTTTTTTTCACCCCCTCTAAACATTTGGGTGTGTGGCCTAACCGTGGGAGGTGGCCACGCCTCCTGTGATTAGGCCCCACCCCTAAATTTTTACCCGAGCCCGGTATTCCTCTCGGCTGCCCTGTGTACATGCCCACATAGCACTGGCCCCACCCACACCCTCTGCAATGGTCAACCAAAGGAATCGAAGGGTTATGTGATTGACACATTGCTCTCTACAATATGATTGGCTCCACCGCTGTCCGCTGTTAAACTATTTCATTTATAATAAAGGAATTTCATCACAGGTGATTGTAACCATAAATTAAGAGAGGTAGAGAGGATTTTGTCCCTCCTGGAATGGGTCATGTTGGGAGGTATGGATTATGTATCTTAGATTTATACTTATAGTTCAATAATGCCTGGGCACTGTTTATACGGTAGCTTTACCTAATTGACAATTATTTTATAAAGTTATCTTGTAGTGGAACAAAGACAACTTAAACAACCTTTAAATAAATGTAGAAAAAGAAAAAGTAGTGTATCATCCATCTGTCACATTCAAGAATAGCAGCAGTCTCTGTACTACTTACAGGAATCATGAGAGCTAGTGATGTCACTGTGCCCAGGTTGGGGGTTCCCTGACAGAGGGGGGCCCGGGGTACAGTATCCCCCCTATAATCTGGCTATGTTCGAGGGGATAGCTTTTCTTGAAGTTGTAGTTATTTCTCTGATACTGGAAAGGGGGCACACTGATAATGTGGACTGTGGTTAACCATATGCACATATGCTGCCGATAAAGAGTCATTCGTATTGTATATGGCAATATGTTATTGTACTGTGTACGTTTGTTGTAAGTAGAGTACTGCACATTTCTTCCAGCTCTGCAGTTTGTCTAAATCCGTTTCCATCCACATTTTTCTCAGTTGCATTCCATTTAATTTATGACTACCATATTTACCACCACATCCTAGGTGCAGAACCATACTTTAATCTAATGTACATTACATTTCAGCAGACCTGCCATGTGCCACTTGTCATTTTTACTATTCCTAATATTTTTATTTTTTATTGTATTTTATTTATATGGCGCTGCATAGAGTCTGCCTCCCTTTATATAGGACATACACACGGAAATAGTGCAAACAAACCAAGAAAAAAACAAGCAAAAGACTTTAAAGGCACCCGTACACTATTTTATTTATTAACAGTTTCTTATATAGCGCACACATATTCCGAAGAGCTTTACAGAGTATAGATGAACATTCACATCAGTCCCTGCTCCAGTGGAGCTTACAATCTATATCTCCTACCACAGGAACACGCACACACTATACAATCCCATTCCCTGCTGGCATGAGGCTGTAAAGGCCCCCATACATTAGGCCGACTTGTCCGAAGGACAAGTCGGACCTAATCTACTGACAACTCCCCTGGGGGGGTCACATACGATTTGGCACTTGATGTGCCAGGTTTTGCATTTGATAAATCGCATGCGATTTATCACATGCAGTCCCCCCGGGGAGCTGCTGTCAGTGGGAGCCGGGAGCTGAGCAGGGCATGGGGGCTGCAAGCAGGCAGCGGACGCAGCCTGTAGTACCTGCGGTGGAGGGAGCCAGATGCCGAGCGGGGGACTGCAAGCAGGGAGCCAGGCAGGGGAGGCAGTGGGCACACTGGTCCAGGCGGTGAACTCCGCGAGGGGACCAGAGAGCAGAGACCGGGTAGCGTAGGGGAAGCCGGGCAGCAGCGGGCGGACATAGAAATGAATTAACAGTCAGTGATTGGCTGAGAGCTCTCTCAGTCAGAGAGCTCTCAGCCAATTACTGGCTGTCCATTCATTTCTATGTGCCCGGCTTCCCCTACGCTACCCGGTCTCTGTCTCTGATCCCCTTGTCTCTGATCTATTTGCGGCATTCCTCCCCCGCGCCCAGGATAGTGCGCCACTGCCTCTCTAGCCCGGCTCCCTGCTTACAGTCCCCTGCTCGGCTCCCTCCACCGCACGTACTATACGCTGCGTCCCCTGCCCGCCTTGGGCTGCACATAAGATTTAACAAATCTTATGTGCAGCCCGTCCGACCTCCCGAATCCGACCCGATGCGCACGAGACTGCGCATCGGGTCTGATGGGATGTCTGCACATGCGATTTGGCCCTATTTCACGGCCCGATTCCTCCGAATCGGGTCAAATCGGGCCCAAATCGCATAGTGTATGGCGGCCTTTAGATTCGGAGGACGGACATGCAGCAGTTCCGATCTTCAACTCTGATGTGCACGGGGCCATGCATCGGATTGGATGTCTTACACATGTCATTTGGCTACTTTTCATCCGAATTCCCAGCCCAATCCATCAGAATTGGGTGAAAAGTGGCCAAATTGCACTAGTGTATGCAGTGGCTTAAGTTCATCCCAGTTGCCCGGAGGCAACATATATATTTGTGTCCCCTCCACCCCCCCCCCCCCCACACACACACACACACAACCTTATATAATATATATGTCTGTTATGAAATATATATCTATATATGGACATAGAGTCAGAGAACACGTATATATTTCATCCACAGAAGCAATATCGATGGCTTTCTTTTAATGGATTTAAATTTGCAGAAGTGCCCCCTTAGGACCAGGAGCCCGGTGGCAGATGACTCCATTGCCTCCCAGAGTTCTGCCTCTGAGTGTATGGCCAGCTTTATAGTAAGTAGCATTGCATGAGAGCAGGATACATGCTGTATAACCATTGCTGTACATACAGCCGTAATACCAACAAGAGCAGCACCACATAGGTTCAGAACCGCTGTTGACAATGGGGAGGAGATGATGGTATATGTGAAAGAAGGAGAAACATGAAGGAAAGGGGCTCTGCTTGTTTGCATGCTCTGTGCCAGCGTGTCCAAAATTAGTGTGTGTGGCTTAACAGTATGGCGGTGTGTGGCTTAGCAGTATGGCAGTGTAGCGATTGATCTTTTGTGCTCCCTAAGTAAATATCAGCCACAATCAAATCCTCATTCTTTCATCTGAGGAACATAGCCAGAATCAAACACTTAATCCCATCTGAAGATCTGCCAAAAGTCATACATGCATTTGTATCATCTCGTTTGGATTACTGCAATGCCCTTTACCTTGGTCTACCAGCAAAAGAACTGCACCGATTACAGCTGGTACAAAACACAGCTGCCAGGCTGTTAACTAAACAGCCCCGCTCTAGCCACATTACTCCCATTCTCTACTCCCTTCACTGGCTGCCAATAAAATGGCGAATAATTTTCAAGATCAATATACTGAGTTTCAAAGCCCTACATGACCAAGGCCCAAGGTACCTGAAGCAGCTTCTGATTCCATACTGTCCCACCCGATTACTGCGGTCTGTAGATGAAGGACTTTTAGCAGTACCTAGTATCTCCCGTAATTCGTCTGGGGGTCGAGCTTTTAGCCATTCAGCTCCAACCTTATGGAACTCACTTCCATGCACAGTTCGAGAGACCCCCACTCTAGAAAGCTTCAAAAACAGACTCAAGACCTTCCTATTTACTCAAGCGTTTCCTTCAGTCCCTTAAGTATTGTTTATGAAAAGCTTTTCTGTACTGTATTACATTCATTCTATCTGTTAAGCGCCTTGAGTCCTATTGGAGAAAGAGCGCTATATAAATAAAATGATTATTATTATTATTATTATTATTATTATTAAATTAACTTACTACTTGAAGTACTGTTTTTTTCACTGTGTTACAATTTGTTATCCCATACCTAGCAAATTTCAGGGCCTGGTGATCGGGACGCCTGTGCAGCAGAGCCACCCGTATGCCTGAAAAGGAGGTGTGGTCAATGCCAGAGGGGGCATGGCCTTTGTGGATGCCATTTTTAATTACGATAGGGGCATGGCCAGCACTGTCTAAACTGCTGGCCATGCTCCCAGCCCCTCTGTTTTACTGAATTAACGGTGTGAATAAACAGTGTCTATTCCCTGCTGCTATGCTGAGCATAGCAGTGGCTGTCAGGGAGACTCCCAACTGCCACCACAGCCCACTGCGGGACACTGCCCACAGCCCACTGCGGGACACTGCCAGCCCCAGATGGGATGCGGGACAGTCCCATAAAAATGAGACTGTCCCGTGAAAATTGGGACAGTTGGGAGGTATGTTAACCTGTGTGCACTGATAATGATGGGTGCCAGTCATCGAACGCAGCGAGCTCGCAAGGGGCTTTTTTGCGCTCGCCATGCTGTCTGAGTCCGGCCAGTCGGGATCCCGACGTCGGGCTAACGACTGTCGGGATCCCAACTGTCAGAACCATATACCACACCCGATAATGATGAGGACTAGGGGTCCAAACATACTGATAATGGCTGGTCACAGAGAATATATTCATTTAGCTCTGTGCACAGAATGTGAGAGCATTTACAGTCTCATGCCAGAATGATGTCAGTGTTCTCTATTGCATTGATACTCCACGTTCTTACGGAAACTGGCCCAGCCCACAACATGGCTGACATACCCAATTACTGTTAGAGAGTGAGATTTCACATAAAGTTCAAGCATTTCTAACTACCGTCTCGCACATGTCTTATGCTTTATCCCTGTCTCTGGATTCAGTTTATTCCATGACAGAGGGCGATCCAGTTTGTCAGTGTTCTAGATCCGCACAATGATAGAAGCTGGATGATTTCTACAGAAGTAAAATGAGTAACACCAGTCTGCGTTCCTGCTTCCTTTTTAAGGCAAAAGAATTTGAGTCAATCTCCTATGGACGTCTGCATCCAGGGCTGTAATAATGTGTACAAGGTGTTTATAACAAGGTCAGATCATTTTGCCCCCAATGAACAACAGATACGGATTTCTCAGCAACGAGATCCATCAGCAGTATGTTTGATCACAGAGTTCACCTTTGGACCAGCATAAAGCTACACTTGGACAGAGAGCAGATGGAGTATGTTTATGTGATGTAAGCCACTTGATGGATGAGGTGAACTGATAAGGGAAGGAAAGAGAAGGAATTCGAGACCCCTCCTTCTCCTTTGTAATCAGTGTTGTTCTCCACTGTGACTAAAGGAACAAACAGAAGAAAGGATTCCCCTGGATGTATTTCATTAACATGTTCCGAAGGAAGGTATGTCATGGAAGCAGAAAGCTGTGGCAATATGATGTTGTCTGTCCCCACTGGCCTCTACAGCAATATCAGCATTACCGCATTTGGGTGTTATGGTTCGTAGCCATGGTGACAAGATTACATTTTTGTGACAGTCATGGGACCTATTACAGAATTGCGCACAACTAGCATTGCTTTCTCCGATCTAAGGGCCCATTCAGACTTGTTCGCACGGCCACACTTTTGCATGCCAGCCTGTTATCGATAGACTGAGCATTGGTATGGGCCACACTGCGCATGCGCGATGCCTTCCACCAATGAAATCCTACTATTATCAAGCTGTTTGCAAGGTGATTGAGTGGAAGCCGCCATCTGGGGGTGGTAACCCGCCGTTTTATGGGAGTGCCAAGATATACTCTGGGTGTGCCAGAGAAACCTCTGGGAGTGACAGGGAAAATGCAGGCACGCCCAAGTGTTTTAGGGGAGGGTGTGTAATGTCAGCAACAGGCCGGATATGATATATGCCTATTTTTATCGCAGTTGCCGATCATGGAGCCTCTGGTTCATGGAGCCCTGCGGCTACTAGCGGGGCGGAGGTCCAAGGTTGCAGTTTGTTTAATCACTGTTGTTTCCAATTGTAAAGGTCAACGGAATATGCTGCGCTATATAAGAAACTGTAAATATGGAAGTAACAGAAGGATCTGGGCAGATCCTTCCGCCGCCTCAGCACTGAGAGACCTACAGCCAGTGCTGTCAAGAGGGGGGGTTACTTTTTACCCGGGCCCGGATCACGCTCCCCCTACCCCGTTTCAAGGAGCGGTGGGGAGTAAAGAGCATAGGCTGCTGCTGCCTCTCTCCCCTGCTCAGCACACACTGCTCAGTGTCTGGTTGCCCGCCCGAACAGCCCCTGTTATTTTAGTTTTAGGTATACACAGGGGCGTGACCACATGCTTTCCAACTGACCACGACCCTCCCATTGACCACACCCCTTTTACCCCAACAGGGCATGGCAGCAATGTCAGCGGCCCTGCCTACAGCTGGTCGTATGCGTGACCTCAGGTAAAACATGTGCAGAAGGCCGGTACCAGTAAGTGTAACTGCTACTGAATTACTCTGATAAGTATCCACCGCTGTAGTGCGAATGATCTCGTCACCAGTGATAAATAGGCTCAAATGTATATAAAAAATAACTTTCAATGCAATTGGGCCATGTATAATTTAATAGAGCTAAGAAGGGGAGCATGTGTATGCTGTCTGCTCCAGTGGGGCACGGTCTGATGTGTATAATTACTTATTATTTATACAGCGCTGCGCCATGTGGTGCTAAGGAAATACAGTATGAAATGATGATGATGACAATTATAATACTTTATCTGACAGTGCTAGCAAAAGACATAAAGACACATAGACTATGGAAGGTTAATGTTTGTGTTCCTGTGCTGTGGAATATGTTGGCGCTATAGATAGATATTAATCAGTAATGAAGGGAAAAAAGAAAATTTATGTAACATTTTATTTTGCTGCTAATAAATAATCATACTTGCCTACCCTCCCGGAATGGCCGGGAGGGTCCCGCAAATCGGGGCCCCCTCCCGGCCCGCCGGGAAGGGGGGCAAGTCTCCTGCAATGTAGCAATAGTCCCTGCTCCCCCCTCCCCAGCAGGAGGGTAGCCTCCTGCTGTGCTGCCTGGACAGTGACCACCTCCTCCTTACTAGTCCCTACTTCCAGTCCTGCTCCCCCCCCCCCTTCCCCATGGTAAAAATGTCAGAATTTCACGGGTCCACGGGGAGGGGGTGGGACTAAAATGACATGAATCGTGGCATTTAGCGGCATTTTAACCCCTCCCCCATCCACGGACTTGATAATTGCGGCTGCTGGTCATGGGGGCGTGGCTTAGTGACATCAGCCTCGCCCCGCCCCCAAAACGAAGCCTCATCCAGCCCTGCTTTCACTCCTCTCCGGGCTTCTCCCGGAGAGGAGTTAAAAGTCGGCAAGTACAGATGTAGCCCCTGCCATCCTTGGCTGGGGCTCGCCAGACCCTCCCCACTGGCGAGCTCCGGCAGACAGGGGTTACACTGAACTGGGACGCGCGTGCGTCTCACACGCACGTGCGTCCCAGTCTCTTGGTGGGGACGCTGCGTGTCCCTGCCCATCTCCACTTCAGGGAGCTACCGGGAGCTCGGGCAGCGAGGGGTACCTGCGGAAATGGCGGGGGAGGCGGAGGGGACCGGAGGCAGGCTCCGTTGCCAGGGGGCGCACGAGCATCTCGTGTGGGTGTGCCCCCTGGCGGGTTGGCGGGGGCTGGCGATAGAATCGCCAGCCCCTGCAAAGATGGGCTGAGCTCCTTCTGTATGTAAATAATAATAAATAATAATAAAAACAGAACTATGGTATAAAGGCAGGTAAGTGTTTATTTCCTCCCAGGGCTTGTATTACAGTATACAGATAGCTCTTTATATGGAAGCTGCTAACACCATAGGTGTTTGCTACCGTGCACACAAAACACACATATTTAGAGGAGGTGGTATTGTCTGTGGGCCACTTAATCAGAATTATAATTACAGGCCCTTAAACCGATGCAGGCTGTAGGAAGAGAGAGTTTTAATCGCTACACTTGCATTTCAAAGGGCGCTTGGTGCTGTAAAACACAGCAGAACATGGTGTAAATCAGCTCTTAGAGCACAGGGCTGCAGCTGAGCCTGACAGTTCTCACCTAGCATTCATCTTCCTTAGCTACAGAGGTACATAATTGATGTAAAGAAGATCAGGAATAATGAAGTGGAGAATGGCACACATTGTTTAATGGCAGAACAGCTTAGTAGTCTCTCTCAAGCAACAGAATACTCAGCGGAGGCCCCATTTTTCTGGCTGACACCAGCTTCTTGCTCCTATATAACAACATAATAGCTTTTTCCCCAGCACATGTGAAAAATAACATTTCATACAACATTATTTTTTCTCTTTTTCTTTGACCTAGCACTGTGTAATGTAGTTACATTCACAGCGTGAACTACTTAGCATAATATATGTGTCATGGTCCACAATAACAACAAAATAGAATAAAACAAGGCATAAAACTGATATATTAGGAGACAATTGAGAAATGCTTTTCTAATAACTGTGCAGACGATGTTTAACATTCCGGTTTTTGGGGACGTTCCCGATGCCCGCCCGGGGCCAGCAGTGTGCCTCGGTGGGGGGCATTTGGAATTCCCCACTGCCACCTGCTTGTCAGCGGGGAATAGATGCTGTGCGCACAGAATATATTACCCACAGGCAGAAGGGCAGCAGTGGCAAAATGGGGGCGTGGCAAGTGGTGTAACTACTGCAAGGCAGCCCCAGCTGCCGCTTGGGGGAACGAGCGGTAGTGAGGTCTGTGTGGGCGCTAGCATCTGTTCAACACACTGACATGCTGCTGCCTGCTGCTTCCTGCTGGCTGAGCACCGGAGGCGAGTCAGCCGCAGCCCAGGCGCGGCCATGACAAAAACGACAAATCCCCCCACTGATTCAATTGACTGTATGCAGGCTATTGGCTACTGTGTACAGAATGGGCGGGCGGATGGGTGTGCTAGGGCAGCCTGGGATGCATCGGAGCCAGGGAAAGCAGCAGTGTCTGCTGGTCTCTCTGCCTATCTCCTGCTTCAGCCTCTCCGTTATGTCTGTGATGTCATCACATCACACGCTGGGGAAACATGCTGGAGAGGAGCCCTGGGGGAGGGGCGCCACAAACTTTTTGGCAGGGGGGAGCAAAATTTATAGTTATGCCACTGGTCGTGGCCTCGCACGAGTGATGTGATTTCAAGGCCACTCCCCATCACCGTGAGGCCATGCCCCCAAAATTTCGGAAAGGTCCCGCTAGTACTCCAATGAAAGTTGGGAGGTAGGCGCTTGTCACAAGGTATAACTGCATGGGGTGAGCTGTCAGTCATTCTTAGGGGACAATAATAGTGGGAGGAGTGTCCCTTTGTTGGTTAGTTTAAATAGAAGTGGGGGAGGAGCTGCAGGCTCTCTTGGAGATTTTCTGGTGTCGGCTAAGTACCTGGCTGTTTCTTGGCCTTTCTGCCTGCTGTTTAATTTTTGCCCCTTTTTAGTTATGCCCCGTCCAGCCAGGCTTCAGCGCCTGGCTGACTTTGCCTCACCCTCCAGATCTCCCCTACTGCCGTTGTCTGGCGCACTACACTACTTTTGGTCTCAGTTGTCCCTAACAACGATGCTTTTGAGACAGGCCTGTTTTGTCTCGCTTTCTCAGCTGCATTTTTTTTGTGCGTTTCCGTGTCGGTGAGCTTGTGGCTTCCAGCAAGTCGTTTGTTTAATCAGGTTTGTTGTTTGCTGAAATATTAGGGCACGAGTTATCAGTCCTTTGTAAGCTGCGGTCCTCCAAGACGGATCATGCTGGCAAAGGGCTATGGGTTTCATTGCTGCCGCATGCTATTAGCTCCATTTGCCCATTTGCCTTTTCTGTTGCTTACATGGCTTTGCATCCTGCGGGGGGAAATCAATGGTTAGTGCATTGGGATTTGCTTCCGCTTTCTCAGTTTTAGTTTAAGATGGTTTTTAACTAGCACTGTTTGGCCGCACTAGGTTTAGACAGCACTGTTTATGGGACCCGTTCTGTTAGGATTGGGGCCCTGCCACGCCTTCAGACGTTTCAGTCATTCCCCAGGGCATGGCTCAGGTTACAAAGCTGGAGTGAAGATGCAGCGTCTCCTGGTCACTTTTTCCTCGTTAGGTTAATTAATAATTTGAATAAAAAGCTGTGACCTTTTAGTCAAGCCGTACTGTGTGCATGTCATTTATTTAATATGTAAGGTTTTAAGATCAGTAAGCTAATGGTTATTGTCAGGCCTATTTTTCAGTAGGCTCCAGCAGGAACTGTGGCCCTTATTCTAGTTCACTCTTTCTGACAAAATATTTCTTAGATGGACAAAATCATGTGCACTGCAGGTGAGGCAGGTGTAAAACCCCACCCAAATCTAATTATCTCTGCACAAGTAACACCTGCCTCACCTGCAATGCACATGGTTTTGTCCATCTAAGAAATATTTTGTCAGAAAGAGAGAACTAGAATAATGGCCTCAGTTCCTGCTGGAGCCTGCTGAAAAATAGCCCTGGTTATTGTTGATTATTCTATAGTAAGTAGGTTTTAGGTGGTTTATGTGTTAGGGGTTTACGGTTTAAATGGTTTTAATAGGAATAAACTTATGGAGCTCTTAGAACAAGCGAGGGCCGATTAGGCATGAAGGGGGTTATGACTCCTATATTTTTTCTGTTACTGTCATGTGACAAGCTTGTCACAAGGATATAACTGCATGGGGTGAGCTGTCAGTCATTCTTAGGGGCCAATTATAGTAGGAGGTGGGTTCCTTTGTTGGTAAGTTAAATAGGAGTGGGGGAGGAGCTGCACGCTCTCTTGGAGACTTTCTGAGTCTCGCCCACCTGTCCAAAACCTGTTTTTTATTTTCTTGAATGTCACTGCTTTTCATATGTTTGAGGCGCAGCAGGGCAGAAGAACGCTGCCTTTTTTGTGGCTTTTGTAGGGTGTGATGTAAATGACTAAGGGGGAAGTTAAATTGGGTGTGCGAAAAAAAAACGAACCCCAAAAACCACAGTATTGTGGGGTTTTTAGCTCTGAAAACATCATGGGACGAGAAAAGATATACTTTCTCCTTTTGGTTGTCTTCCATGGTCTCCGGTGATCTCCACAGCTCCCGGTGGTCTTCCCTCCAGAAGGGGCTGCTGGGAGGCTTGGGGGCCGCTGGGATGCTCTGGGGCTATTGGGATATACAGTAGTTCTTCCAGATTCTGCCTTCAAGGCGAATCACACACATGTGATGGAAGGACGGAGATGCACAATCACACACACACACACACACACTTCTGCTGCAGGAGTCTGGATATGGAAGCTGGAGGAGAAGACACCACTTCAGTAGGTGTGCAATTACAGACTAATTAAGCTAATTCGAAATTTAGCATAGCTTATTTAGTCTTCAGTGGTGGTCTTGCTGGAGGGGGGGGGGGCATTCTGGTAACTTTTTTCTGGGTAAACGTGAAAAAAGACGTGGTGATTTTTCTAGAAATTACTGTGTCCCATTTAATTTTCCTTAATTGAATACCAAAATATTGTGGTTTCTGGTTTTCTATTTTACCATGCCCAATTGATTTCCCCCTAAATGTTCTGTATCAAGTGCTGTATAATACATGTGCGCTATATAAATAACAGGTTTAATATGAAATAGAATATTGAAAGAATTTGCACATGATATACCAAATACACCATATATATACGTCACTATACACAATACATACTCCACTATGCACAATACATACGCAGCTACGCACAATACTGACATCATTATACACAATACATAAGCAGCAAAGCACAATACACCATATATACGTCACTATACACAATACATACTCCACTATGCACAATACATATGCAGCTACACACAATACTGACATCATTATACACAATACATAAGCAGCAAAGCACAATACACCATATATACGTCACTATACACAATACATACTCCACTATGCACAATACATATGCAGCTACACACAATACTGACATCATTATACACAATACATAAGCAGCAAAGCACAATACACCATGCACATATCACTAAAAATCAATTGGCCTGATTCAGACCTGAACGCGTGTCTGTGAAGTCGCACAGCAGCTGATTATCGATACACTGCGCATGTGTTCGGATCACAGTACGCATGCGCAAGGCCAACCTGCAACTGTTCCTAAATGCGCGGCGTTCACAAGGTGATTGACATAAGTTAGGCGTTTGGGGTGGAAACCGCGGACGCTTGGTGAGAGTGCTAAGAAAACGCAGGCGTGCCTAGAAAAACACTGGGAGTGTCCAGGAAAACAAGCACTTTTTAGGGGAGGGTGTGTGACATCAGATCCAGGCCGGATATGTCTTTTTCCATCACACTGCTGAGTAAGTCTAGGGCTAAGCGGTGCCCATGATGAGTTGTGGCCAGTGTAAAAATCATTTGATGTGAGCCTGGTACGATGAGTTTTGGACATTTTCGTACAGCTGTGAATGGATGTGTAGCCGTATACATCCATACGCACAGCGTGCACATTAATTAGCAAGGCGGGGCCTAACAAACGTCCTGAGTAGGATTTGAAAATCCCATACCAAGTCAATGCTAATCTCTTAGGTCTCAAAGGGATGTGCATGAAAAACAGTAGTGGCTCATAAAACCAGAATAAACCACCAATAGAAGGATGTAGTAAGGCTTGGTGTAAATGAGCCTTACACAGGACTAGATCCTTCTATTGATTAAGGCATTACAGGTTCTTATTTATTTATTATTTCTACAGGTCTATATGCGACCCACAATATTGGCAATCTTTTATTTTTATACATGTAACTTCACTTCTGGCGGAAGTGCGTGCGTTCCAATGGAATATGGATATTATTACTATACTTACCGTATTTCTTATAATAATGATATTCTTATGGATCTATTATAGTATTTGTAAAGTGGAGGATTCTATGTCTATAATATTTATACATGTATTTATATGCTTTAGGAACTGCATGATTTTTACCTGCAACCACACCCAGTAAGGGGAGGATGTACCCCATACTGGGTATCAAAGGAGCACTGAGCAGACCTATGTTGCACACCTTGACAAAGACTTGACAAAGATATGTTGAAACGCGTTGGTGTTTTTATTTGAGAGGAAGGGATCTCCCCTAACACAGTGGAACGACCTGTGGTGAGTTGTCTTGGCGCCCTTGTCACTCTCCACTCTCCATTTTTTTGTTTCACTATCTATTCCATCTGTGGAGAGGTTCCTCCTCTTTTTTTACTATATTTTATGACCTATCCTATTTTATGAGCAAAATAAATTGAAAAAAGTTTTTTAAAATCTTCTTGGTGCTGGTCCTTTTTAGGAAAAATAAACCGTGATATGAAGATACGCTGTGTATAAGAAATAAGAACACGTGAGCATACCTTTTAAAGATACCTTTATATGTTTACATACAGATTATGAATTGTAAGATAATTGTAAGCATTTGCTTATGAATACGGCACGAAGGGTGATCCCCTAAAGTTTAGTATCACAAGAAACCCGGAAAGGAGCTTTTCCATGGAAAAGATATTTAAAGACTAATCAATATAAGCAATATTACACTATATATGTGTTTCTTCCTTTTTAAAGTGAATAAAGTGGCATGTTCAAATGTTGACCTACCTCACGGTGATACGTAACTATAATTTATTTATTTCATTTGAGCGCAATTGTGATGTTCCATATGTTTGTTTGAATTGTATATTTCACAGGGTTTGAGCTATTACTCCTTTGGAAAAATTGTAATTGCTGCACAAAGGCGCAGTGGGGACTGTGAAAATTATTTTTCCTTCTATTGATTAGTTAGATCCTAGTTAGATAGGTTGAACTCGACGGACTAAAGTCTTTTTTCAGCCTCAATTACTATGTTACTATGATTGTATTGAATCTATCGATTTTGTCTGGGATTTTCTAATTCTACTCAGGACATTTCTAAGGCTTTATTAATTTCTCCTTATCTTTACATAACATTACATAAATGCACATTTTCAGGTGGTTTATCCTGGTCTCATGAGCTACTGTTTTTTCATTCACATCTTTTGAGACCTTAAAGATTGTTAATAACTTGGTCTAAAGAGAATCTTGAATTTCCAAATCCGATGCAGGATGGTTCGAAGATTTTCTTTGTTTTCCTAATTGAAACTAATGAGTGCACAAATACATACTTTCAGGATTATTATTCATCAAGCCTTGGGCAGTATATAATCACTAATTTGAAGCACCTTATGCACTGAATTGATACAAATACTTACACTGAAGTCACAGTCATTTCTTTTTTTTTTTAAACCCCTAATGAAGTCTTCTGGGAGATGAAACGCATTGGAATATTCTGCATATCAACCGTGAATCTACATACTGTATTAAAGGAGAAAGTGAAAAATGAATGTATGAAATGCTGCATGAAATAGTGCATCAACAGAACTTATGAAACAAAAACATAAAAAAAAAAAATTATTCTTTGGACTCAATAACCCAATATCCGGATAAGTTTAATATATAGACCTAATAACACTGCGCTATCCTGCAATTGTTGTGTATATTTCTTGTATACCCCTCCAACAGGAAAATGTGTAGGTCAGGCAGCCCCACTTCAACATTTACATTAATTAAGGCATGGAAAGGGGGTATTGTGTGTGTATAATATATATATATATACATACTGTGTTTAGGGGTTGTAGGGGGCTCCTTATTTTGCTAAAGGATATTGCCATATCTATTACCAATATATATATATATATATATGTGTGTGTGAATTGTAGGGCAATTTTTATGTCTTTTTATATGAAATTTATTTTTTTAACATATTAAATATTGGTTGTATACAGTTGTTGAACAATCTGTTAGTGCCCTCTGAAACTTCATTCTTCTTTTTCATATCTAAATGCTGGATTCTGTCTAACAGAGAATGCTTCAGAGGTGCTGCTCTATTTTTCTTTGACCGCGGGTTGGGGAACTCCCTATATATATATCCACCATGTTATCGGAGTGCGCTTTACAACGTATCACCTAATGGAACCCTATATTCAAATGTACATGATGTAGCCTTCACGCTTCATATAATAGATGTCCGTGGATGTTCAAAATAAAACGTTGAATCGTTCAAGAATATAATTCTTTATTAAAAGACCAACCAATATATATAATATATATATATAGCCTCTGCAATCCCTACCCTTGTTGTTGCCTATGGATGGAATATGGGAAAATCGAAAGACAGCAGTATTAAGCCAGTGAAATCTCACATCAAACAGTAACCACATATGAGCCAGTTACCTCTAATGTGTGAGGTACAACCCCTGGGGATTACTTCTCCAGAGGCAAGACAGACCTACATTTCACAGCTAGACATCAGTAAATGAAACAAGAGTATGTTAAATATATGCACCTGCCTCTTAAAAGATGTGTAGCCGGAAAAACAGGAAACCAGAGCACTCATAAAATATCCTGCCTGTTTTTTCCTGACTGAATGAATGGCAGAGAATGCCTGACAGATTTAAATGGGACAGAAATTAGCACCACGCTTTCATCAACTACTACGATGAAACATAACTTAAAACAATAATAGTTGTAATGTGCATAATGATGTGATACAGTAGGTGAGGTACGCTAGTATTGATTCTCAGTGATAATATATAATATACTTATAATAGTATAATACAGATTGGGTATCCCTTATCGAAAATGCTTGGAACCAGGAGAATTTTGGATAAGGGATTATTCCGTATCTCAGCAAATTTTTAGATTTCAATGAGGTATCTTGAGGTATCTTGCATTTATGTTGTACAAACACATCAAACACATGAAATACACACAAATATATGTTAGGACTAGGCATAAGAAAATGAGCTCACTTATATTTGGTCAATTACAAATGTATGTTATTGTTAGATATTATGTATTATACTTGGCCCCAGGCCTCACAACCCCCCCCCCCCCATTGAATCCCTCACAACCCCCCCCCCGCCCCCCCCCCCCCCCCCCGGCCTCATTGAATCCCCCCACACAAACATACTGGCTCTCCCTCCAGCTGTGGCTACAGCCAGGGCCCCTGACACACTGGCCCACCCCTAGCCCCACAGCAGGACTGCCTTAGGATCCATCCAGGCTGGATGACTCCTGTGGGTGCTGAAGGGGAGATGGCCTGTTGAGCCCTTCCACTGCTTCCATGTGAGTAGCAATGATCAAGATGGTGCCGCTGATGGCTGCCTAGGATCTATGTCGCTCAGCCAACATTTTATGTACCCGGTGTCTCCCATGTTGTGTCCTTATTTGTACTGTTTACTTGTTTTTACCTACCTACAGATATAGTGCTGTTTGTCCACACGCACGCCCGTCCCAGTTTCTCCACTTTGCACGCACGTCCCAGACAGGCAGGGTTGGGGGGGGGAGCATCGGAATGGGACGGTGAGGCGGCGGTA
Source organism: Crinia signifera (assembly GCF_055691185.1). Taxonomy (NCBI): domain Eukaryota; kingdom Metazoa; phylum Chordata; class Amphibia; order Anura; family Myobatrachidae; genus Crinia; species Crinia signifera. The sequence continues at coordinate 274,525,321 of NC_139219.1, forward strand.
ACCCGGGGGGAGCTTCGTTGTAAGGGGACGCACACGCTTCTCATGTGCTCACGTCCCCCCGAAGGCTGGCGGGGGCTGGCATGTGACAAATCCACCGCCAACCCCTGCAATGATGAGCGGCACTACATCTGTATCTTTCATAGCGCTGCACCCACTCTATGGAATGCCCTTCCACGCACAATAAGACTCTCTACTAGCCTCTAAACCTTTAGGCGTTCCCAGAAAACTCACCTCTTCAGGCAAGCCTATCATATTTAAGTACCACACACATAACCCTCTGAGGCACTTATGTATTATATAGCTTCCCTTCTGGACTTGTAACTTGGTGGGACTGCTATGCTATTACTGATGCCTGTCCTTGTGTTTCCCTCCTATATCCCTATAGATTGTAAGCTTGCAGCGGGGCCCTCTTACCTCCAAGTCTGTCTGTTATTACCCAGTTTGTTCTTTCAGTGTTGTCAACATTTGTAAAGCACAACGGAATCTGCTGCGCTATATAAGAAACTGTAAATAAAGAAATAAAGAAATCTGGCTGTTGCAGTGACCAAGTGGTGCTGCGGATGGCTGCCTAGGTCCTGCGCAGCTCAGCAAATATATGTTCCTTGTGTCCATGTCCTAACTGTCCCCAGGGTACATATCTGTTGGTGTTATATATATTGTCACTGTTACTTGTTAACCTTCCTAACTGGTGCACAACAATCCAATAATTCCTAGTATACCCAAATAAAGCGGATTCTGAATCTTCTGATTATATTGTACTTAAGCACACAGGAGTAAATCGGAATAAATAATCATTACTTAGCTTGTTAAGACATATTCATGAGAACCTATCATTAAGCACGGCCAGTCATGTGCGGGTGGGTCAGCTGCTAGTAGAGGAGGTGCATTAGGGGTTTGAACAGGTGATAACTACATGATTTATGGGTGGTAAGGAAAGCTGTCTGTGGCAACCTTGTGCAGGACTGACACTGGTGTTTTCATTGGTTCCTCTCCAGAGCACAAGACTCAGAGCTAGCAATTTAAAACTCCAATAAACCATGATACATTAGTGGTTGCAAAACCTATTTATAACATTTGTATATACTGTATGTGGAATATAAATAACTTGGTGGCCCGTGTGAAAATTTTGCATGCAAATGAAATACAATCAATTTTATAGCGAAGTTGGTGGTTGTAGGAGGATGAAAGAAGAACATTTTCGTTTGTAGCCACTTCGAGTAGCTGAGTAAAAATGATCATCTTAAGAGGCCTACACACAGGGAGATTTGCTGAGTATACTCAACGATGCTAGATCGCTCAGAAAGCTTCAGCAAGATCGCTCAGTACACATCGATGTGTCAGCGATGTGCGCTGCGCAATCTGTCAGGGCCAGTGTTCTCTGGTGAGAACACTGACCGATTAATATCCAGCATGCTGGATATTAATCACCGGCGAGAGTGACGCATGGGGCTGTGCATTGCTATCGCTATAGGCCCCTACACACCTAGCGATGTAGGGGCATTTTTTAAGCGTATCTAATCTGTATCAACGCATCCAGGGAAAGAACCATAAGGCCAAAATACAATGTTTAACTTCGATTTTTAAACAAACAATACAATGTGCAATTCTAAATGAACAATTCAGAAGCGGGGAACTTAATCTTTAAAATGGTACCTCATTTATTGATTTTGGTTAAGTAAGAAGGGAGAAAAAGGTATTGTCACCAACAATCACCTTCTAGAAATAATAATAATAATATATGATTATATACTATATTACACATTTATGGTAGGATCTTTTAGATGTTATTGAGAAAGGAAATCAAGAAAACGGATCTATGTTAGGATTAGAAGATTTAAAATAAGAACACTGTAATTAAAATGTATTTTCAGGGTTTCCCTCCTGGTTCTTAGGGCGCACATGCCTCTTTTCAGTCTGTGCTTTTAATAGCGTTTTATAAAAATGTACATAATATAAGCATGAAAATAAAATGCTGTGATTGGTGTAATTCTGACTTCCTGGTGCATTAAAGGTAAAGCAGTACAATTAGGGTGGCCAATCCCGGGATCGGGATCGGCGGGATCCTGGGATTTGGCCCCTAAAACGCCGGGATTTCAATCCCGGGATTGGGGTTTCCAATCCCGGGATTTTGGGATTAGACTGCGCATGCGCAGTCTAATGCCGGCAGCGTCTGAGCAAGTGCTCAGACGCTGCCCGGCTACTCGCATCCCGGCATTGTGGCTCTGCGCAGCGTGACGAGGCCAGAGGTCACGCTGCGCAGGCCAAGAAGCTGCACAGCCCCGTCCTGTCATCGCCCGGCCGCCTGCCCGGCCGCCCGCACACCTCCCTGCCCGGCTCCGGAAGTGAAGTGGCCGCCTCCCGCCCGGCTCCAGCAATGGACCGCCCACCCTCCCAGCTTCACCGAACACCCGCCCGGCCGCACTGCACATGTAAGTAAATATGCGGAGTGGCCGGGGCGGGTTTTTTTAATTAGGGAAGCCAATCCCGGGATCCCGGGAATCCCGGGATTGGGCATTTTTCAATCCCGAATTCTGGGATTGAAAAAATGCTCTGGGATTGGCTTCCCTAAGTACAATGCACATCCTGTTACGTTTACATAGTGGCTAAATGGATGCAGAAAATAAGAGAACAAAAAAGCTTAAATAGCAACGCTTATTTATTCATCCTGTGACATCTCTGCCTCTGTGCCTGAATCCACAATCTGCCATCTGTAGAGGGCATTTCTCTTGAACCTACTTAGCAAATGTTTGAAGGTTACACAAAGGAGTGTTATATTTATTTAAGTATAAGCACTTCTAAGCGTTAGACATGTATAACTAATTATAAACACTAAAATCATCTGAAACGTGTAAATTGTCCTGTTTAGGCTATAGCAGGGCCTAATCACAGCGTTAGAAAATGATACTACTGAGGGAAATTGTATATACTTTATTCTGACTTCGGATCTTTTTCTACAAAAATATCAGAAATTTTATTGTAGAGGTATCATGTAGAGAAGCCTGCACTTCTCCAAACTTATACCTCTTTAATACCAAAAATCGGGACGCACCCAGGATTTTAGACCCTGCTCCAAGCTGGATGTGACCAGGCTTGTGACCCCTTTTAGACTCGCCTCCCAACCTGGCTTAATGCCGGGAGGGTGTCGTGACCGGGGGCAGGTTGTGGGCCGGCGCTTGGAGATGAGAGCATCTTCCAGCGCCGCTTTTCCCTTGCAGTGAACGGGTCCCAGGTCGCATGGACCCGGGTTACTCGTTTACACTGCCCCACTACCGTGTTCCACCCTGGTCTGGACCTGGTTAGGAATTCCGGGAAAATAGACCAGGGCTTTTTTTTCAGTGCCCTGTTTCCTAACGGGATTGTCCTAAAAGGTACCACATCTGCAAGCTCTTGCTGAACTAAACTACATAAACACTATACACATGAACCCCAAGCTGGGAATAGAGGTACTTTGTTACAAGCGTTAGTGCCACATGTCATATTAATGACGTGGGCACTAATATAACAATGCAGAGGACCATGGCTTGGATATAGTGGTTGTAATTCAGGATAGGATGCAGTCATACCTTTCACAAACATAATGTCGATTATATTGTGCATAACAGTGTGTCACGACCACCATTGCAGCTACCCGTGTCCCTGTGCTATTCCAGCCCTGCAGACCTCTGATGCTATGCCCTCTGCCCTGGCGCTCACCTCCGCTGCTGATGCCAACGCCGACCTGCTACATTCTGTCACTCTGTCACCCAGGCGCTGTGTCCATTCGCCGGGTGTCAGTTCTGGTGTGCAGTGTATTGGCGTGCTGGCTCTGGGTGGCCTGAGGCACGATCCGCCATGATGGTGTCCGCGTCCTTCTAGGCCTCAGGCTGGGAAGCGCCGGCCGCAGCGCCTCCGCGTAGTATTCTCCACCGGCTGGTTTCTGTTGCCACAACGGGCGGCGGCCAACTTGTTGGTGTCCACAACCTATGCTGTGCGGCTCCAGCTGTGATGTCATTCTTGCGTCCAATCCCCATTCAGCTCAGCACTTAAATACTGACTAGCCGGGCCAGACCGGCAGTCAGTACAATGTTGTCCACCAGATAGCATCTCTGTGCATCCCTAACAATTCCTGCAGTATCCGCTGCAGGCTGACTCCTCTAACTTCTGGATGAAGTCCCTCATGATTATTCCTGCTGGTCATCCACTGCTCAAGCCATATCCTCCCATGGATCTCCTCTGCCGCCTCTTAGGATAAGGACAAGGTTAAACACCCCAAAGGTGTCATCTTCCTCCTGCATTCCTGACGGTCAATATCTGTGGCCAGTATCCCTGGTATCCTGGCAGCCACGACCTCATTCAGCAAAGAACTACATTGGACTTCATCTTATTTCCATTCCTCCTTTGTTATCATTCAATCATCCAAACTTCCAAACATCCAATCTTTCAATCATCCAATCTTCCAACCATCCAATCTTCCAATCATCCAATCATCTTCAAGCTTCTTCAATAAGTATTATCATTATTGTCTTCTTTGTCATTCAACCAATATCTAGTTATTTCATTGTGCCATCATCCATATCTTTGTACTGCAGTATCTTCATTAAAAAAGGTTTAATTTTATTCAATTGCTTCACTCTATTCTGTCGTTCATGCAACAGCCCTACGTTAAAGCACCCAGCCTCCGTTACACTCCGGCTGGTGCTTCAGCAAGCTCACGAAACGTGACACAGTGACATTCTAAATGTCAAAATTGTGCATATTTATGCACATACTAGCATTATGGTTAGAATTAGGGTTAGGCTGTGGTTAGGGTTAGGCTGTGGTATGGTTAGGCTGTGGTTAGAATTAAGGATAGGTTGTGGTTATAGTTAAGCTTAAGCTGTGGTTAAGGTTAGGACATGGCCGTGGTTAGGGTGGGTTGAACTGCAGTTTCAGTAAAATAGTGTAGTCACCATTAACACTATTGACATACATAATCTCGGCATGTTGAACATGTCAACAGCATGTCAGCACCAACATTGTGAATATCAACATGTCAAATATCGAAATGGAGACCATGTCGGCAAACTAATTGTGTCAGGAGTAGCGCTCCAGCAGCGGCTCCCTCTGCATGCGTCCCGACAGTTGCTCGGCAGCCGGGACGTTGTGTCACTTATGGTCCCGAACTTCCGGGTGCCGTTGCTAGGCACCTGGGATGCTGCTCTCTTCTGCCTCCTCCCCTGCCACAGCCATTGCCTAGGCAACGCAGGAAGCTGGGCGGCTGCGGGCAGGGTAAACACACAGCTGCCCCTTCATTCTCTGTGGGAGGAGCATACTGCACCAGCATATATCTCTTTAATTATCACAAAATATCACCCATCTCAACCACTCCGCTCTGCACAAGATCTGCATCTCTCTTCTGTACGGATCACTAGCTCCCATTCACTATTACAGGACTTTCATCGGGCTGCACCCATCCTATGGAATGCCCTTCCACGCACAATAAGACTCTCCACTAGCCTCCAAACTTTCAAGTGTTCCCTGAAAACTCACCGCTTCAGGCATATCCTATCATATTTAAGTTCCACATGCATAACTCTCTGAGGCACTTATGTATTATATAGCTTCCCTTCTGGACTTGTATTTGGTGGGACTGCTATGCTATTACTGGTGCCTGTCCTTGTGTTTCCCTCCTATATCCCTATAGATTGTAAGCTTGCAGCAGGGCCCTCCTACCTCCAAGTCTGTCTGTTGTTACCCAGTTTGTTTTATCTCTGTCTACTATTGTAAAGTGAAACGGAATCTGCTGCGCTATATAAGAAACTGTAAATAAATAAATAAATTTAGTTTGGAGTTCTCCCTGCTATTCTGTGTTTGTATCCAGTCCTGTTAGCCTGGTTGTCCCTGGAAGGCTAACTCCAGTACCTTCTCCTGTCTGGTGCACTATGGTGTGGTGCAAGTATATAGTATTCTGTGCCTTCTTTGGTAGTGTGGCCTGTGCCTTTTCATATAGACACTCGCCTGGGGTAGAGGCTGTTTTCAGAGACCTCAGCTAAAGGCTTAATTACCCACAGTGGGTATTTTCCTGCACAGTTGTATTATTGGTTATCCACAATTTGTATGTCTTTCTGTGTCCACTTATTCAGCATCTGTCTATTTCAGTCTTTTGTGTCCGTGTATGTAGGATAGTCACAGTGCGTATCCTCCTTCTTCTTGTTCCTCACTACCTTTCTCCCTGTTCCCGGATCCTCCCCTCATACTAGAATTAGTGTTGGACTAGGCTCCATCTCTCACCGGTAGGTTGCTCAGGTATTCTGGGGTTAAGCCTACACTGACGTCAGTCGACATAAGTCCTGGCGGCATACTAGTATCGGTAGATGTGTCCAGTCTTAAGGGAACAGGGCTGTTATAGGCGAGAAGGCTCGCTGGTGTGCTCTGTGGGCTTAGCTCAGGGGCACCTGGGAGACGTCAAGGACTCCGCTGTCATCTCTTAGTCCTTCTCTGGATACCCTAAAGTTACAGCAACATTACTCTGCTGTTCCAAGTATTCCACTCCTCCTTCGGGTATTCTCCCAGTTCCAGTCTCTCCTTACGGTGAGCATAACAAACTGACGACCTTCAGACTATATCAACATTCTCATTTCGACATGCTCAATTGTTAACATTACAATTGTTTAACTGGTATACTATACCTTTTCAAAAGAAGCCATAATACAAACATTTAGGATCATATTTAAAATTACAGTTTGCCAGCTGTGTAAAATGGTAATGACGTGTTTTTATTTGATCTATTTCCTATTGTGACAGTTCTGTGACTTTTTGTATAGCTCATTACTGATCATGGCAGATTGGCCAGATAATCGTAGTGTGTATGCCCAGCATAAGACTCATTGGCACTCACTGTTAGAAAAATGAGCGTAATGCTAGGAGATGTTATTTGCACCACCCAATTCCTAACATCTGCCACTTTTGGTGGCCCCAACTCTTGCTTTATTCTATTTGTCGAGGGAATCCAAAAAAGAAATAAATCGGCCACATTTAAAAGTATTATTAAATATTTATAGGATAAATTTTTTAAAAATACAAAAATCTATAGCGCACTCCAAAAATACCGTTCTATACAAAATACTAATTATAAGACAAGACATAACATCTTTATGACTCTAATATGTTGATATTTTGGTACAGCTACATTTAAAAACAAGTGATGATGTATCCAACCAATCAGTTCTTAAAAAGGAAACACAGTCTAAATCAACGTAACAGTTAATAAATATTAATAATTTTATACTCAACGATACAGAAAACAAAATATCCAACTGTTTGCAGATGGCACTTTGGAACATTAACCCCACTTCTCTTCAGGTCTTTAGGGAAAGATCGTCCTCTTGAGTTTCAATAGTGAAGTTCATATAAAAAAAGAGAAATTAAATAAAACATATCTTTGTGTAATACAGTGTTTAAATAGTAGTAAAATACCCCATGAGGTACAGAGATTTCTGGAATTTTTAGTAAGAATGCCCCATAAACATTACACTCTGGGCTGACGCAACACACATAGCAGAGTAAGCAAAGCAGGGAGAGAAGCGCTCTCCCAACTCTGCTGCCCTACTGCTGTCTGCTTCTGTTGCTGGCTGTCGCTGCACCTATCAAACAATGACAGTCAGCATTGCCGGCAGCCTGAAGTGCAGCTCTTCAGTCACCAGTTCATCCGAAGCTGATCTCCAGAGTCAGACCCCCCCCCCCCCCCCACCTCGTCCACCCATCTCCTTCCAACTGGACCCATGTATTAGCCAGGCAGCAGTGGCCGGCACTTCAGTCTTCAGCACAGCACCCCCCCTCTTCTCTCCTGTGGATATTATGTGTAAGGGGCACTACTATTTTGGACATCATGTGTAAGGGGCACTACTATGGTGGGCATTATGTTTATAAGGGGCGCTACTACTGTGGGCATTTTGTTTACTACTGTGGGAATTATGTGTATTAGCAACACCACTACTGTGGGCATTATGTATAAGGTCACTACTACTGTGGGCATTATGTATAAGGTCACTACTACTGTGGGCATTATGGGGGTGATTCAACACCGCTCGGTAAGCAGCAGTCGTTAGCTGTATACTTAGCGGCTTAACGCTGTTCTATGAATCCCCTCGGTACCATGTTCGCTAACACATCGCCTTGCATGCATCCACTAGCATGCATGCAAGGCGACTTTTATTGACTTTTGTTTCCTCTGCAAAATCGCTGAAGACGGGGCAGGCGCTGACTTCCTGTAACGTCAGCCAGCCACCCCCCGGTAGGCATCAGCCCATCTGCGTCCCCATGGCAACACTCAGAGTTTTCATGGGGATGCCCTTAAAACACTGGCCGTTCCCATGGTCCAGCCCCATCTCTGTCCCCGGCCATCACTGCAGGTGGAGCAGATGTAACCTGTGCAAAGAGAGATTTGGGTGAGTTATTTGTTTCTGTGCAGGGTAAATACTGGCTGCTTTATTCTTACACTGCAATTTAGAGTTCAGTTTGAACACACCCCACCCAGATCTAACTCTCTCTGCACATGTTACATCTGCCCCACCTGGTTTTGTCTATTAAAGAAGGAGTTTGCTTTTGCAAACCAACCAGAATCACCCCTATATTCCCTACCACATATACATGCACACACTCATTCTAGGGTTGAAGCCAATTAACCTACCAGTATATTTTTGGATTGTGGGAGGAAACCGGAGTGCACGGAGTAAACCCACGCAAGCACGGGGAAAATATACAAACTCCGCACAGTTAGAGCCATGGTGGGAATAGAACCCATGACCTCAGCGCTGTGAGGCAGTAATGATAACCATTACACCATCCGTACTTACGAAATTAATATACTTACTAAGAACTAAGGATGAAATAGGATAACGTTACCAATAGGTTAAAAAAGGAGCAGACTAGACGATGGGCCAAGTGGCTCTTATCTGGCTTCACATTCTATGTTTCTATGTTAAGAGTCATGGGGGGGTTTACAGAATGACTTTGAATTCATTGGTTAAAAAGAAAGACTAAGGCCTGATGGGTCCGCTATGAAGCCTTTTACCTTTAAATTCAAATCTTATCCTGGCAGTGAATCTCCATGTTTCCCATTTTGTTGCAATGTTCCTAAGCTGCCTTAGCAGAAAGATTGATGTGAACACTTTCCATATGTCTTGTGAAGTGAGGATTCTGTTCTACCAAGACAAATGGGACAGATGATATGAATGCCTTTAAAAGTGACAGCAGAGGGACAATGAGCAGCCTAGTAGGAGGGTGACATCTTGAGACACACTGGCAGGGCAGCCTTTTCTCTTCAGGAATGTATTTGTGTGGGCGGGTCTCTGTCTTATTGGAAAGTCTACTTGTCAGCTTATGCTCTCTGTGGGTTATTACAATGATAAAGAGTTCTCCCAAACGCAGCAGTTTCACCCCAGTCCGCCATCTAGAAAGGCACTTCTGCAAGTACAGTATGAGGACAAAGCCATATATTATTTGATGCAAAGTAAATAAAAAGAATGTATTTGCACCCATTGCAATGCAGCCAGTTTGTCCATGTGCACAGTTACTTGCTTTGCTCCCAACTCAGAATTTATTTGCACTGTACAAATGTCACAACATCTAGTTATTTGAGCCTCCTGGCTGATGGCTGGGTCAGTTCTGCAGTGTCAAGGGCAGTGATTTTTGACATTTTTCAACATGCGGCACACCAAACAAGATTTTATTAATATTTCCAAGGCACACCATCAGACCCTCACAGGGAAAAAATAATTGTTCACCATAGGAAAAACAAACAAACACATTGGCCCCCGTAGAAAAAAAACAATCACAAGCACTAAGTGATTGGCCCACCAGTTATAAAGCTGACCATTCTGTGGCAGACCCCAACTGTCACACGACCAATCCGATTTTCCTATAAACATTTGCTGGGGCAGATGTACCGTACCTTCGATAATGATAAAGTTGAGAAATATAAACTACCAGCAAATCAGATTACTTTTTCAAACACAGCCAGTAACGTGGCAGTTAGACGTTGACTTGCTGGTACTTTAACACTCCTCACGGCTTAGTACATCTCTCCTATAGAATAGTTAATTCAATCATAATGATAGGACATGTACTGCTGAGTATTTGCGCTATAAATGCAGTGTACATATTTATGGTAGAGCCTGTAGCATTGCTAGGTTTCATTCATACTTCTATGAAGAACTAAGAACAATGTGCAATGTTGCTGGACAAGCTATCTTCTTATAGGACAGCACATCGCAGACTTTGCAAGTAATTGGCCCAGGTAGTTTTCTGGAGGCGTGTCCTAATTACGGGAGCCATGGCCATGCGCCCTTAAAAAAAATACAGAAAAATTAGCATTTTAAGCACATCCGTGGCCATACTGCAGCCCAGCATGCAGCAGTGTGTGCTTGGTTGAGAAGCGTTGCTGCAGCTCCTGCTTCCAGGTAATGGGGGGAAAATCTGGGCCCAGGTGATTAATAACTCCCCCCCCCCCCCCCCTCTTGGTGCCCCTGGTCACCAGTCTTATAACATACAGTAGGTCTGACTGGTTGAACTTGCTATGGTTGCTTTCAGCACACCACTAATATATCACATCATACTTGCCTACTATTAAAATCTCACTGCCCAACACTAGGCCAAGCATTGCAAATTGTTTCATTTAGCCATGTCCTGCAATTTTCGTGCATGACCTCCACTTCACTAGGAAGCAAGCGTGATGCGGGAGATCTGGCAACTCTTTCCTGGGTGCAGGGAACTGCCTGAAAAATTAGGAGTCTCCTGTCACTTGCAGGAGAGTAAGCAAGTGTGTATCAAATTATTAATAATCCCCATTGTGTCCTTAAACTATTACAATACAATATAAATTATATACATTAGGTACTGACTGTTTTAAAGTAACTCAATACAAAACCAAGAAGCATCTTACTGGAAATATTGTTGCATTTGTTTTTTTGTTGTTGTTGTTTTTTCCTGGGTGAGACTCAAACAGCACTAGTGGATTTAGTGATTTGTGTATGTCCATCCTATTCTTAGTTGCCTGGACCTATCTTTCTTTGAATTAGGGCGTTTTGGGTGTGATCTGATTAGTTACAATGTTTGCACTTAACCACCCTGACTTGTGGGAGTGCACAGTGTCATAAGCGGATATCAAAAACTCATTATTATTCCCACGGATTAGCATGGAGTAATAAATAAGGATTTTTTTTTCTCTACAAAAATACGTTTTTTTGTTTGTTTGTATGTGAACATCTTCCAAATCTCAAGATGAAACTGCCAAGGAGACATTTAAGAGCATTTTCTAAGCGTTCTAGTGAAATCAAATGTCCGGGGGTCGCTACGTGTGTACACCCCATTACAGTTATTATTATTATTTATTTGCAGTTTCTTATATAGCGCAGCAGATTCCGTTGCGCATTACAATAGTAGACAGTGATAAGACAAACTGGGTAACAACAGACAGACTTGGAGGTAAGAGGGCCCTGCTGCAAGCTTACAATCTATAGGAATTTATATCAGTGAAGTTATTAGACCACATATTGACAATACAACATAGCGACAAATATTGTAAACGTAATTTTTTGGGTTGTTTATGTATACATGTAATAAAACTGTTGTGTATGTACATAGCAGTTTGTGAGAAATATACCTCTAGGGCTGTTTATGAACTATAAAGTCAAAGAAAAAAATCTGTTTGTCTGTTTGTTCTGGCAACATGCAAATATTACTGGATGAATTTGAATTGCGTTTATTGTTTAGATTAGTGACCTAGAAAGAAACTGGGGTATGTATTATCTTCATGTGACTTCTGGGACAGCAGCGATAAATGAAAAACCAAATTCTTGATATTCGATGCACTGAAATTTGGTGTACTGACATCCATGTGAGTCAAGCTGCAGGCAAACACTAGGCACTTCAATAGGAGATATGCAGTTTGGCTTTCATGAAATAGGAATAAAACTGAACTTGGCGGTTCCAAGTCCAATAGAGCCTCATTATGGAATTACTTTGGGGTTTTGCGTGGAACCAAATCCCAGTTTGTGTCTGTTTTCAGTTCGAACTTAGATTAAAAAACTGAACTCAGGTTTTCTATTGCCAGTAAACAGGTCCAAATTAGAGAATTTTGTTGTTTTTCTAAATCAATATATATACATTTTTAAATCAATATTTATTGTTTTCTATCGATTTGAAAGGAATCCAAAACTGTACTAAATCCAAAATCAAACTGAAAGACATTGATAAATTAGAATCAAAACCAAAACAATGGAGTCCGCGGACATCTCTGCTTCTAAACGCTGTTACACACTGGGCAATGTACACTGATATCGGTGGCAGCGGGGATCCAGCGGGGTGCCGGCACGCGGTCAACAAACGGGGGGGGGGGGGAATATTGCCATCATTAAAGATCCACTCCCTCATCTGTACATACACAAATGATGCATTGTGCATCTGTAGGTGTGTACACACTGATGGATATAATTATCAATATCGAAGGGCTAAAATAAACAATATCGCTCATTTTATCGCCATGCTTAAGCATGCCTGGGATTTGTATGACTTCCCTGTAGAGGACCAATTCTCACGGTAATTGTGTGCTGATAATGCTAACAGAATATAATGGAGGTAATACATAAACACAATAGAAAGAGTACAGTTAATTATGCCTAAAGTGGAAAGAGATAAGTAAGGCCTATCTGTCACATGAGCCTCTGAAAGATCCTCACCAAAGATAACACTGTCTTTCTATAAACACTATCAGTACTATTGTGATTGCATGGGGTAATAATGTCCATGGGCAGAGTGCATTGTTATAAGCTCCTGACCTAGGCAAGGTATCAGGGGTTAGAAACAGGTCAACTGGTCACCTATAAGAGTTTACTATTTTCTCCAGGCCCCTGTGCTATTGAAGTGAGTGGCAGCCATCCGTCACAGCTGACCGAGTGAGTGATGCAGTCTGCACCATGTGACATGTACTGACAGCTGTCATATGTGGAACAAAAGCATCTCCGTGTCCTGAAAGAATTGTATTACAGCATTGATCATAGCCGCCAAGATAAGGATGGAGAGATTCAGCTGAATGTTTTCCCCAGATGTGGATTGTAATTATGCATTGTGTTGATAGATGATGACGGATAGCCTAGCTGTATTTACAATGAAAAGTGGGATGTTAGAACTCTCAGATCTGAAGTTGCTGTGTAACTGAATTGCAAAAAGCCCATCAATATTTATGTTTCACAAACATGACATTATCTGCTGAATACCAATTTCCTGCCGTCAACATGTGCACAGAAAATTACCGCAAACCCACCAGGGCTACCAACTTCACCCCGCTGGAGAAAATCTATTTATAAAATCTTCATGAGCTGCAGAGGGAATAAGGTGAAGGCTGAGCAATAGAAGAAGTTTAGTCCGCATCCAGGCGTAGGAAGATGGGAGGCAGCCATTAGGGGTCGGAGAGCATGGTCAGGGGCAGAAAGAGAAGAGACAGCAGTCTGCTGCGACTGACCATATGCTAGTGTAATAATTGGGCACTTAAGCTCTGCACACACGGAACGATTGGTTGCTCAGCGATATATCGCTCAGAGACCAAATTGCTGAGTGTCCCGTTTTCATCAGCGACCAGCGATACTCTGCCGGGTGAAGCCCCTGGTCCAAGTAGCATGCTCCTGCGACCAGCGGCCGTCGCACGGGGATATGGTCACTCCATATCCCGCCCGGGTGTACGAGCGCAGCGAGCCCGCAAGGAGGAGCGATCCAAGTACCCCCCCTTGTCGGGATTTCGGCGGTCGGGATTCCAGCGTCAGGGATTTTGAACGCCGGGATCCCGACCGCCGGGATTTCATACGGAATCCGCTGCCACAGCCCGCAGCCAAGCTCTGCTTCTGTGGGCCCTCAGAATTGTCGGGGCCCGTCACGGTTGCCCCCCTAGACCCCCCCTGACGCCGGCCTGGTGCCCAGACTTGAGGCTGCTATAGGATAATGCCACCTGGAGATCAGTTATTAGGGTCAAGCTTGAATCCAGCAGTGCAGCAGCCCACATAGGAACATATACTGAGGTTCATGGCAGATATCTGAGATATCTACAGTACAGTGCACTGGGAAAGTATTCACATTGCTTCACTTTTTCCACATTTTGTTATGTTACAACCTGAAAAGTGTTTCTTGAAAATGCATTCTCAGTGCCGCCTGATTCAATTAACTGTGGGAACCTCATTAGGTCTAATTCAGATGCAGTACCAAAGCGGCTATTGTATGCAAATTGGTTTTTCTTACAGCAAATTTTTCTGAGCGGCAGTGCACATGTGCAGCATTTGAATTGTAATGGAAGTCGCAAAGAGACATTAGTCATTAGTTCAGTGATTCATCCGCAACACTCACATAGCACTCCCACATGGAGCATCTTTCTTCGTCTGTGTAGCCATCTCCCAGGGACAACCAGCACATTTCCAATACGCTTCCAAAACCATGTATCTTAGGGGCACATTTATCATATAATATTTGTGGCTATTTCCCCCAAAACACCCATTTGGACAGCATCGCAGTGGGCCCATTGTAGACTATAGGCTGCAGACTGCACTGCCGGTGGGGCAGTGTGGTCAGCGAGGTCAGCCAGAGGTCAGTGATATCGGCGCATGCGCAGAACCTGGCACTTGGCATAGCAGAACGCAGGGATGGGCTCCTATCGGAGCCCCTGTCCTTGCATCTGCAGGTTTATACATTCAACCGAAAGGATCGCATATTGCAATGCGATCCTGGGCAGTAAATGGCGGCCAAATCGCATTGCATATGCGATCCAATGATAAATGGTCCCCTTAATCACCATGGCTCCTCTGTGTGAGAACACCATTGGATGCGCTTTTGCAGTCCCCAGTTTTCGCTCACAAAAGCATCCCCCTTAGGTTTTTTGTTTCAATGCATTCTGAGCTGGGTGCCATCAGGGCCGGTGACAGGCACCGGAGCGCCCCAGGGGAGGGGTGCCCCAGAGCTCAACTGCTGGGGGGGGAGTGCGCACTGTCTCTGCACGGCCGCCGGCGGGGGTTTGCAGTGTCTCTGCCCGGCCGCTGGGGGGGTGCGCGGTGTGTCTTCCCAGCCGCCAGGGGGTGGGTGGATGGGAGCTTGAGACATGCCTGCCGTGCTGCTGGGGGGGGGGGGGGAGTGTTCACTCACCGAACACCTGCTCCTTCCTCCGGCTCTCCTGCTTCTGCGGTGGTAGAGCTTTCCAGTGGCCGGCGCCCTAGGCAAATGCCTTGACCTGCCTAGTGGTGGTGCCGGCCCTGGGTGCCATTAGCGAATGCCATCTCCACATGGTCTACATTGCCTCCTTGGCACTCACCATTAGTACATGTGCGGTCTGCTGAATGGTGAGTCCCTGCCGGAACCTTAACTAGGCACACAGAAAAAGCATGGAAATATGGACAGAAATTGGGTTTTGTTCCCCGTGTAAGCACATGCTGTGATGACCTGCCCACACAATCACACATGTCTTTGCAGTCAAACCCGGGACCTTCAGTCACATCCTCCTTTATTTAACGCATACATTTCAAAATATTGTCATATTTGAGATTTGATCCAACAACCCTTCATATTGCAATCAGACACCTTACTTATGTAACTGTTTGCTCCTGAATGAGAACTCTATGACCCTATTTTGAAAGGTGTGTATTGAATAACGACGTGTGTGTTACTGAAGGTGCTTAGGAACATGACTCTCCACTAGCCTCCAAACTTTCAAGTGTTCCCTGAAAACTCACCGCTTCAGACAAGCCTATCATAGTTAAGTTCTACACGCATAACCCTCTGAGGCACTTATGTATTATATAGCTTCCCTTCTGGACCTACAAGCTATGCTATTACTGGTGCCTGTCCTTGTGTTTCCCTCCTATGTCCTATAGATTGTAAGCTTGCAGCAGGGCCCTCCTACCTCCAAGTCTGTCTGTTGTTACCCAGTTTGTTTTATCACTGTCTACTATTGTAAAGCGCAATGGAATCTGCTGCTATATAAGAAACTGTAAATAAATAAATAATGAGGGGGAGATCTGGGCGGCCAGGTGATCCCAGGGTTAAAGAGGATGAAGTTACAAGTAAAATTGATTCAAAAAGAAAATTGACAGGTGATAAAAACAGCGCCCCCTGCTTGCACCCCTCAAGTTATGGCCCTGCTCCCAAAGGAAACATGAAGGCATCACATTATCAATACTTTCTGTTTAAAAACACTGTAATAATGGCGACTATCAGAGCATGTGTAGCTGTGTCTCTTATTAGATAAGAAAAAACTTATTGCCGCAAATAGCAGGGATACAAATGTCTAATCATTGGGCATAGAACTTGATCATTTATAATTATGCCCATATTTATTGACAGTTTCTTATATAGTGCACACATATTGCGCAGCGCTGTACAGAGAATATTTGAACATTCACATCAGTCCCAGCCCCAGTGGAGCTTACAATCTATATTCCCTACCACATGTACACACGCACAAAGACATTCTAGGGTTAATTTTGTTGGGAGCCAATTAACCTAACAGTATATTTTTGGATTGTGGGAGGAAACCCACACAAATACGGGGAGAATATACAAACTCCACACAGTTAGAGCCATGGTGGGAATCGAACCCATTACCTCAGTGCTGTGAGGCAGTATTGCTAACCATTACACCATCCGTGCTGCCCCATATGACTTTTTTCAGTAATCCAAATTTTTTCACCTCTCTGCCAAAACCTGTGAGTAGTGTGACACTGCATATCAGTAGTAAGAAGAGTGGTCACACTGCCCATCTCCTGCACACAGCAAACCCTTCACTTGGGTTATAAATCTATGGGGCTGTTTCAGGGAAAGTCTGTTGACCAAAGTTGATGTGTACCCGTGTCAGTTGATCCACACTTTATAAAAGACCTCCATATTATCTGCCTAGAAATAACAATGACAAAAGGATAATATATACTGGTAGAGGTTATTTTCACTTTCCTGGTCTACATACACTCACTGAATGTTACTATAAGTTTTTTGTGTCTTTATATTGAAACTTACTGCTTGCTCTGTTTTAAATGAATTGCCAATAGAACAGTGCCACCAAGTGGCCAAATGTGTCATGAAGCCTAGCAGTATGTTTAGATGAAATTGTGAAGAAAATGATGCAAGCTTTCAGTGCAAATATCTTTTTGCAATGTTTTCTGACAACATAAACCCATATGTGGCTAGTACGCACATGTATATGGGGTAAGCACGTGATACTTTTGTCAAATCTATGGTGAATGAGGTGGACAGCTGCATCAAATGTGAGAACGGTTGCTAGGCAATCATGGCACTACATGCTGTATGGAGACATGATGCAGGAATGTGCCAAATTTTGTCCCTACAAAGTACAAGCACAAAATGCATTTTATGTTGTAGGATAGCATATTATATACTGCAGGAGGTGGGGAGAGTGCATTTAGGATTAGGTCATTTGTTTCAGGGTTTTATTGATGGCAGTGCAGCCAATGTCGATGCCCAGTGTTTAAGGTCGAGGCAGCTGCACTCCTGGTGGTGGTACCTGTGGTTCAGTTTCCGTCATCCTGTCCATACAGCAACCCATATACAGTATCTGTCTCACTAAACCCCTTATTTTGTACTTTGTAGATTTTCACGGCAAAATTGACATGTTATTATTACCCAAATTAAAATAAATTAAAATTTTAATTTTTGGTACCCCTGGACTGCTGTGGAGCTCTGGGTTGACAGTGGCTGAGACATGCAGCCCACAGACTAAAGGTCCCTCTCCCATGGCGGTAAGCGGGACAGTTGGGAGGTATGCTCTCCTGTTTAACAGCCAAGAGGCATAGTTAATCTCCCCCAGAGACTGCATGGGTTAACTCCCTTTTACTGTAAACAGCAGGAGCCTGCAGTTGGCTCTGAAATGAGGAGGACTTTAGGACCTGGAGCTGACTGCAGGGGAAGAGCAGCACATGTGAGCAGCCTGCTGGAACAGAAAGTGAAAGAAAAGAGTCAGACTGCACTAGGGATGGCCATCGTTGCCATTGCCATCGATGGTTGCCATCGATGGCAATTCTGCAACTGGCCATCGATAGTGCTAAATTATGCAATGGAATGCCCCTCGATATTTTTACATATCGATGGTCATCCATTGTGTTTGATCGAAACACAGGGTGTGGGGCTTCGCGGGTGTCAGGGGCGGAGCTATGCTCCGTGTCCCGGGACTTAAAAAAAAAAGCAAAACATTGTTTTGCTGTTCCATCGATGGAGGAAAACCATCACATTTTACAATGCGATGCTGGGCGGCAACATTCCACCCAATCAATCCTTCATAAATGGGCCTCATAGACCCCAAAACTGTGGCATTCTACATGAATGGGTGTCAGGCTTGATGACATCAGAGCATATCCCACCCACAAAGGGAAGCTTCTCCTTTCCAGGAGAAACTAAAAGTAGGTAAGTATGGAATACGGCCATCATCTGTTGATAGAGATGCTATTGCATGTTCTGGGCTATTAGTGGTATCACTGTAGCAGCTGCAGTGTAATTAATTCATAGAACTGATATTAGCAGTTGGTCTGCAGCATGAAAGCAGATTACCAAAGAAGGCAATAGTTCAATAAAGTGACTTAAAGTTGAGGTCTTTAATCCACATTATTGCAGACTTGGGCTGTATTCCTTTTACCTCTCCGATGACGAGCAAAGAATCCTCTGCGGAGAGAGTTGTCATAATCACCATGCTGAAGAAGGAGACTTCCTGCATTAACGACCGGTTAGTATGTTTTTTATACACTCACACTGTACCGTTATCAGGCGGGGGTTTGGTTGCATAATTATTTGCGGGTTTGATAGAGATAAAATCTTGGGAAGGAGCATTGCTAAAATGATGTGCATTCTGTAATTTTAGATACTTTTGTGGTTTATTTACTTAGATGGGAGTTTTATTAAAGATGAGATATTGTTAAGCTGCCTAATGGTAGAGCCGGCCCTGGCTATAACAGAGAACATTACAGCAGACCTGTCCTCAGGGTATATCTTTGGGCTGGTTTTGCAGGTAAGACTTGTGTGAAGCAATTACACATACACAAATATAGACAAGGAAGAATGAAGTAAATGTCAGGACAGTTTGTCAGTGCTTTATGCATGGTGGTGGGCCGGGAGTTCTGTCACTGACTCACTCCCTCACGCCATCTTGGGACATGTCTACCTGATTCTGCTGCAGAGTCCACAACCCCACACAGAAAACACTTGCCAGATAACAGAAGTCAGAGTGGCAGAATGACACACACATCTTGTATTTCCTCCCACTTCTACTCCCACACCCCGGGCACTATGCCATGGATACACAGGGAATAACAGAGACAGACGGATGCCCCACTGAGGGAAGCCTAGGAAGCCATGAGATGTAAAACAGAAACAAACAGAGAGAGCCTCTCAGCCGCCCACCAGAGACAGTGATTACTCCACATTACAGGGCCAGGATGATAACATACATACAGTATATACTGTATAATGCATCCCAATCATAGGTATAATTAGAGGGGAGACTTTGAGGGTGGTTAAGGGGGGAATAAAGCACACACCTCCCCACCTCAATTCTGTATATGTTTCACCTTTGTCCATTCAATCTATTTCCATGGCTTCAGTCATGTTTTGGTCAGGTGACACACACACGTTTTGCCTGTTTATAATTTTGTTGTTGTTGTTGTTGGGGGGGTTGGAATGAACAGACATAGTTTTAACAGTTCTTAAACATTAATAGCTATAGTTCTACATAGTCAATTTATCAACAAGTGTAATATGAATAGCGCATTCGTCTCCTGCTGTTGTTTGTGTTATTACAATGAACGCATCACCTACACACATCGAAGGCAGCTTATTTGTGCATAAATCAATAATCAGTCTGCCACTTAGCAGGAACAGGCATAATGGCCCTTATTCTGGTTCACGCGCAAAGGCAAATTCCTTCTCAAATGGACAAAACTATGTGCACTGCAGAGGGGGCAGATGTAACATGTGCAGAGAGATTTGGGTGGGGTTTTACTTCAAAGTTAGATCTATATTGCAGTGTAAATATAAAGCAGTCAGTATTTTCCCTGCACAGAAAAAAAAGCCAAATCGAATTCTCTTTGCACATGTTATATCTGCCCCCCCCCCCCCCTGCAGTGCACATGGTTTTGTCCATCTGAGAAGGAATTTGCCTTTGCGAGTGAACCAGAATAAGGGCCAATAACTCTGAGACAACTATTTCATTAGCAACTTTTTGGTTACGGCATATATGATAGACAATGTCTAGTTTGAAACTCACTAGGTTGAACACTAATGGTTGACAGTGACTAGGTAGACACCGAAAACAGGGTCAACACAGGCATATGGTCGACGTAGGCATATGGTCGACAGTCAAAAGTTCGACATAAGTTTTTCATGATTTTTTTGTTGTGTATGTAATCATACGTCGACATGGACACCATATATATGTACCGCATCCCCTCGCAAGACATGATTCACCTGCCCTGCTTCAGGCATGGGGCGGGGATGCTCTATCATCCGCGCCCCCTTACCGCCGCCCATCGCCTATCACATATGATCTAACATATGCGATAATTATGACAAAAGACAGCTCTTGCGTTAAGAGCTGTCTTTTGCGGTGACCCGGCGATGAGCGGCGGATCCCGGCGGCTCCCTCTCTTACACGGCCTGGATGCTGCTGCTGCAGGGGGGGCTGGCTCTCCTCCTCCCTGCACTCGGAAGAGGATGTACAGTGGAGGGAGGAGGAGGACACAGGTGATGGGTGGTCAGGGTGGGGCGGCAGGGGGGTCGCGTTAGAAGCCCATAGGCTTCTATGGGGCATGGCCAGATTTTTCTGGCGATGCCCCCCGTCACGGTAACCCAGCGTGGGATGCTTAGTGCATCCCAAAATGCGGTAAAAACCCAGATAACGGGTTTTTTACCGCATTTTTAGTTTAGAGAATCTCCCCCATGGTGCTTGGCTGCGCTCGCACACTATTATATTACCACTCAATGCCCAATTGTACAGTAAAGTATGAAAATCTCATGTCATCCTTTTGACTGTCGACCTTGCCATAAGCTTCCTGCCTATGAAATGACAAGGGACTGGGGACAGGTAGAGTGATTCAGTGTTCCATGCCTCAGTGATGTCATCCGATCCAAGGCTTTTGATAGGAATCATATTATATAGTGCAATAATATTGTTATACGGCTATATTATATGGCTCATAGATTGGCTGCTCTAAGGCCACAAGTCCACTATGAATTTGTAGCCCTGAGAGAATGGCTATGGGCGGTATTCAATGAGAATACCGGCGACGTGCAGCGAATCCTGTTTAGGATTCGCTGCACATTCGCCACTGCTCGCTGCGTTCCGGAGCCTCGCCGGCTCCGGTATTCAATGAGTCAGGGGCTCGCTGCCCCTGACTGGCGAATTTGAGCTCCTGCAGCAGACGCCGCAGGGAGCCTGAGGACGGTGGCAGGCAGGGAGATGGAAGTCTCCCTGCCTGCCCCAGAACGTTTGTGGGGGGGGAGGTGGGCTCCCCGGGTGCCAGGCAGCACAGGCTGCCCCCCGGGGGTGCCAGCAGGGGACCGGGCATATTCACTACACCCGATCATGAATATGTAATGATCGGGTGAAGTGAATATATGAATATCTAATGAGCGGCTCGGCTCCGGCCCCCTGCTGGCTGGTCTGTGTAAAAAAATAAATAAAAAATATATATATATTTTTTTAATTAAATATATATTCATGTGCTTACAGCACATGAATAAAAATAGCATGCCCCTCCTCAGAATAAAATTCCAGATTTTTTTACACCAATTGTAAAAAAAAAACCACTTTATTTTAAAAGTTTACCTTCCACTTCACCATAAAAAGATAGCGATTGCTACTCGGTGAATCATGGCGAAAAAAACCTTGAAATGTATTCGCCATCTGGTCATTGAATAGGGTGATTCACCGTTTTAGTCAGAAATTTGCCTTACAGCACAAAATCGCCATAAAAACCTGGCGAATCAGCCTCATTGAATACCGCCCTATATATAATTCTTATATCTAGTGCCACTCCTACACTGTAGTGACATACTTGTTGGGCCACCTCTGTACAGCATCTGTAATTTATGATTGCAGGTAAATGGTTCAAGTGTTTCCCAGCCCACACAGACATTCTGTATTGCAGGAAATTAGGGCCAATTACAGGTAAGGCCCTTGAGCTATAGAACATTGTATGAATATAATTCCAAGGAACAGGGGAGATGTATGAAGCAGTGAAAAGAGTGGGGAAGCTGTCAATGACAACCAGTCAGCATTTACTTATATTTTTATAGAATTTACTAGATAAATGTTACCTGATTGGTGGGTCCTTAACCATACCTCCCAACATGCCCCATTCCAGGAGGCACACAATGCTCTGTTCCTGGATTTCCCTTTTTTACCTGTGTTGGTAATCATACATTAAGCGGCAGGGGCAGTTTACAATTTTATCTTGACCCTCCCCACTCCAATCTTGACCCCTCCCCTTTCCGGTCCCGACTCCTCCTTTTCCCAGTCCCCTACATGTATATCCCGCTCCCAAGGAATAAACCATAGCTGCCTACCCTCCTGCATTCTGCAGGAGACTACCTGAAATAGCAGCAATCTCCCTCTCTCCCTCATTAGTCTAGCAATCTCCCTCATTTCACCTAGCCCACATTACACTGTTACATTTTTAGGGAAAACAGGAATAAGAGATAGATACATTTACATTGAGTCATCAGCACCATTTCCCAGCACTTTACCAAGTATAGTATCTCTTTCTAACTGCTTTGGGGCTCATCTACATTTGAATATAAATAATTTGAAAAGCTTCCTCTCAGATGTAGCAGTACACACCCACGCTTCTAGGTGCAACATTCACAATCTCTTTTCACAATCTCTCCATATATGGAACTAGACACGCCCTTAGGGTGGAGCATGACACACACCCTCAATGGGGTGCTGTGCAAAATTATATTTCCAACAATAATCTCCCTCAAACTAGTTTTCAAAAGTGGGCAAGTATGGAATAAACTAATGAGACATGCAATGCATGTACCAACCATTAAGTACTCACATAACACATAGCAGCATCAACATTATACACTTGCAGAGATTTGTGTGTTAATAATGTTATGTACCATCCAGGTCAGCTCTCTGCTTCACAGCTAATATAGTATTAGCAATGCACAAACTGCGCGTATTAAGCCCTCTTGTTCTGTTACATGTACACTCATGTGGCTAAATGAAATCACCTTGTAAGTATGACTATCATACATAAATCAGCAGTTGCAGATCTTCTCCAGTTAGAGTCAGCAGAGCCAGCTAGGTGGCACATCCCCATACACTGGTTCCCAGCAAGAAGGAGAGCAACGTGCATTATTATTGGAAGCCTCTACAAGCAATTCAAGGAGACTGAGATAAGAGTAGATAAATTACCCTTTAGTTCCACTGCAGAGACTGCCTGATCTGAGACACTCTGCAGCCACATGCAGGGAGAAGGGGATAGGGTGGGCAGTGCTGATGTGCTGCTTCCAACCGAAAAATAGAGATGCACAGATGGGCAGCATGCCGCTGGATGGAGGGAAGGGAGCCAGCAGATGCGGCAGGGAGCATACGCCGCCACCAGGAATACACCCAACACCCCCGTACTGATGACACTGGCGATCTCCCCCCCTTAAATCTGCCCCTGTTAAGCGGGAAGGCAATGGTAATCATACATTAAGAGGGAAGTCCAGAAGTCCTCCTGGAGAGGGTCATTTTGGAAGGTATGCCTTATCCCTTTGAGTGCAAAGTGAAATTGTCAAAAATATTTTTATTCATCATAATGATCTGGAATGTTTACCTTATATAGGAAATATAACCTTTATTTACACAACATTTTTTATTTCAATTTATAAAACAAAATGTGAGTGATGCTGTCATTTTAAGCGGATATATTGAACATCTCCCATAGCAATGTTGTCACTCAAAGAGTTAATAGATTACGAGCGCATTATGGAAATGAGCCACCTATATATATATATATATATATATATATATATATATATATATATATATATATATATATATCGATAGAATGCTGGATGGAATGCGCCACTATCAGATAGCTCCACCACTAGATGTACGTGCCTGTAATTATTAGAGACAATTATAACAATTGAAAAATTGGTACTTGTTTCCTAGCACGGCCACAATCGCGGGCATCGGGTGTAATTTTTAGTGGTCTGCGACGCGACCGACGCAATGCCCCCGATTTCCTATTGAAATGCATTGAAAAAAGTCAAAATCGCGTCGGTCGCGTCGCAGGCGGCTAAAAAAGGCTTAAATGGTCCAGACGCGATGCCCCCGATTTCCCATAGGAAACAATGTTAAATGCCTCAATTTACCCGCGATGCCCCCGATTTCCCATAGTAAACAATGTTAAATGCCTCAATTTACCCAAATCATCATAGGGAACAATGGTAAATGGGCCAGAAACCCCCCAAAACACCCCTGAACAGTGAAATGTCCCCCAAAAGTAGTTTACGCCACCCCACGATCAACGTGAACCTATGGGAAATCGGGGGCATCGCGTCGGTACCATCGCACCCGATTTTTTTTTTTTTTTTTTTTTTCTTTTTTTTTTTTTTTTTTTTTGTAAGGGGCACAGTCGGTTTTCTGACTCACCCCCCCTGGGTGTTTTGTACACCCAGGTCCGCACCCGATTTTTTAGTGCAGCGTGTGGCCAAACAAACAGATACAGGAGCTGAAAGGAATCTTATACTCACCGCTCCACGTGTAGGTCCGTCCGGCGGCCGAGTGTGTCCGGACTTCCCCCACACACTGGGCGGTCCTCCTGACACTGACAGCATCAGATGTGCGCCCGTTGCTAGGAAACGCTTAGGACGCTAGATGCCGTCCCCGGCCGCCGGACTGAACCTGTGTACACATACATGGAACAAAATAAAGCTATTATGACATGAAAGTGGGATATATACGGTGCACGCATTTGTAAGCAGACTATAAACAAATACCAGCTGACCCATATTATAGAAAACAATATATTTTGAGCGCTATGGGCCAGTGCTTGGGTGCTGTGTGCAAATGGCTGCCCTATGGGAGGGGGTTGCCGCCCCCAAAAGGTAAGAAGAAAAAAGGGAGATACCAGTGGGCGCCTTATGCACACAAATATGACAATTTATTGAATAGACATATCATATAAACATTAAAACTAATTTGACACAAAATATACACAAAAAATTATTATAATATAAGCATAAAAAGGTTAAAAAACATGTTCAATAGTAAATACTGATTCAATATGTATATAGTTACCAAGTCCCGGTAGGTTTTTTTCTCATATGCGCATATGGAGCCAGGTGCTAATGTCCCAATTTAGAAGGTAAAAATTCCAGCGCTCTGTGGGAGTAAATGAATACTGTAGGATCTCCCAACAGGGTTTTTGTAATCCACAACGGGGTTTTAAAGGGCTTTGTAGCAGTGGACCCTAATTGAAGAGTCGATGCAGTCAACCCTTATTGTGTCGATGGAGACGACAGCCACAAATCTTACTTGCAGGTAAGGTGTCTTCAGCAGATCCCAGTTCGGGAGAGTGAATGCGCCAATGCGCCCCACGCCTGACAGCGTCAGATGGTAACAGAGCAGCTGCACCGGCCAGCGAGCCAAGTGCAAGCCGCTGGACACTGTGGCGGGCGGAGACTGCTTTGGACGGAGGTCTCGTGCGCTCTGCTGGGAACGCGACAGTCGTGTGCCGCGAGATGGTATGGTGGCTGTGTGTCGTCTTCGGTGACACTACACTGTTGCGCTTGTGAGATGGTGACAGGGACCGAGGTATGCTGAATATCGTGGAGCTCAATAGATGAGAAGTTCCTCCAGGTCCACTGTCTCAATGGCAGCAACAGGGCTCCTATTCAAGACGCGTTTCGCCGCGCTACGGCAGCTTTTTCAATTGAGGATGGATAAATATATAAATAAATATAAATAAAATTTGTTTATACCCACTTTTCATTTTCATTCTTATTTTTACTTTTATTTTTATTTATTATTTAATTTTTTTATTTTTATATTTATATTTATTTATATTTATTTTTAATTATATTTATTTTTATTTTATTTTTATTTCCATATTCTAAACTCTCATGTTCATTATAATTCATATATATACATGTGCTAATATAGAATGCTGATATTGTGCATAAAACAATTATGTCAAAAGGCTATAATGATCTCTCCAGCTGACTTACAATTCGAGATATGGAAATGAATCCGCCAACAGTGAAGCTACTAATGATTGGTCATATACACCTGTGCACAACACCTAGCCAGGTATAAGACCAGCTCACTCAGCTGAATCCTCCATCCTCAATTAAAAAAGCTGCTGTAGCGCGGCGAAACGCGTCTTGAATAGGAGCCCTGTTGCTGCCATTGAGACAGTGGACCTGGAGGAACTTCTCATCTATTGAGCTCCACGATATTCAGCATACCTCGGTCCCTGTCACCATCTCACAAGCGCAACAGTGTAGTGTCACCGAAGACGACACACAGCCACCATACCATCTCGCGGCACACGACTGTCGCGTTCCCAGCAGAGCGCACGAGACCTCCGTCCAAAGCAGTCTCCGCCCGCCACAGTGTCCAGCGGCTTGCACTTGGCTCGCTGGCCGGTGCAGCTGCTCTGTTATCATCTGACGCTGTCAGGCGTGGGGCGCATTGGCGCATTCACTCTCCCGAACTGGGATCTGCTGAAGACACCTTACCTGCAAGTAAGATTTGTGGCTGTCGTCTCCATCGACACAATAAGGGTTGACTGCATCGACTCTTCAATTAGGCTCCACTGCTACAAAGCCCTTTAAAACCCCGTTGTGGATTACAAAAACCCTGTTGGGAGATCCTACAGTATTCATTTACTCCCACAGAGCGCTGGTATTTTTACCTTCTAAATTGGGACATTAGCACCTGGCTTCATATGCGCATATGAGAAAAAAACCTACCGGGACTTGGTAACTATATACATATTGAATCAGTATTTACTATTGCACATGTTTTTTGACCCATATTATAGTCTGCTTACAAATGCGTGCACCGTATATATCCCACTTTCATGTCATAATAGCTTTATTTTGTTCCATGTATGTGTACACAGGTTCAGTCTGGTGGCCGCGGACGGCATCTAGCGTCCTAAGCGTTTCCTAGCAACGGGCGCACATCTGATGCTGTCCGTGTCAGGAGGTCCGCCCAGTGTGTGGGGGAAGTCCGGACACACTCGGCCGCCGGACGGACCTACACGTGGAGCAGTGAGTTGTTTGGCCACACGCTGTCTTGAAGAAAATATTGTTACATTGAAACGTCGACCTAGGCGTTGTGACCATTGTTGCCTCAATAAATATATTAGATGAAAAAGTCCTCTGGAGTGACGCTGCCATCTTGCTTGTATTCATCTACTTCTGCAGAAGGCACCCAAGGCATTCGATTTACGACCGGAGTGAGTGCCGATTCTTAAACTCTTGTGTGTATATATATATATATATATATATATATATATACATAATGTGTGTGTGTGTGTGTGTGTGTATGTTTGTATGTATATACTAGTGTGGTAGAGACATTTTCTCCCCACAAGAAAGTAATGCAGAGGATCCAGGCCAGGTTTTGCAGCAGTAGCAAGACCCAGGTTTGGAATCAGCAGCATTTCCTGATAATAAGGATTTCCAGGGCAGAGTCAGCTTGTTCTTGATGGTGGATAAACCGCCCAAGCGATAGGCCGGGGTGTGTGTGTTATTGTAGGGACCATTGGAGCCTTTCAAGAGTCTGCTATGCTATACAGTTAAGCCATATCACTATATAATATATAAAATATTTTTAATATATTGTATAATTGCCACTGTGAATCATTATGATGGCATTGCATATATTTTTTTTAATGTTGGTAGAAAAAAAATGAAGAACGCATTCTGTGTGCATGGTTATTGCAATCATCATGGGATAATATACTCTGCTTTATTGGTTTCATTTACCTCCAACTGTGCATATGGTCCTCTGTGTCTATCCCTAGTAGATTTAGGCTTTTCTTAGTATAGTTTTAATTGTTGATATAGTTTTCTATTTATAATTGTCTGTCCCAAGATCTTGGTTTGATGACTAAACACTTTTAAGACCCTTCCTGGATCTAGCACAGGGGCGTTACTTTCACACTGCACATATCTGTAATAACCATTGTGCCCAAAAGCAATTAATTCCAGGACACGAGCATTGCCTGGGGCTGGTTCTCCCAGCTCTTAGTAGTCTCAGCATTATGGTAATGAAGAAAGGCTGCCACCTGTACTACTGACATGTCATAAGACCCCCAGACTTAATAAACACCAGACCTGCCATGCCAGTGATCATTGCCTACTACAACATGGCAAATTCTTAATATACATGTTAAAAATGGTGCAGATTCTTTGTCAATGAGTCTCCGCTAGCTAAGGGGGAAGTAGTCCTGTCTCAGGTTTAGGACAAGTCTTTGACATGCTCAGAATAGATGAGCAGTATACAGTATATTGGTTTTAGTAAGAACACCGCCTTTGCTGATTGGAGGCAGCCATTATTATTATACTCCTCACATGTGTGTATGATGCAGTGTATAAATAATAAACATTTTATGATAGGATGAAACACAATTACAGGACAAAATAAAATTGCTGCAATATAAATATGTACAACTTGACTTATAGCAAGAGCTACAAATACACTTCAGTGCTTTTAGAAAATACAGAACATTTGTGCTTAATAACCAAAGGTTTTCCAGAGCAAGTTTGTGGCAGGTGTGGTGTTGTGAAAGGTGGCACCTGTGTGAGTCTGGGTGACTTACAGAATAGGGATCCTTTCCAAATGTACATTTTCTTTTTTTTTTACTAATTTCCAGCTGAAACACTGGGATGCAGTTACAATCCCGACGGTCGGGATCCCGGCGTTCAGAATCCCGACGCCGGAATCCCGACCGCCGAAATGACGACACATTCTCCCTCCGTGGGTGTCCACGACACCCCTGGAGGGAGAATAAATTAGTGTGCCGAGCGTAGCGAGGCACCGGGCCCGCTGCGTGGCGAGCGCAGTGAGCCCGCAAGGGGGGGTGATCCACTTCCCCCCCTTGTCGGCATTTCGGCTGTCGGGATTCCGGCGTCGGGATTCTGAACGCCGGGATCCCGACCGCCGGGATTCAATACTGAATCCGAAACACTTTGTTACGGTGCCAGATGACTGCATGACATTCGGAATCCCGACAGTCAATATAGCAACATCGGAATCAGTACTGCCGGTGCTCCGACAGGGGGGATCCCAACTGACAGGATCTATTCTCCCTTGTGGGGGTCCACGACCCCCATAGAGGGAGAATAGAACCTGTGGCGAGCCACTGAGCCTGCAGCGTGCCCATAAGGGTCTTCTTTGAGCTTGCCCCCCGTCGGAGCATCGACAGTAGGGATCCTGATTGTCGGGCAGTTACATTTCTATGCTGTTCAGGGTGTCCTTACCCTATAGCCTCATTGGTCAGCTATGTCTGAATAGGTCCCTTATGAAAGCTATGATTCAGTCTCTGTATGACATGCGACTGCATTCTCTGGAAGGGATCCAGTTGACCTTTTGCTTGTGTCGACCTATTGTCACTGTCGATCTAAAGCTTGTCAGCCTTTTTTATGTGTCGATCTATTGACTGTCCACTAATAGTGGCCAACCTATTGACCTAACTACTGTTGACCTAATGATCCACCCCTCTGTGGAATCCCACTATCTATAATGTACGTTAAGCAGTCCATACATCTGAGGGCTCAATCCCCCGATACCCTGGTGCGCAATTTTGCCGACCAGATGCTCTGATTGCTGGACATTGATGATCGACGATCAGTCAGTGGATTGGGACGTTATGCATGTAAAAAAAGTCCCAATTCCGTGGGGATGTTTAATATCCCTGATGCCTCGGCATGACAGTTCTATGGTCCTTCTTCGGAGCCTTATAGCATCTTTGGATAAATTATCTGAAAAATGAGTCTCCCAAATCCTTAATGCAGCCCATTGCCTTATACAGATGGAACAGCTCTTAATGGAGCTGCCCCAGGTGATAGAATCGCCAATTGCCGCCGCACGCTAGCCGACAGAAGAGACGATCGCGTGCCCTATTCTGTCTGAGCCCTCTGCCGGTCTCCAGCAGCTCCCCCGAAGCTCTACCAGTCTACTCCTACTCCCTGTCCATCTCCCTGAAGCGGAGACGGGCAGAAATGCCGCTCCCTGCTGCTTGCTCACGCGTCCCCGTCAGATGATCTGTAGCTTCTTCCAAACCATTATTTACAAGATTTGGCATACAGCCGCTCTCTTCATAATAAACCGCTCAGATTTATTTAAACATGGAGTCCTTGGTATGCTCGTAGTCAGCCCCACTCCACGGGACATCTCCTCAGAATATTATGACTTTTGTTTTAATTAAACTCATCCTTTACAGACCTCAATTAATGTACACCTTTGCACATCGTTAGAGCTCTGTCAACTTTCATTCTACAATTTCTCTCTTTTTATCTCTTCTTTTAGGCCCTAAGCAAGTTTCCATCCGTCTCTCACCTCTTACCAATACCAGTCCCCCCGATGGGTCCCGGGGATTGTGCTAGTGTGTATGGGCCTTTACGTAGCTGCCAGAAGTAGGGGGGGCTTACACAACTGACTGGAGACCACCGGATGTTTGCTGGAGTACTTTAAGCTAAAGATACAGACTGGGACACAAAAGATGATGCAGGTCTGGGACAGGATCCATTGACTCAGGTAAAAAACAGTGAATTGGAAAAAGCACTGGGCAGATGGTCACTGACAGGCTGAGCACTTGGAGATATCCAAAAGAAGCACTAGAAAAAGACAAGCGTTCAGGCTAGGTAAAGGCTAGATTTCTGTAATGCATAGAATCTGGCAGAGTATCCTCAGGATGAGCACGGGGTGCTGACACCTGTACATATAGAACAAAACCCTGCACTCCAGGTATACAGGATTGCTAGGCCACCAGGGATGCAACAGCTGACCAGCATCCTGATTGCCAAGCGACGAGCTGGACCGATGGCCCTTGCAGCTGGAAGAAGCCATTACCTGGTTTCTAGGCAACCATTGGGGCTCACGAGCAGTGTAAGCTACAGGGTGGTTTGTAACAAGTACATAGTACAGCTTTAGACATTGCACATTTTACAGTATCCTACCTGTGCAGCACTTATTAATTAATAAATAGGATGTACTGTACTTGTTTAAGCAATGCAAACATATGTGTGCCTATAGAGGTTACAATGGGGTCCAAAGCTATGGGGCCCCATACCCAGGTCAAATAGCTATCTATCATGTTCCAAAAAAAGTCTGCTAAGCAATTGGGTCCTGCCCATTGCTTGTCCTGAAAGGGAGACTCATCAGAACTGTACACTGATATGATCCAAATGAACCAGTGATGTTGGAGTAGGCTTCTCCTTGATTACATCCTCTGTGAAGTATCCCCACTCAGGATTTAAACACCCCCCCCCCCCCCCGGGTTTAGCACTATAATGTGGCATAATAGGAATTGGTGATACTGTATAATGTCTACTGGCAGCACTAACTTGTGACATAAGATAGCATGGGACATAGTTGCCTACCCTCATGCATTCTGCAGGAGACTCCCTCAAATAGCAGCAATCTCCCTCTCTCCCTCATTAGTCTAACAATCTCCCTCATTTCACCTAGCCCACATTACACTGTTACATCATAGTTACCTCTCCTCCTGCATTCTGCAGGAGACTTCCTGAAATAGCAGCAATCTCCCTCTCCCCCCATTAGTCTAGCTATCTTCCATTATTTCACCTAGCCCTCATTACACTGTTACATTGTTGGGGAAAAATGAATGAGAGACAGATACAGTTACATTGAATCATCAGCACCATTCCCAGGCACTATACCCAGTATAGTCAGGGCAGCCAAGAGGGCGGGGGAGCGGGTAATAATTACCCGGGCCCAGGCTTGCTGGAGGGGCCCCGCAGGGTCCCTGGTCCGACCCCTCCCTTCCCCGTGCGGCCGCTGCTGCGCTCGACGAGGCGGAGGGATGCGGCTGCTGCGCTCTACAGGGGGTGTGTGATCCGGCCGCTGCGCTACACAGGGGGAGAGTTGGCGGGAGATGGGGAGGGGGTATGTGGCACCGGGCGGGCTCCAGGAGGGGGGGGGGGGGCAGGCAGGGATCACTCACCTGCTCCGAGTCCCAGCTCCTTTCTTCTTCTTTGATGCTGCTGCTGCCCTCTTTTGCTGCACAGTACCACCCTCCAGTGGCCGGCGCCCTAGGCAAATAAATACCTAATGCTGCCTAGTGGTGGTGCCGGCCCTGCTGTCTCTCTACGTTTCAGTAGATTTTGGCATTATTATTTATTAACAGTTTCTTATATAGCGCATACATATTCCGCAGCGCTCTACTACTGCACATGTTTGCGACTTTGGAAACATGGTACCTGTGATATTCTGGTGACAAATGACTACAGCAAATGTGTGATGGCCATTTGCCCTGTGATCTCTGCCTTTGCAGAAGAACAACACAGCAATAAATTAAACAGTAGAGAGAAAGTAAATGTCTGATTGAACTTTCTCTTGCACTTGATTAAAGTCCCCTTTCCTCCTGTACCTAATTATGCTCATGCACTGTGTAGGAGACAGAGATGTGTCAGAAGGAAGGTGGAAAACATCCGGAGAAAGGGAAAGGAAAACTCTGCAATTCTGTACAATTCTGCAAATCCCACTCTCAGATGTGCCTTAAATACATGACACTGATATTGAGATAGAGTATAAGGCCACTGGCAGACGATGTGTGGGTAGACAGAAAATTAGCAGTTTGTGATCTGAAACAGAGACTTATGTTTTCTTCCTCCATGTCACAAAGGTGCATCGTCTGCTGTATATTGTTACTGAATATTATCAAGAACACTGTCCAAAATATGTGCTTTAATTAACGCTTTATTACCCGCTTTATTTTAATGCTTACATGTAACTGAGGTTGTGCCAAGTCTTCATGTTCTATATGTATCACCATAACAAAAAGTAATCTGAATGCCCAAAGACTGTGATACCCACTCTCATTGTCCATAAATGCTAAAATACTACATTGGGGGGTCTTAAGTCCCCCCTCATCCCTCCTGTATACTCCTACTTACCATTCAGGAAAGCTTCTCACATTTCCCTGGGCCTGTTTCTGGTTCACTTGCAAAAGAAAATTCTCGCTCATGGACAAAACCATATGCACTGCAGGTGGGGCTGATGTAACATGTGCAGAGAGAGTTACATTTGGGTGTAATTTTGCTTCTGTGCAGGGTAAATACTGGCTGCTTTATTTTTACACTGCAATATAGATATCAGTTTGAAGTACAAACCCCACCCAAATCTAACTCTCTCTGCACATGTTACATCTGCCCCACCTGCAGTGCACATGGGCTTTGTCCATTAGAGAGAGAGTTTGCTTTTGTGCAGAGCAATCCTCAGGAGATAAAGGTATTTGGAAGCCAGCTCACCTTTCCCTGATGTGCCTGAGATATAACGCTGTCCTGTCTTGCACAGTAACAGAGGAAGTGAGCGGCTCCTCTGCTTTAGTCCAATGGGTACCGCATTACCTCCCAACATATAGTTACATAGGGCCTTATTCTGGTTGAGGCGGCCAAACGTACGTACGTTCCGTATCAGCGTACGTTTCCCGTACGCGGACGGTGAACGAAAGTCCACCCACAAAACATCCGCATACGGACGGCCACAAACACCGACAAAGGGGAGTGGCGTACACTTGAGCGTACGCCACTGTACACGGACAGATCAGCGCTTATACACCAACAACTGGCGTACAACAGAGCGTATGCCACCATTTACGGATGTCTTTCGTCTGTTTTCCCACCAACATCTTACGGCAATCTGAGCGTACGCCACCGTGCATGGACGGGTCTCCCCTGTTTTCAATGGAAAACTCAGCGTATGTCACCGATCATGAGAGTGAGCGTACGTCCGTGCACGCTGGCATACCCTTCACATATATGGCCCTGCTAATCTAGCCTTTCAACTATGATTAAGACAATTAAATGATTTATTCTAATTGTTATTCAATTATTGTTTTATGTTACCTCAATTATCTACCTTAATGAACAGCCTAATAAAAATACATTTCAACTCTCCTTACATGTATATTTTTTATGTTCTAATGTTGCATTTTATTCATTATCTATATGTCCCCACATTGCTTTTACTTTTAAATAAAGTCATGGTGGTGTTTCTGTGTATGTACTAAATTATGTCAATAATTAGTTTGATCCGATTTTGTAACATGTATACCTACCCTGATGTTATGTGTGATGTTTTAATCTAACAACAATAAAAAATCATGCCTTTTCACTATGTGTTATTTAACCCAAAAACACACACATTCACACATCATTCGTTACCCCCTCACCTCAAATTACCAATATAACTTACATTACACATCTGTATGTACCTGCCCTTACAAACCCTCTCACATATTTATGAGTAAAACACAACTTCTAACTTTACAAAAACTTTTAATTTAACAAAACATATTAAGGGGGGAAAAAAAATTAAAGGAGGGCCTCCAGTCACCCAAAAAGCAGGTTTAAATAAAAAAGGGTCAGGAAGATTTCCCGAAGAATGTGGGCAACCTCATCCTGGTGCTGTTCTGTGTCTGTAGTGAAGGGAGAAAAAACATTATATTTAATATATCATATACACAAATGTTTGTTGCATTGTAACATAATATGAATTTGTGAGTTAAGTGTGAAGGCCACATACATTTTTCAACTACATTGAAGATGGGTATGCTGTGAACACGGTACTAATTAGTATTATGTTTTCACACACATACTGTACATATTACATGAAATGAAATAAATTCCTCCTTATTGGATGAATGTATGCTCTATCACAATTGGGAGGTTTGTGGTGGGGGAATCACCTCTAAACTCACAATTAACCTGTGCTAGTTAAGGGTACTGACATTGTTGTGGCATAACCACTCCTTACTTAGTAAAATGTTGTCCATTGCTGTACAAATTATAGGCCTACATCTAATTTAGAAAAGCATGCATCTGCATGGCCTCACACACTATTAACAAACCAATCTATAAATTAATGTTCCACATCATGCTGGGAAGTGTAGTTACACAACAGCTGGGCCCACATAACTTCAACACCACTACTGTAGGATATGTCATTGGATGTACTGTTATGTCAATTACTCAAAGGGTGAGGCGTGCCCACACTCAAAAAATACACCAAGGGGACCCTTGTTCCTGGAGGAGGACACGCCACACCTCAGGGTCGACCTGCAATGATATGTTGCAACTAATGATGATGTTGGATACACATATGTGGGTGTTGTGATTGTTTATGTGTAGAAATGTGTATGTAAACATTAGGCACATTATTTACTTACGGCTCGTTGTGCCATCCTGGTCTCCACTGGATGGGTGTCCTGTGTTTCTGGATGGGGGGGTCAGGAGCAAGGGGGATGGGATGGGAGTTGGGATAGCGGTAGTGGGTTGGAGTGGGGATTGGTAAGGCTTGGGGTGGGTGGTGGGGAGTTGTAGGGGGTTGGAAATGGGGTGGGGAGGGGATAGGGGTAGGGGAGTGGGTGGGGTAGGGGTGTGGGTGGGGGTAGGGGAGTGGGTGGGGGTAGGGGGGGTAGGGGAGTGGCTGGTGGAAGGTGAGGTGGATATGGGGTGGGCACCAGCAGGCCCCAATGTCTCCTCCTCCTCTTCCTGCTGCATTTCGGCCTCCTCCCGGGCTGCCTCCTGCCGAGCTGCATCCTCCCGGGCTGCTTCCTGCCGAGCTGCCTCCTCACGGGCTGCCATGCATGCCCTGGCACGTGCTGAAATGTTCATGTTGATGGTATAGAAATTGAAGGTTGGGTTTCATGAAAATGGGGGAAAGAAAAATTCACATTAGTCATGTTCATAACATTACAAATGAACATTTAAGATATATTTAATACATTTATCATGCTAACCAATAGATATGCTACACACAAAATCAGACTGTATACATATACCCTCATATACCCTCCATATACTCCCCATATACCCCCATATACACCCAATATACCCCCTATATACACCCCATATATACCCCATATACCCCCCATATACCCCCATATACACCCCATATACACCCATATACACCCCATATACCCCCATATACACCCCATGTACACCCACATACTCATGCACATATTTTTATAAACTACAGAAATCATTGCTAACAAACGCAGACATATTTGTAAATATATACTTACATCGCCCAATATGGCGCCAAATTGTGCTTAGCAGCCCTGGCTGCCATCGCCGCAGGTCAGACCAGCGCTGCTCCACCTGCCCCAGGCTTCTGCGGACACCGGTCCGGGCATAGACTAAGCGGCGGGCAGCGTTATACGCCCGCCACTTCTCATTATTATAAACATATGGGCCCCTGGGCCCCAGGCGCTGGTCCATGACTTGGACCAACGCCAGCAGCTCCTCATTTGAAAAGGGGTTAGCCCTTGATGAAGACATATTGGCAATGGCGCAGTTATTAATTGCAGGTACATATATAACTTTTGGTGGTTGCTGATTGGTCTAAAACCTAGTTTTTTTATATTTAACTTTATTAATCAATCGTACATTAACAATATGTATGCGAATAAAAACTTTCGCGGACCGTTCCGATATGCACACCATAACATACAGTATGCTTTCATTGTAGAGAGAGACGTACTGTATATACAGTGTGCGAAAAATTATACACGCAACCATCTACTAATACATACGCTGATAACAAGGCACATACAACATGTTGGTGTATGACAAATTAATCCTCATAACAAATGTAAGGAAAGCATTGTAACGTTGGTATGTTTATACATTTGTTAAAGAAAGCATACACATACTCCAACAGAGACCACCTGAAAACCCTCATCATTGGAATGACATGTGCACACATTTCAACATGTAGCACACAATGGTCAACAACCTGTGTATGTGCATGTACAGGTGAATGCTCAGGTGCGTTGTGACCTGCGTAATTTACGCGGTAATTAACGGAGGAAATTATCGGCCGGAATTATCGTGGGAAATAACGGCGTAAATTAGCTACTACATTGCGGGGAAAAATATACGCCCCCTTGTTCAAGGCGGGAGTTTACCATATAAATATCCAGTCAGATGCAGGCCATAATTGCTGCAAACATGTCTAGCTCAGATGATTCCGCAGCTGAGGACACCCTACAAAGAGCAAGAGCAGAATCCATTCTTGAAAGTTTGAGGCAGAGGGAGCAGGAGCGGAAAAGAAGGGCCCAAGAGCAAGGGGGCCCCTCACTAACAACGCCACCAGCTCCACAAGGGCCAAGCAACCAGCCAGAACAAGAGGTTGCATCTCTCCAAACATGTGTGACCCAGCAGGTGCATGGTGAGAGAACTGGGGCCACCAGAAAACGACCTGCACCATCTAGGCCGAGTACTGAGCAGGATTCCACCACCAAAAAGCGAAACCCTGCATTTCAAGAGGCAGAAATGAGAATTTTAGTGCCCAGAGCTCGAGAATGGATTAAATTACCTACCAGGAAGCCGGTTGGCAGTGCAAGGAGAAAGCTTTGGGAGCAAATCACAGAGGAAGGTGTCAACAGTGGTCAGAGATTTGACATCAGTTAAGAAAAGGCAAGTGTGTTTCTCCCCCTGATAATGTCATATGTGTGTACATATGTTACATGTATGTTTTGAGGAGAATAGAAAGGTGTGTTTGTAGATAGTGCTACACTTCAAGGACACATGTGAACACAACCATGTCTAATAACCCACATTAATATATGAAACATGCACCATTGGTGTGATGTGAGGTTATGGGCACAGTTCTGCTCATGTGAAGTATAGTATGTGATGGGACAACAGAAAGTGTGTTGTTGGAAAAGAGTTGTAGTAACATGTTCCATATGATGCTACTGAAACAAGGATGTCCAAACTGTGCACATGTAGCTGTTGAGAAACTACACATCCCAGCATGCCTTCCCATAGTTAAATTAATCCATAATATCAACACTGTCAAGCTAGGGTGGGATGTGTATTTTCACAACAAGTGGAGGTGGATAATTTGGCCATGGCTGCTGTCATTTCTGCATAATGAGATATGTATGTGCATTTAGCGGCCTAATGAATGAGATGAGACACTGAAATGCCTCATAATGGAGACATTAATGTGTGTGTGTGAAACGTATGCATAAAAACAATAATATCACCCACACTAGGAAATGTAATGTAGTAATGATGTTCACTAGCACAGTGGTGCACATATCTCATGTTGATTTAAAAAAAAAAAAATTGTAGGTGGTCAGACTTCAAAACTGGACTGAAGAGGAAGATGACTGACCGGTACAACCACAGCATGTCCACCGGGAGGGGGCCTATCCCATCCAGTTTGGAATATACCCCCCTGGAGCAGGACTCGTTGGATGTCATTGATGAGGTCGAGGTCAGGGGGGTATCCAATATGGATAGTGAGCTCCGGGTGGAGGTCTTTGCTGGTGCTTTTGATGGTAAGTCACAGTAATGCATTTTTTGTGGTAAGAGAGATTGTTTGTGTATGGGATGGTGACATTGTTTTCAATTATTTTGATCCTAGAAGAAGCAGAAGCACCTGATGAACTGGCAGCATCTTCCTCTTCAGAGCCACAAGTGGAGCAAGTGGTCCAGGCTCCACCAATACGCCACACCCATCCACTGGCCTTATATGATGGCAGGTTGTTGGAGATGCTGGACAAGATCAAGCAGCATGGGGTGGAGGCTGCAGAACGTCAGCATCAGTTTGTGGAGTTCATGGGGATTTGGAAGGAGACAAACACCCAGCAGTTTGAGGCCTTGAAACGCCAGAATGACATTCTGGCGGCTGGCATGCAAAGCATTGCCCAACAATTCAGCCGCCACAATGACATTCTGGCGGAGCTGCTCACCACCGCCAGGTCTCAAAGGGACAACCCCCCATCTGCTGCCCCACCCCAAGCTGCTCCACAACCTTCCACCTCTGCTTACCTCCTCTGTCCACTGGCCCAAGACGGCGCAAGGCTTCAGTCCCAAAGCCCCCCCCCAAGGCCCCATCCAAAAAGGGGAAAAAAGGGCCCAAATAATGACACCTGGGTCATTTCCTCTGTGATTGGACCCCAAATGTTTAATTAGCACTGTGTATCCACTTCCTGAGTTGGTCATCTATCCATTTTCGTGCAAAAGGCAGTAAACTGCTTATTTTGACCTCTTGAAATGCAGTTTTTATTTTTGGTGGTGTGTATCATGCTTAGTATTCTCCCTGGTTGCTGCAGGTCATATTCTGGTGTCCACATTTCTTTCACCATTGCAGTTGCTGGGTAACAGAGAAACATAGAAACATAGAATTTGACGGCAGATAAGAACCACTTGGCCCATCTAGTCTGCCCCTTTTTTTAAACATGTTACCTCAAACCATATTTGATCCTTATTTTTTTGTAAGGATATCAATATGCTTATCCCAAGCATGTTTAAATTGTACTACTGTATTTGCGTCTACCACTTCTGTTGGGAGGCTATTCCACTTATCTACTACTCTTTTTGTGAAAAAATTCTTCCTCACATTTCCCCTGAATCTTCCTCCCTCTAGTTTCAGTGCATGTCCTCGTGTTCTGTTGCTCCTCTTCCTGTGAAGAATGTCTCCCTGTACCTTGTTAAAGCCCTTGATATATTTGAAAGTTTCTATCATGTCCCCCCTTTCCCTTCTCTGCTCTAAAGTATACATATTAAGATCTTTTAGTCTTTCCTGGTACGTTTTGTGATGTAGGCCATGCACCATTTTAGTTGCTCTTCTTTGTACAGTCTCTAATGTATTTATATCCTTCTGGATATATGGCCTCCAGAACTGAACACAATACTCTAGGTGAGGTCGTACCAATGACCTATACAGTGGCATTATTACTTCTTTCTTTCTACTGCTGATACCTCTCCCTATGCAACCAAGCATCTGACTTGCCTTCTTCATTGCTTTGTTACATTGCCTACCTGCTTTTAAGTCCCCTGAAATAGTGACACCTAGATCCCTCTCTTCCTCAGTAGTTTCCATTATAGTGCCATTTATACTATATTGAGTCTTTGGATTTCTGAGACCCAAGTGCATGATTTTGCATTTTTTGGCATTAAACTGTAGTTGCCATTCTCTTGACCATTTCTCTAATCTGCCTAGATCCTCAATCATTTGTTTTACCCCTCCTGGTGTGTCTACCCTGTTGCATACCTTTGTGTCATCTGCAAAAAGGCACATTTTACCCTCAATTCCATTTGCAATATCACCAATAAAGATATTAAAAAGCACTGGTCCAAGTACAGATCCCTGGGGTACTCCACTTGTAACCTTTCCCTCCTTTGACTGTACTCCGTTTACTACAACTCTCTGTTTTCTGTCCTGCAACCATGCTCTTATCCATTCAACTATCTTAGAATCCAATCCCAAGCTTTCAAGTTTATTTAACAGTCTGCGATGTGGGACAGTGTCAAAAGCTTTGCTAAAGTCTAGATAAGCTACATCTACAGCCCCACCTTGATCTATTACTTTAGTCACCCAGTCAAAAAAGTCAATAAGATTTGTTTGACATGATCTTCCCCCAGTAAACCCATGCTGTTTTGGATCCTGTAAATTGCTGGTTTTGAGATATTCTACAACTCTTTGTTTTAAGAGTGTTTCCATCAATTTCCCTACTACTGATGTAAGGCTCACTTGTCGATATTTGCTTACCTCTTCCTTGCTTCCACTTTTGTGCAGTGGGACTACATTCGCTGTTTTCCAGTCTCTGGGATTACTCCAGTAGCTAGTGACTGGTTGAATAATTCTGCTTTTGCACATCTGATTACCTTCTTAGCCTCTTTCTGTCTAACAAGATAACCTCTTTGTCCTCATTCTTCTGCGTCTGCTTAAATTTCTTAAAGGCCAACTTTTTTGCTTTCACAATACTTGCTACTTCTTTTGCAAACCACAATGGCTTTCTTTTTCTTGTGTTTTTCCTAACTCTTTTAACACAAAGTTCTGTTGCTTTTAGAATTGCACTTTTTAATTTTTCCCACTTATCCTGCACTACTTCCAAGTTTTTCCACTCTGCCAAAGAATCCCTTACAGAGTTTCCCATCTCTACAAAATCAGCCTTCCTAAAATCTAACACCTTTGTTTTTGTGTGCGATGAGTCAGTCTCTGTCTTTATTTTGAACCATACTGCTTGATGGTCACTGGATCCCAGATTTTCACCCACATTTATGTCAGATATTCTGTCACCATTTGTAAGTATTAAGTCTAATATTGCGTCCTTACGAGTGGGCTCCCTCACCAATTGCTGGAGGGATGCTCCTTGCAAGGAATTCAGCATGTCCCTACTTCTAGTGGAACTTGCAACAGGCAGCTCCCAGTTTACATCAGGTAGATTAAAGTCTCCCATGATTATCACCTCTCCTTTTAATGTCATTTTATTGATGTCCTGCATTAGGCTCTTGTCTAGTTCCTCTTCCTGACCTCGTGGTCTGTAGATCACCCCTATACGAAGAATCGCCTTCTCCCCTGTTTCTATGGTCACCCAAAGGGCCTCCGTTTTTACTTCAATACTTTGTATTAAGGTAGTCTTTATATATTTTTTCACATATATTGCAACCCCTCCTCCAATTTTTCCCATTCTGTCATTCCTAAAGAAAGTATATCCTGGTATAGCTATGTCCCAGTCATGATTTTCATTGCACCATGTCTCTGTAATAGCCACAATATCCAGTTCATCCCTTGTCATTATTGCAATTAGTTCTGGGATTTTATTTCCTAAGCTCCTAGCATTTGCACACATAGCTCTTAAAGTTGTGTTTGTGCTTCTCCTGCTGCTAGCTATGTTCATCTTTCTGCCTATATCTATTCGGTTTTGATCGGCATTATCTTCTGTTGCAGTGGATAGGCTTTCTGTTCCATTTGCCTGCAGAGACAATACCTCTAGGTTGGGGGAGCAGATTTCTTCATTCTTATTTGGTTCACTGCCCCCCTCTGCTAGTTTAAATAGTTGCTTATGAAGCTTCCAAACTTCTCACTTAATATTCTTGTTCCCCTTGAAGATGGGTGCAGGCCATCACTTTTATATAAGGCTATGTCTTGCCAGGTAGCTTGACATTGACCTAAATATCCAAATCTCTCCTCGTTGCACCAATTCCTTAGCCAAACATTGAAGTTTCTAATTCTCATAGTTCTATCTTCCCCTTGGTATACTGGCAATACTTCTGAAAAAGTATGACAGTAAAACTGAGCAGTTCCTAACTTTCTAAATTCATCTTTTACGGCCATGACTTCAGCATTAACCAGGTCATTTGTGCCTAGGTGGACAATGACATCCACCTCCCCATCTTTTCTTGCTGCCTTTACAATTCTTAGCATGCGTTCTTTATCTATTGGAGCTGTGGCTCCAGGTAAGCACCTTACTTGTTTCTCTACTTTAGTAGCATTTCCCAGATGAACTCCTCTAATGATGGAATCTCCCAAAAGAAGTGCAGTCCTTTTTGGAGGTGAAATTTTCCTGGTCCTACAGTTAGAAGAGGTAGAAGTCCTCATATCTTCCTGTTCTTTATTGCCTATGTTGGTCATACATTCCAACCCTGCAAGAGCAGCATATGAGTTTTGCAGTGTGACCACTTGGGGAATGTGTCTGATGCCCTCTGTCAGTCTCTGCCTTTCAGAGCCCACAGCAGTCCAGGCAGAATGTCTTCTGGGGGCTCTCTGAGGCAGTGGTGGTTGCAAGGACACAGACATCCTACGTAGCTCAGCATGCAGTTTAGCTATCTCCTCCTGCAGCAATGAAAATTGTTTGCAGATTGGACAGCAGCCGAGTCTCCAGAATGTCTCCCTCAAAACAAATGCATTACATCCACTGCACTGCACCAGGCCAAACATTGTATCAGATGCATGGTAATAACAATAATAATATGTGTTTTGGCTTTTGTGTTCAAACTCACCTTTTTCTGTATTCTAACTCACCTGCTTCTGTTTCCAACTCACAAGTCACTTAAATATTCAAGCTTCACTTTAGTCTGCAAGCTTCTCTCTCAATGAGCAAGCTCCAATGAGTCTTGTCTCTACTTAAATAGTATGCAACCTCTTGTTGCAACCTCTTGTTCTGGCTGATTGTTATTTTTGTAAATATTGTATATTGTATTTTTATTTATGAAATTAAATTTTATAATAAGCTGTGATGCTGAACAGCAAATAAATTTTCTTTCCCAATTACAAAAGAATAGTTGTATGTGTAATTTCTTGTGTCAAACGAATAATACATTTATGTGCACTGACTGACCAGGGTATTTTTGTGCATTTATTGAAGTGTTGTAGAAGTTTCCCATGTATAACCCTCTCCATGGCCATTCACATGTTCATATCCAACTTTTCCCAGCTAATTAGTTTGTGTCAGCACATGTGCAGAGCAACTTAATAGGTGAGAAAGCAGTTTCTGTGCAGGTGAGGTAACTCCTACATTAGTAGGTAAAAGCAGGTCCAGAACAATGATTTCCTCATGGAGTGGGTGAGGTAGGCAAACAAGGGGCCAAAGTGACATTTGTGTAGGAATGCATATGTGTCCTTCCTAAAAAACCAGTCAGGTCTTGGTACAGGTATGTTATAGATGTGTGAGTCGACCAAACATGATAAAATTTCTTGTGAACAAACATGTTTAAATATTGTAACATAGATGAGTTTTCAGTGTCATAAGCAGATGTAGGAATCCTTTGTTAGAGAGATGTGATTGCAATAATGTGATTGGTGGCATCTTACATCCAGAGTGTAGTACATCCAATTCATAGCACATCAGAAAGTGGTAAAGTTATGTATTTTGGGTACAATACAAAGATTGTGTGCAAAATAGTGGCCATGGGCTTAAAACATTGCTGAAACATCCTTTGTAGCTGTTAGATGTGGTTTATGTATTTGTATCATAAATACAAAAAATATGTTTGTATTACAGTGAAAACGTTGACACATGTCGACTTGTGTAGATTGAGTGTGCTGCTGTTTAAAGTATATGAAAACACTTACTGAATGTGTGTAAATGGTTTCCAAATAACTACCTTGGCATATATAAGCAGGTCTTAAAGGGAATCTTAACTAAAATGAAACCAACCTTTACATGTAGAGAAGTGTTGAAAGATATGCTTCCAATGTGTTTGAGTGCTGTGTGTGGCTTGCAGGTAGTGAAATAATGGTTTGGACTTAATAGACTGCAGCATTGCTTATTACATTCAGGTGTATGTGTTTGAGTAGTAATCAACGTTAATTAGCAGACCCAGGCGTCCGCTCTCATGCGGTATCTGTAGGGGTGGTCTGGAGGTGGCGGTGGCGTCCGCCTGTTTTGTGTCCGAAATGCACGGTGCTTTCGCCGATCGAGCGGTAGTAGCACCGTACATTTTTTGTGCACACCCCCGTGTACGCCCATGTTTACGCCCAGTTTCCCTCATTATTTCGGCCGCTCCCCTCAACACGCCCCTATGCCACCCACAATGACCGTACTCTTGCGGACAGGTTT
Source organism: Crinia signifera (assembly GCF_055691185.1). Taxonomy (NCBI): domain Eukaryota; kingdom Metazoa; phylum Chordata; class Amphibia; order Anura; family Myobatrachidae; genus Crinia; species Crinia signifera. The sequence continues at coordinate 274,569,870 of NC_139219.1, forward strand.
TTTCGCACGGAAAGAACCGTCCGTGAGCGTTGTGGAGTCGTCGCGTCTGCGCATTGCGGACGGTACGCATACGCAGATCAAAAAAAACCTAGAACGTACGCGTACGGCCCAGCCGCCCGAACCAGAATAAACCCCATAGTTACATAGTATTTAAGGCTGAATAAAGACTCACGTCTATCCAGTTCAACCTTGGTGTATTGGTTTCATCCCTTGTTATACGCAGTGTATACTGATAAATTTAAGTACAGATTATGATTATTGCTTGTACCCCTGTATGTTTTTATCTAATAGATGTTTGTCCAACCTTATTATAAACTTATTTATTGTGTCTGCCGACAGCACATCTCAAGGAAGAGAGTTCCATAGTTTGACTGCCCTGACTGTATAAATATGTTTCCTTCTAAGTGAATGAAATCTTCTTTCCTCTAATCTAATCTCATGTCATCCTGTCCTTGAGTCCTTCCTTACAGTAAAAAGGGCGTCTTACAGTTCCTTATATTGACCCCTGATACATTTGTACATGTTAAGCATGTCCCCCTCTTTTCTAGCAGAAACAGTCCTAAATGGTTTAATCTATCTTCATAGCTTAAATTCTTCATTCCCTTTACTAGTTTGGTTGCTTTTCTTTTGACTTCAGTTCTATAATGTCCTTTTTATAGTGTGGGGCCCAGAAATGTACCCCATATTCTAGATGTGGTCTAACCAATGCTTTGTACAGTGGCATAATTACAATGACAGTCGAGATTCCGACAGTCATTACACCAACAGTCATTACACCAACATCATAACCCAGACTGTTCAAACACAGACAGTTGGGATCCCGACTGACAGGAGCTATTCTCCCTCGTGGGGGTCCATGACTCCATATATGGGGAATAAAGTAGGTGGCGAGCCCAGCGATCTTGCAAGGTGCTTCATTGTGCTTGCCCTGCTGTCTGAGTACCGGCAGTCGGGATTCCAACATTAGACTAATGACTGTCATAATCCTACTGTATCTGTCGGAGTGCTATAGCCCACCCAGTCTGGGATGACTACATTATGCTTCAGCATGCACAATGTAACTTACTAGTGATGAGTGGGAGAAAGCGGTCATACTGTCATTTATCTGGGGTCTTACAATGCTGCGTCTGGAGATCAAACTTATAATAGGATTTTGTTATTCCACTAAAGGCAGTTGCAACAGGTTTTTTTTCTGCCCCTCTGTGTCATCAAATTCCCTTAAGCAATTAGCTAATCAACAGGATATTAATGAATTGCTGGGAGAGGAGATGAAGGGTAAAGATATATATCTGTGGTTTATTAAAGGAAAGGCAGCGTCTCCGGATCACTTTCTAACAGTCATCTGAACCAAACAGAAATGAATTATTATGTGCAGTACAAACACAAACACTTGTTCTTCATGATGGCAGGCTGCAAATTTAGACTTGATATGTATGTGGACTAATTAGGTTAATTAGGCATGCACGCCTGCACATCGAGGCAGGTGGCAAATCAGATTGAAGACGCCTTACGATCTATTCCACCATTTACATCCTCCACTGACATATGGACTAGAGAAAGGAAAGCAAAGGAACATTATTAATAGATGTACTTGCATTAATCAGTTCATTCAAGGGGGGCACATTGAGATGGAAAGGTGATTACTTGTCTCCTGCACCACAGATGGGAGGCTTTCCACATGTACAACGTTTAGATATTTTATTTCGTAGCGTAATAAAGTGAACACAAAGATAAAGAAGGCATCAAATAAGTTCTTTGAATGTAATCTGCTTGTAGATTGTTGAAGCGCCCACTACGCTTTGTGTACCTTTAGCATCATTGTGTGTTGGGATTGTGTGGCTGCCTCACCTGAAGAGAAAGACCTGCATACTGTATGTTCTCTCTGCTAGGATAAGCAAAAAAAAGGATGTGGAGATTGAGTTCCACATAAGAAGAGCACACATGCAGGGGATGCAGTTTAAATCCCGGCGGTCGGGATCCCGGCGTTCAGAATCCCGACGCTGGAATCCCGACCACCGAAATGCCGACACTTTCTCCCTCCGTGGGTGTCCACGACACCCCTGGAGGGAGAATAAATTAGCGTGCCGAGCGTAGCAAGGCACCGGGCCCACTGCGTGGCGAGCGCAACGAGTCCGCAAGGGGGGCGTTCCACATCCCCCCTTGTCGGGATTCCAGCGTCGGGATTTTGAACGCCGGGATCCCAACCGCCGGGATTTCATACTGAATCCACATGCAGTATGCAGTCGTTTTGGATAGAGATAAAGGGCCTTATTCTAGTTCACTCTTTCTGACAAAATCCTTCTTAGATGGACAAAACCATGTGCACTACAGGTGGGGTAGATGTTACTTGTGCAGAGAGAATTTGATTTGGGTGGGGTTTTACTTCAAAGTGAGATCTATATTGCAGTGTAAAAATAAAGCAGTCAGTATTTACCCTGCACAGAAACAAAATTACTCACCCAAATCTAACTCTCTCTAGTTACATCTGCCCCACCCGCAGTGCACATGGTTTTGTCCATCTAAGAAGGATTTTGTCAGAAAGAGTGAACTAGAATACCAACCAGCTCCTGTAATTTTTCGGACTGAGATCCAGATGCACTAAACTTCAAAAAGTGATAAAGTGATAAACAACCAGCCAATCAGCCCTCAGCCTGTAACACCACAGGTAGGAGCTGATTGTCTGGCTGTTTATCACTCTCCACTTTTTCAAGCTTAGTGCATCCAGTGGCATAACTATAGCTCTGCAGCCCCCGCCGTGGCGGGGAGGCGCAGATAAAGTGCGGGCGCCAGGGGGTCTGCGGGGCTATAGTTACCAGTTGCCATCCGCCATGACCTGCCACCGGCTCATCTGTTTGCGGTGACGGACTCCCGGTGATGGACTCCACTCACAAAATGGCTGCCCCCATACTGCAGACCATTTTTGTGGATGCTAGATGAGGCAGCCATTGGGATGCCAATCAGGGGGCACAGATGAACAGGAGTCCAGAGATTCCCTCAGAATTTTGGGTCATGGTACAAGTGTTATTGTTGTACTTCCCTGTTGCCCTGCCTGGAGGGTAAATAGGATGCTGTGTGTTGGGCTGGGAGGATAAACTGTACTTGGGGGGGGGGGGGGAGTGCTATTAACATGTTTTTTTTTGGGGGGGGGGGGGCTGGAGAAAAATTTACAGTTACGCCGCTGAGTGCATCTGGTCCCCAGCCTGTATCTTGGCAGTTAGGAGCTGATACTAAATCTTTTTCCACTTTATCACTTTCCAGAGCTTTAAAACTAGGCCACTTAGGCAGTTATGGGTGGATGATTGGATGCTATTAGGTATGGAAGTTTCAGAGTCCGTAGCCAATGATAAGAACTCTTGTGAAATCTGTGCACACAATCTACACACATGCAGTGGTGTCATTCCTACATTAACCAAAGTTGACATTGAGGCGGGTAATAATATTCTACAAAGATGCTGAATGTCTGGGTAAAACAGGTTGAGCTTTATTTCTTTGGTCAATTTACAACCGTTGCGCTTTGCACAATGTAAAAATCTATTTGAAAAACAGAAAATTATCATATGTAATATAGCCTTTCTCGATGTCCTCTACCACTGCATTTAAATAAACCAAATATCTTAACCGAAAAACTCCAAAGCTTTTTAAATGAGAAAATGTATTGTTCAAGGGCAGTTAAGCTGGGAACACACCAATAGATTTGTCTGTCCAATCTGTCCGGTGGTAACAAAAATTTAGTTATACTCAGGGGCAAACGCAGGATTTTCCAAGGGGGGTTTACGGCATTAATAACTCTGATGAAGTCCCCAGTGACGAAACGCGTAGGGATGTGGCCCGGTGTCATCTGCTTGCTGAACACTGACAGAGTATAACCACTCCAACAATCTGTGTGGGTCACAGAAATACACGCTCATATACACTACGGTTGAGTTGAACCGTTTTCTGAGGTACGTTACCCTGTACTTATTCCTTCTTGGAACTTTGAAACAAATAAAAACTTGTTACTTTTGATACTGCACTATGGAGCGCTCCTGTTTGTTCTTTTTGCATTTTATGCCATTCTATCGCATATACAATGGTATGCAATATAAAATTGTATAAGCACCCCCCCCCCCCCCCCCCCGCATGCCGACACTGTAGTTATCTGATACAAAACATTGTAACTGTGAGGCAGATTTATTAAGCTCGGTGAAGTGATAAAGTAACTGTTTTTTTTTTTTTATCACCGGCCAATCAGCTCCTAACTATGAAGTTACAGGCTTAGTTTGAAAAATTACATGTAGGAGCTGATTGGCCGGTGATGAAAACCAGACACTTTATCACTTCACTGTGTCTGATTTAGAACTTGACACTTCTAAAGCAGTCTAAAAGTATTTACACGGTTTCAATGTAACACTGTCCTCGTTGTCATTGTCAGAAATGGGGCTGCAGCAGAGTCCAAAATTTATATAGGTGAGCCACACCAACTGCCATTCAGACACATTTGGTGTGTGGCTCCCCTATTTTGGACTTACATTACATTTACATTTTGCTTTTCCATTTCCCTAGTGCTAAATCTCATATTTGCTACTCTTCCTACATTATCCCCAGGTTTGGCGGGGCGCAGCGCTGACCTGTTTGAGTTGCTGCGAGTATACTCAGCCTAGGGAACAGTTCTGAATCAGGCCCATAGATTGCAGGGAAGGAAATGCGGTCTATATTCTTTTTCAATATTTAGGGTTTTTTTCTCTATCAAAACTGTTTCTATAAATAATGCAAGACAAGCTCTGGGGACTAGGACATGTATGTAATTTCTGGTCAATGTACACATGAGTAAATTTGTGCTACAGTATATACATTTTTAATTAATTTCATTGCTACCACATGCCAAATTAGAAATTCAGCTTCCCCTTTAAGAAGAGTGCCCCTCTCCTTAGAGGACAGATATTTCAATTAACTAGAAGAAGATTAAAATGATACTATCTCCATACTCAGCTCATTAATAGCAAACCACTTAATTAAAATTTGTATTGCGAATCAAGTAAACAAATGCCTTTGCAAAGCAGGACATTAATAAAAGAACGTAATCTGAAAGGATCAGCTGTGTGAGAACAGTACGAGACATTTAAATAATGAGTGAAGCCACTTACATGTTGATGTGCACACATATATACAGTATATACACAATAAGCCAGATTTCATATTGTACGCAGTCTAGTGATTGGGAGAACAATGTTACAGGGTTTCCATATAACATTTGCCACACATCAGATATTAGATTCAAACAATGAAGATTATTTTCTGCAAGCATTTGTTAGTAAGGTACAATATAGTTCTATACTAAGGCTTGGATAATAATGTATCAAGGGCCTGACTGGTTCACTCGCAAAAACAAATTCTCTCTTTAATGCATACGTGCCCACCTGACCCTCTCTGTGAGGGAGAAAAAAGGGTTGCCTACCCTCCTGGAATGGCCAGGAGGGTCCTGGAAATCAGGTCCCCCTCCCGGCCCCAGGAAAAAGGGGCAACCCTCCCGCAAAGCCGCACAGCTCCCACAAACCCCCCCCCCCCACCAGCACCCTACCCGGTGGGGGGTCCGCAGGTCAAATGATGCAAATCTCGCTGTTTTAGCCCCGCCCACCACTGTGCAATGCCTCAACAATTGCACAATTGCTCTGGCCACGCCCCCAAACAAGTAGCCTCTCATGTGGATCTACCCCCACCCCACTCCTTTTCACTGCCCCACCTGCAGTGAAACATGGTTTTGTCCATTAGAGAGAGAATTTACTTTCATGAATGCACCAGAATCAGGCCCTAAGCACCTTAATTATGTAGGTAGTAATATTTAATTTTAAAATATGTGATCACTAATATTTGTTTTTAATAGATAGGGATCACTGTGGTTGATTTTTATTATTATTGTTGTTATATTATTATTAATATTATAGCATGGAGCACTATTGTTTGATTCAGTTAAGGTGGTACAAGGACATATATGCCTACGCTCCTGAAAATAGGGCTGTGCTCCCGGCTGCCTGGAAAAATTGGCAAATCTCACGGCTAGCAGCCAAGCCCTTTCCAGCCCCCAGCAACAGCGGGCATATCCACTGCAGCAAGTGGTGCGATTACACATTTCATGCAGCATTGCATCATCATGAACCACCCACTGCTCCACTAACGCGGAAATCCAGGGCCAGTTACGCGGCAGAGTAAGGGTCCATTTTAATCAGGGTGCTGACAGAGTCTTCTCCATTCCTGTCAGATCCCTGTCGCGGGTTTTAGATCTACAGTGTCCAGATAGAGAGTCAGTAGGTCTACCCCAAAAGGTCAACATGCAATAGGTCTACGGGATCAAAAGGTTGACATGTAATAGGAAGACATTTAATAGGTCGACAGGGTCAAAATGTTGACTTACTTCACCATCCATGTCGACACGGAGGGAGAATATAATAGCGTACCGAGTGCAGCGATGCACCATGACCAAAGCATGGCGAGCGCAAGCCTACTCCAGCAATATATACATTACCGCCTATTATAAAACTTTGGTGGGCAGTGGTGCTTAAATAAATATACATTGAGGGCAGTGGTGTAAATATATACATCACAGGCAGGCGAGAGGGTGGGGTGGACGGATGGGGTAGACAGTGTTTGCAGGGGGAGGTCAGGATGGCCTGCGGGTCGGCCAGCCAGCGGGTGGGATGGATAGCATGTGCAGCCTCCTCTTCTCCCTGCTCCATACAGTGTCACAAAATGGAGCAGGGGGATAGAGAGGTGAGGGAGCAGCCGGGCTGTCTCTTGCCAGGCATATTTTACACTGCAGGTGGGGAGGGCGGGACAATAGGGGGATGGGGCGGGGCGGTCAGCCAGGCTGAAAGTGTATCATCTTGTGTACACACTCAGTGATGCCACCCATCATCGCTAGACATGCTGGTAAAACCAGCCGACGGGGGACCTCCTTAGCAATGATGCTGGAGCACGCACCATCGCTAATCTGCCATCGGTGGCCCATACACACTGGTCATGAAAGATTCAGGACCACATTAATATATTATTTTTTCTGATTCCTGGGTATACATATCTTTTGTTCAGGAATTTAAAGACAAACATGAAAGTATTGTATCAACTGATCATGTTGTTTATTAAGGTGACCTTGTGGTAAACAATATTCTGGCTCGGGTTTTAAAAATGTAGATTTGGTTAATTAGAAAATGAGCATACATATATACATATACATATTGGATATTTATTATTAGTGCAGAATAAAGGTTAGTTTGGAATATATTGACTAATCACATGTAGTGACAGGGACTCCGGTAGTGCCGGTTTATGCAATGGTTCTACAAGTGCAATCATGTGCGGACGCCCATTGCCAGAAAGAAGGATGCTTCGAAACCCTTTCCCAGCAAATGTTGAGGAGTGTAGTCCATATTCCCTATAGGGGCTGCTTTTGTAGTAAAAGCCCCCGAAAAGGAGCAGATGAGGTTGTGCCATGATACATTCCTATTTGAAGGTACCCCAAAAAACGTGTTTTCAGGAGATAATTTTAAATAAACATCCTCCTGTGTAAGAGAACACATCATTATTACATATACATGTCTCAATTAGATTTATGGACATTCTGTATTTCACTTGGACAAATACAGCAGTTACTAATGTAGGCTTGGCATAGAATTCCAGGAAACTATCATTCTAGATGCAATTGTTAATGCTGAAATGTAACACTAATTAGGCATTTCTTTAACTTCCAGCCAGCTACGAGGTGCTTTAATTAACCTGACTGATGTGGAACTTCAGCAATGTAATTGTACAAATTAAGATTTCATGTAGAGAAAGATGTCAAGGAACCTGAAGGGTTGTATGCGGAGGTCTTCCAAAAGCTGAAAGGGAGCTTAGCGGGACTCCCCATTCCACTCTGAAGGATAGACTGCCTTGAGGCAACTCTCCAGCTCTGCACAGTAACTTTACAATCTTAAGGCTCCAAAATGGGATAATATAATAATACTCTGATGCCCCACTGCCTGGCCTCCTGGTGACCACAGCATGGCACAGTTCCACCGCCCACTGTGAAGAAGTGCGGCGCTGCTGTATACTCTCTTACGCTCTCCTGCTATACAGCATTGGAAAAAAAAAGTGCTGCTGTTTCTGTGCAACAAGTGAAATGCTGGTTCCACTGTCGGACCACAGAAGCCTCACAACACAAAATCATGGCCACAAAAATATCCTGGGATTTCAATGCTGGGCTCCACCAGCCCCCCCCCCCCCACCCCTTTGCTGGCTTTCTACAACAGTAAGTACAATAAATTGGTTGGCATGTGTCTGTAATGGTAGACAAAACACTTTATATAGATGGTAAATTTGTGGGTGTGAGGCTGCTCTCCATTAGCCTATGGATAGCATTTGATCTTTTATTATTTTGTGCAAATCCAAAATGCAAATCCAAAATGTACTGTATAAGCAATAAATATATCATCGTTGCCTGCCCTCCAGTATCCTGCACGAGGCTCCCGTTTCAGTCATAGATCTCCTGCTGCCCTGCATTGTACTTCTAATCTCCAGGATTCTTCGGATTCTGCCAGGGTTGCCACTAAGGATTTATTTTTTGCAGGTTCTTTTCTTATCAGTGCCAGTGTCCACTCATCCATAGCGTGCTGCTACTAGTGAGTGGGTAATCATTTTTGCTAGTAATCTTTCTTTAGTCAAACATATTTGTCTAATTAGGGTCCATAATAATTTGGCTAATGCTAAAATGGTAAGAAAACAGAACATCCAATAAATATAGGTAGTACTGACAAACTGCAGAGTCCGGTGTTCACAATAAAATAACATTTCATACACTGAAATACTTCTTAGTAATTATATTCTTAGGGATGAATTCACACAAGATCAAATTGCATTTGGAATTTATTGCATAGGCATATTAATCATGTCTATTATGCTGAGTGAGAAGAAAAGAAACATCACAACAAATATATAGTTGCAAACAAGAAACCTCATATTGCAGACAGCAATGATAGTTACAATGTTTGCAAAATTCTGTTTTACTGAAATATCTTGCAACAACAATCACTTAGGCATAGACACACCCATATGTGGAGTTAGACACGCCCTTTGGGCAGAGAGTGACATGCCCCCTCAATAGTGTGTGACACTCCCCCTACTGTAATCTCTGTTTCTAGTTTTCAAAGTGGGCAAGTATGAAGTATATACAGTTATTATTTATTATCCTTTATTTATATGGTGCCACAAGGGATCTGCAGCACCCAATTACAGAGTACATAAAAGAATAAGCAAAACAGTGACTTCCAGTTGAATACAGTAGAGGACAAGTACAGGGCACATAAATAGAGCTGCATCAGTAGAGGACACTGGATTAAGTATGAGCGTGGCAAAAAACCTGTAGGAGTTGGTGCCATCAAAGATGGTTTAAGTAAGAGAAAGAAATGCGCATTAGGGAAGAGGACCCTGCTTGTGAGAGCTTACATTCTAAAGGGGTGGTGGTTCCATGCGTATGCTAGTCTAGTTTCCTATGTTTATGTTGGTGTGCTGCTCTTTGTGAGATTTTCTGACCCTGCATAGGAAAAAAGCATCCATGTAAATTCTATTGAACAATCTGGCAAGAAACTCGCACCACAAAAGAGTCCGAAACCACTGTAAGATTACCCTGTATCCCTGAAGTGATCAGGTTTAAGGACGTGAGAATCTGAGTGAGATCTATTAAGTAACAATGAAATACTCATTTCTAATAAGGATTGTTAGGTTCCTTATTTCTCCCACTCCTCTTGCCTATATAGAGAGCTTCCACAGACAATAAAACAAAGCACTTTTATGGCCTTCTGGCACTGGAATGAAAAGTATAGATCTTAAGCGATATAAAGAAGGTCCCACGGGGCATAATTACCTTATTGCCATAATTCTCCGAATGTGCTGGGAACAGATGGTTGTAGTACTGGAAGGTCTGGCTAATTTGTCTCATAAAGGTATTTATGAGTTCTTTTGGTCAAGAATCAGCCTGGGTGACAAGTCCTGCCTGTTCACAGTTACTTCATTTAACTTAAGATCTATCGCTGGAATGAAACATTGCTGGACGTTTTTACAGACATGACCGTGAAACAGCCTATTGATTGGGACACTTCCCAAAGAAGTTATGTGACGGGAAGCAAAAAAGGAAAGCAAGGATTCTACAAACAAGCTTTATCTAACACAATTTTATTGTTCTGCAATGGCTTTTGAAGTGGACATAATTCATAGATTTATTGACTGTCAATTTATAGTGACACATACCCTATTGTAAGTGCTGATGTTCAGTGGATTAGGGCAAACTGCATGAAGAACCAGAAGATAACTGATCCAGGGAAAACTCCAATCTTCTTTAAGAAACATATAAAAAGCTACTATACATTAAGGCAGTGGTTCCCAAACTGTGGGCCTTATTCTAGTTCACTCTTTCTGACAAAATCCTTCGGTACTTGTGTATTATCACGGTGCCCACTACAGCATTTGCGGAGCGGGCTATTCAGGGTAGTGAAATCGCGTACGTAGTTAAAGTGGGCGCCATGAAAATACACATGTACCAATCCTTCTTAAGGTGCCCATAGACAGTCCGTTCATCGGATCCGTTCGGCACTTATATAGTACACATCACATTGCATGCCTTGTGCATGCATTGTGCATGCAATGCGATGCGATGAACAGCTAGTACAAAAAGTATGTGCAGCACATACTCTTTGTACCGTATGATGAGATGCGCGGGAGTGCGCATCTCATAGTACAGAGCGGACGGTCCGGGAACAAAAACTATGTGCACTGCAGGTGGGGCAGATGTTATTTGTGCAGAGAGAATTAGATGTGGGTGGGGTTTTACTTCAAAGTGAGATCTATATTGCAGTGTAAAAATAAAGCAGTCAGTATTTACCCTGCACAGAAACAAAATAACTCACCCAAATCTAATTCTCTCTGCACATTTTACATCTGCCCCCCTGCAGTGCACATGGTTTTGTCCATCTAAGAAGGATTTTGTCAGAAAGAGTGAACTAGAATAAGGCCCTGTGTGCCAGGGACGTGCAGTCAGGGGAGGCAGAGCCTCCCCTGTCATAATGATGAAAATAATAAAAAGAAGATATATTTATATATCTTCTTTTATTATTTTCATCATTTCTCCCTCTCCGGCTGCCTCCCACCCTCTTACACTGCTGCATGTGAGGGTGGGAGGCAGCGGGAGAGGTGCCTCCCGCTGTTAACATTAAAACTACGGGCAGCGGGGGGCGGGTAGGGGAGGGCAGGGGCAGGGTGCAGCAATGGGCTGTAAAAGCCCATTGAAAATGAATGGGGAAGCGGCATTCATACTGGTGCCGCAATGACAGGGGCACCAGTATGAATGCACGCCCCCAGATGTGATTGGGCCAGCGGATCCAGTGCTGGATCCACTGTCCTACCACACACATGCAGGGCAGAGGATGCAGCAGCGCGGGCAGCGGGGAGTCCGGCGCTGCTGGGAGAAAGCCACAGCCGAGAGGACAGGTGATTTCGCCCGGGAGGCGAGGGGAGAGGGGGGGGGGGGAAGAGGCCTGTGCTATGCCATGCCCGACCGCGGCAGTACGGGGGGAGTAGGCTCCCGCATGTACCCCCTGCTGCCTGTGCCTGACCGCGGCAGTGTAGGGGGGGGGAGGGAGTAGGCTCCCGCATGTACCCCCTGCTGCCTGTGCCCGACCCCGGCAGTGCGGGGACAGGGACGGGGAGGGGGGGGAAGGCTGACGCAAGTACCCCCTGCTGCCGGTGCCCGCGGTGAGGTTAGTGCCTCCCCAGGCAATGTCCTCACCGCACGTCACTGCTGTGTGCCTAGGCAGGGGTGGCTTGGGTTGGTGGCCCAGAATCAAATTACTTATGGTGAAAGTTATAGGTAAAACTATTGGCTGGCAATAATAAAACGTGTGTACAATCAGAAGCACAGCTGGGCACCAATCAAGTAAACAAATGGTTATAGGAGAGCAGAGTCTATCCAAATCTGATTCAAAGTATTTTTCTGCCTAAAGGTGCGTACACACGGGGGGAGATATATTGCCCAGTGTCTCCTTTTCATCAGCCACCAGAGATGGTGGCTGATGAAAAGGAACCTCTGCTGGGGGAGCCGCAGAGGTAATCAGCTGGTCGCAGGAGCAAGCTCCTGCGACCAGCGATTACAATGGGGCAGAAAACGGGAGCGCGCACCCGGCGATTTATCCCCGGGGCACACTTCCATCACTGGCAATATGGTCGCCTGCAACCATATTCCCAGCGATTATAGCCCCTATCGTCCCCGTATATACACAGCATTAGTTCAGATTTTAAGACTACTTATGAAATACTGTGTATTTACTACCTATAATTTACAAAGCTAGGCTATAGAAATACAAGGCAGCAGTATCTGTTGGGTGCTGTAGTCAAGTAAGTTAAAAAATGTAATGAAATAATGGATGATTATATAATGGGAACCAACAGAGATGGGGAATACCATAGAAAATATGGGGGGGGGGGGGGGTTCTTAAAAATGACATAAAAGATAGTTTATAGATAGAATTTAATTCAAAAAAATAATATTTAGGATCACTGTTTAACAAGTGACCATGCAAACCTTGTTCACATAAAGTAGTGCATTAGAAGAGACAAAATGGGTCTCAATGTTACAGTTGTGGGGCGAAATTCAATGGCGATTGCTTTATTTAAGAACAAACTGCTTTAACACGCACTAAAGGGGTTATGACCTCTGTTCTAATAGAGGACATTAGCAGTCTGGTCCTCTTTGCAGCCAATGTGGGCCAGCAATAGCCTAAAGCCTTCCAGACATGCTGAGTCCCCTCCAGGTTGAAGTGCAATGCGCAGCTACAGATGTCCGTTGCACATGCTCATTAGCAGCAACCTGTCACATGCAACAGTAGGATGCAGGAAACTCAGGATAGGACACTTGATGAGGGAGACATTACAGGACCTGACCTGACTGGGATGTTTGGTTAATAATCAGCAGCATACTCAGTAGTATCACTGTGGTATTAAATGTAATATGGACACCTAAGTAATTTATTAAAACCTATTGTCCAATTATTATTTAGTTATTTACAGTTTCTTATATAGCGCAGCAGATTCCGTTGCGCTGATGATAACACTGAAAGAAACAAACTGGGTAAAACAGACAGACATAGGGGAGTATTCAATGTTTGTATTCTCCATGTGCAGCGAATTCTGTTTAGGATTCGCTGCACATTCGCAGGGTCCAGGAGGGCTGCAGCATTCGCTGCCAGCCATCTCTGTCACCCTATTCAATGCAGCAGGGGCTCGCTGCCCCTGCTGGCGAATTTTAACCCCTGCAGCAAATGCCGCAGGGAGCCGGGGGACGGAGGCATGCAGGGAGATGTAAGCCTCCCTGCCTGCCACAGAGTTTGTGGGGGAGGGCTCCCAGGGCACAGGCAGCAGAGGCTGCCCCCCGGGAATGCTGGCATGGGACATGGGACAGGGAGCCGCTTCTCTGGTCCCGCACGTAACAAGCCGGGACCAGAGTGAAGTGAATATATGAATATCTAATGAGCGGCTCCCGGCCCCCTGCTGGTGAAAGTGTTCAAAAAAATGTTTAAAAAAATAAAATTAAAATTAAATATATATTAATGTGCTTCAAGCACATGAATGAAAATAGCATGCCCCTTCACAGAAAAAAAAAACAGATTTTTTGATACCAAAAAAAAAAAAAAAAACCTTTATTTTAAAAGATCACTTTCCAGTTCACCTTAAAAAGATGTCGAATGCAAAATGGTGAATCATGGCAAAAATCAGGGAGAAATCAATTTGCCATCCTAGCATTGAATACACTCTCGGCGAATCACAGTGAAAACCCTATTGAAATACACCAGCGAATTGCAGTGAGCATGAAACGGAGAACTGGCCAGCATTCACTGTACGCTTTTGGCGAACAGTGAACATTGAATAGGGTGAATCATATTTTCAGTGAAAAAAATTCACTGCAAGGAGTGAAAACAGCCCGATTGGCTGAAAAAACTGTGAATTGGGAGCATTGAATACTAGCCATAGAGATAGGAGAGCCCTGCTGCAAGCTTACAATCTCTATGGAAATAGGAGGGAAACACAAGGACAGGCACCAGTAATAGCATAGCAGTCCCAGCAAAGTTGCAGGTCCAGAAGGGAAGCTATATAATACATAAGTGCCTCAGAGGGTTATGCGTGTAGAACTTAAATATGATAGGCTTGCCTGAAGAGGTGAGTTTTCAGGGAACGCTTGAAAGGTTGGAGGCTTGATGAGAGCTTAGCTAAAAAAAAAGAATTGCCCAGCTTACACTGGCATTTTCCAAACTTTCCTAAAGCCATGGAATGTCCATGAGACTCAAAAATTGTGTGGAGTCCTCCCAGACCTCCAGGACAATGTACCATTGACATTCTCAGTGAGATGATCAGGTGATCAAAAAGCTATGCAAGTGTATGACAAATGCATTATGGGAACACACAGTCCACACTAAGAAATATATCCTGGTGATACACACCTCACTATACCGGAGGAACACAATGGAAATATTTCCACAGAAAAGACTGATACACAGCTGTAAATTTACTAAGATGGGATCTCTATGTAGATGGGATGTTGCTCAAAGCAATCAATCAGATTATACTTCTTATTTATACAGAACCTTCTAGAAGATAATAGAATCCCACACTATCAAAAAAAATGTTATCATGGGTGCTACAGGTTGGAATTCTACATAGCTTAACAAACAGATGCAATAAAAGAGCCTACTGTAGACCAACAATCTATATTATACCATTTTGGCAAAACGTAGATGTCTCAACAATACAGGCCAAGCATGGAAATAGTCATCATTATCAGTATAGACAAAGGGCCGCCAAATAACAATGCTATACATATATGCATAACACACACCTTGGTCTCTGAGTGACCCTACTGCTATACTGTACGTACAACATCATACATAATAGAGTAAAGAGAAATATATATGCCAGGTCCTTTGTAATAGATAACAAGGCATTTAACAAAGGAGAAATTGTAATTTAATCTGAGAACATTTATGTAAGCACCTGACTATAGCGTACAATCAAATGGAACGCTGACACGGAACAATCGAGGCTGGAGAGAGTGCATTATCTATTAACAGAAAGCCTCAGTCATTTATCAGCTGCAAGCACTAATAACTCTATTATTCCACTTTTTTAAATAACATTCAGCAGAAGATGAAGAGAGAACCTCTTTACACAAACAGAGCTTTGATGTTCCTTTCAGCTGCTGAAATGCTGTCTTTGGAGAGGGCTCAGAATTTTTGTTTGGAGGCTTCTAACCGCACTGTTCATAGAGTTTCACAAGTTGTTGCATGTTGACATACCTGGGAATTCAGTCTATTCATGATGAGGCTTAGGAGTAATGCACATGAATCAAGTCACTTTCTATGGCTGACCATCCCGATTCTATTTCACACGGCCTTTTTTTCCAAATTCAATTGACTGTTAAAAACTGAATATCACAGTGGTCAGAAAGTGCTATGGAGAAGGCTAACGGCCAGATGTATCAAGCTTCAAAAAGTGATAAAATGGAGAGTGATAAACAGCCAGCCAATCAGCTCCTATCTGCAATGTCATAGGCTGGATTTGAGAATTCACAGGAGCTGATTGGCTGCTTGTTTCTCATTCTCCACATTATCACTTTTTAAAGCTTTACACATCTGGCCCTAAAGAAGCAAAACTGTACACAGATAATGATATAGCAGTAACGATAGTTAGCTATACTTGTGATTCACTATTGGGGAAGCCAAAAGTCGGCACTTATATCTTTGCCTGGTTTTATCTGACAATCGGGTATTATTATGCCAAACATGCCTAACAGTTTCCAACTCTTAGGAGCCTATTAATCAAGGTGGCCCGATGTGGCATTCCCGTATACAAGAAACTCAGAAAACTAAGTTCTCTGGGCCAGATGTACTGAACTTGAAAAGTGATAAAATGGAGAGTGATAAAGCACCAGCCAATCAGGTCCTACATGTCATTTTTCAAACACAGCCTGTGACATGGCAGGTAGCAGCTGATTGGCTGGTGGATTATCACTCTCCATTTTATCACTTTTCAAGCTTAGTACATCTGGCCCTCTGAGTTTATTTGCAGGCACTGACATAATGTATGTGCCAGGAGGTAAGCAGGGAGACCAGACTGGGAAAGCAGCATTGCTTATTACTTCTACACTTTCAACCCCAGTGTTTGCCTAACAGTAAACCTTTGCATCATCAGCATGCTGTCATTATGATGGGGCTATTGTTATTTAAAGGACTTGTGTTGTACGTTCATCCATCCCATTATTAATCTGGCCCTGGCATGGGGTGCAAAGGGGGGGGGGGGCAGATTAATTATGTGATGGATGAACGTACAACACAAGTCCTTTAAATAGCACTTAAGCTGTGTACACACAGGGGCGATAGGGGCTCAAATCGCTGGAAATATGGTTGCAGGCGACCATATTGCCAGTGATTGGAGTGTGCCCCGGGGATAAATCGCCGGGTGCGCGCTCCCGTTTTCAGCCCTGTTCTAATCGCTGGTCGCAGGAGCTTGCCCCTGCGACCAGCTGATTACCTCTGCGGCACCACTGGCAGAGGTTCCCTTTCATCAGCGACCATCTCTGGTCGCTGATGAAAAGGAGAAACTGAGCAATATATTGCTCAGCAAAATATTGCTAGCAATATATTGCTGAGCAATATATCTCCCCCGTGTGTATGGGGCTTTACTCTTTACCAGGGCCTGCAGCCTCCCCTCCTCTCCTGTAGTAGACAGCAATGAGAGAGAGAGCAGTGAATGCTGCAGCAGCAGCCTCTCTTGCCAGCCCAGCACACACTCTGCTGTGGACTGTGCTATTGAGGGAGGCAGCTGCAGAAGCTGTCACTGCTTTCTGTTTCGCAAACAGTCTCCTTTAATTTGAATACCATAGGTTAAGGATAAGCACAGGGTGTTAATTCCCCTATATAATTACATTTGAAGTTTTGGGTATTATAGTGTACCCATATACTCAGCGGCTACCCTTACCTCAGTGGTCCACAGCACAGTCTCTATCCACCTTCTTGTCCTAATCACTGCTTTGTATCACAGTGAGGGTCGTTGATTGCACCTGCCAGGAGTTGTAGTCCCACCCACCCCATTGTTAATCTGAAGCATCCAATTATTGTTTATTATTATTATCAGTTATTTTGGTACATGTGAGTTATCCGGGCTGCCGATTTTGTCCTTAAGTTTGGTTAACTTAAGGACACCCGACCGACGCGATGCCCACGATTTAGCTCCAAATCGGGGGCATCGCGTCGGTCGTGGCCGTTATAAGGGGCCGCGACGCGATGCCCCCGATTTCCCATAGACAGTAATGTTAAAAGACACGATATCGGGGGCATTGCGTCGGTCGTGGCCGTTATAAGGGGCCGCGACGCGATGCCCACGATTTCCCATAGACAGTAATGTTAAAAGACACGATGGACCCGATTTCACATAGACAGTAATGTTAAAAGACGCGATGGACCCGATTTCCCATAGACAGCAATGTTAAAATAAAATTACAATGTGAAATTGGGCAATATGTTTTTAAAAAAAATGTTTCATGGCCCCCCACCACCGTTAACGCCACCCCGCTATTGACGCCAACCCGAAGCGTGGCGAGCGCAGCGAGCCCGCGAGGGGCGGCAGTACGCGTCCTCCGACCTTTTCATGCCCTACTATCCACTAGGGCGTGGAGAGAGAATAGAATAGTGTGGCGAGCGCAGCGAGCCCGAAGCGTGGCGAGCGCAGCGAGCCCGAAGCGTGGCGAGCGCAGCGAGCCCCGCGAGGGGACGCGGACACCTGTGAAGCCCGCAAGGGCACGCGGATACCTGTGAAGGTGTCCGCGTCCCCTCGCGGGGCTCGCTGCGCTCGCCACGCTTCGGGCGCGGTGGCTCGCTGCGCTCGCCACACTATTCTATTCTCACTCCACGCCCTAGTGGATAGTAGGGCATGAAAAGGTCGGAGGACGTGTATCGCCGCCCCTCGCGGGCTCGCTGCGCTCGCCACGCTTCGGGTTGGCGTCAATAGCGGGGTGGCGTTAACGGTGGTGGGGGGCCATGAAACATTTTTTTTAAAAACATATTGGCCAATTTCACATTGTAATTTTATTTTAACATTGCTGTCTATGGGAAATCGGGTCCATCGCGTCTTTTAACATTACTGTCTATGGGAAATCGTGTCGGAAATCGGGTCCATCGTGTCTTTTAACATTACTGTCTATGGGAAATCGTGGGCATCGCGTCGCGGCTCCTTATAACGGCCACGACCGACGCGATGCCCACGATTTCGGGCGCGATGAAAAAATCGGCAGCCCGGATAACTCACAAGTACCGCTATTTTTATAAGGCACACATATTCCGCAGCACTTTACAGAGAATACTTGTATGAACATTCACATCAGTCACATCAGTCCCCAGTGGAACTTACAATCTATATTCTCTACCACATGTATTGTACAGGCACACACATCCATAATTACATTGTGAAACTGTGACCATCAGTAATGGCTATTGTTCCACCCCACAGAACAGTTTTTCACATTATATGAAAGTCTGTCTCCATAAAATCATTTACATTGTAGTTATGTAGCGAGTTCTTAATTGTAAAACACTCCAAATGATCTATTATCTGGGGAATTGTCAGCGGCCAATATACATTGTGTTGTGAGACAGATTTGAAGAGAGCTGCTCTAGATGGGTTGACAGAGAGTATAGAAAGAGAAGGTGCGCTGTAGAGTCCAATCATATGGCTGGTTGTGAGCAACATATATTTGTTTACTACCCCTAATTGTACAAGTAACCCTTACATTATGTCTATGGATTCTATTTGAATGTATGATTTATGTGGAACCTTTTCTTTACCTGCTTAAAAAAAACAATTCGAATTATGTTTTAATCTGTCTGAGCTATTGCAGTTGGTTAAACCTTGTTCTACTGTACATATGTCACTAATTCTGATAATGGGGTCATTCGGGTGCATTTGGATTTGCTATCACTGCTGCTTTCATAGCGCTGTATGATAATGCAGCAGGAGGCATCTATTACAAGCAGATGCCTCATGCTGTACAAATCCAACCTGTGCCCTAGGATACAGCATCAGCATCTCTCTAAGCATCGCAGATCATTGACATTGACGCGGATCCCTGACCTCTTCCCACCCAATAATCGGGGGAAACACACCATCATTACCCTGAACGCCAACATACTGAATCACTGACATTCTGCTGAGCAGAACGGGGCCTGCGCAAAGTACATGATATTGCAACTGCACCGAATGACCCCCAATGAGCTTTCCTAGCTTTGGACTATTATGGTTGCCTCTGTATTTGGAGGCTTTAAAAAACATTGGGGTAAATTTACTGATAGGAGTTCTATTGAAGATGGGATGTTGCCCGTAGTAACCAGTAACCAATCAGATTGTACTTCTTATTGATTTAGCACCTTCTAGAAGATAATAGATGGGATCTGTTTGGTTGCCATGGGCAACACCCCATCTTCAATAGAACTCCCATCTTAGTAAATTTACCCCATCAAGTACCATTCAGCATTCAGTAATGTAACAATGTTCTCCTGGCAGCAGCCCTCATTTAAGACTCAAGCACATTGAACACAGACTGTCCGATAAGGCTGACCACTTATACAGCATTCCAGCTTGTGCACTCAGAAAACGGAACCTTAAATCAAGGGTGCTAGTGATGTCTGAAACATAATCTCTTAATGTCAGGACAGACTGCAAAGAAATGCGACTGTCAGTCTTGTTTTTTCTTTTATTGACAGGTGTATCTTTTATCTAGTCTGTGTTTCTTTTTGGTGTGATTAACTAAGATCAGCAACTCTATTGCAGTAATCCTTATAAACAAGTTACACACAGACAAGAAGGATGTGGGTGTGTGTATACAGAACAACGTGTAGCCAATCACAGCTTAGCCAGCTCCTGCATATACTCTGGGTTTTTGTTGCATGGTTGTTTTAAAGATAAGCAAAAAAATAAGGCAATGTTGTGCGGTTTGGGAGAAAAATAATAACACTACTAAAATAACAATTGTCATATAGATATTCCGCGCACAGTTTATTAAATAAAGGGAGGTCCAGCACTTTAATCGCGCGATTGCTACCCCGTCCCTTGGGGTGTGGAATATGGTTCCGACAGTTGGGATCCCGACAGTCATTAGCCTGATGTCTGGATAATGACTGGCCGGACTCAGACAGCATGGCGTGCGCAGCAAAGCGCGTTGCGGGCTCGCTTCGCTTGCCACGCTGCGGGCACATTTGAGACACTGGGAATGTCATATTTCATAGCAAATTGCCCCATCAAGACCCACTCCTACCCATTCCACAGTTGGACAAGGGATGCAGGGAATTTTCCCTCTTTATAGGGAGCAAGAAGACACTATGTAAAATGTTGCCGTCTCCCAGCAATGTTAATATATTACTAATGGAAAGTGTCACTGGTTCTGGTCAGTACACAGCAGGATTATGGGTCCGATTCTGATACTATTTCACTCAGTAAACTGTGAAGATCATTATGAAAACACTTCGCATGTGCCCGCAGCAAGAGAAATCATTCGATGGTCAGCGAACATCGAATGATTTCTCCTGGGCTCGCAAATATCAGTCAGTGCCATAAATGAACAAATATTTACTGACTGTGCAATGCTGTAGAATACACGCAGTAGACACACTTTATTGGGTAACCTGTATAACAGCTTGTTAAAGTACGTATGCATCGAGAGAATTCGGCGCCGGGCGATGATGTTTTGCCCGTGCGGCCGGATCCGAGTCAGACGGGAAGCTCCGAGCGCCGCTCGGATCTGGGCTCGGATTGATGACGTTCGTGCGGGCTCGGATCTCGGAAATCCAAGCCCGCACATCCCTAATATTGACTGGATTTTAAAAGGGTTGTCTCAAATCAAATCAAATATAGCATATAGATATAATGAACTATATTGCTTATTTTGGCTTTTCTGAGCGATATCGTTGATAAGATCATCCAGTGAGTGTGCACCAAATGACTAACAATATTTTACCACAACTCAGTGGCGGATTCAGGGGGGGGGCACCTGGGCACGTGCCCCCCTGTCATTTATTTTGTAGCTAAGAACCAGGGCTTTCCAACGAGCCCAGCCCCGTGTCTCTAGCCCCCCGGGAACCGGAGATATCGCCTGGCAAACCTGTAATGTTTTTTCCCCATAGGATAATATGGGACCCGTCAATTCCGACCCCCACCCGGTTCCGACGGCTGCCAGTTCCCGCCCTGGCATCACAGAAGCTTGTGGTTGATTTCATTCAATTCAAAATCACTGGGCCTTCAAAAGGATACCAGGCTGGTCCAAATCGGTCAATCAGTTCCAGAGATATTGCGTGTAAACCGATTTTTTTATTTTTGAAATGTAATTTCATGGCTGTTCATGTTCTTTGAGGGCAGATTACTCTGGAACCAAACGTTCCAGTTTCACTGGACCAAAATCATTCTGGGTCAGTTGGTTCCGAAGATATAGTCGGTTCAATGAGATAACTGGTTAAAGGGGGGCGGGGTGTTTTTCTCTACCCCTCACACCAGAAAATGCAGGGACTAGGCTGGTGTAAAAGGGGCCAACCTGGGAATGCATTTTCTGGTGTGAAAGGGGTATTATTTCAAATAGCCGGGACCTGCAGTGCTCTGAATACAGCCAGGCTCTGCCACTGTCAGTGGCTATCACTTCTGCCTGGCGGCGGCTGTCCCCCATTTACCACGAGCATGTATTCCCCCTTGGCAATGAGCATGTAATCCCACATGGCAACGAGAATGGAACCTCTGGCAATAGCATAGAACCCTTGGCAATGAGCATGAAGAGAAGCAGCACTTATGTAGCATAATTTTTAATAGGCATTATGGTGTTTGCATAACACATAATGGACATAATGGCGTGTAATTTAACGTGTAATGGATATTATGGTGTAAATGTTTAATGCGAGCCTTTAGTGGACAATGTCCCTGTTTATGAAGTGTATTGTGAATTTTGGCTTAATCTGTGTGGCATTATGTGAATTCTGGCTCAATCCATGTGGCATTATGTGAATATTGTCTCAATCCGTGTGGCATTATGTGAATTTTGGCTCAATCCATGTGGCATTATGGGAATTTTGGCTCAATCCGTGTGGCATTATGTGAATTTTGGCTCAATCCGTGTGGCATTATGTGAATTTTGGCTCAATCCATGTGGCATTATGTGAATTTTGGCTCAATCTGTATGGCTCTTTATGCGTTTGGCTCAATCCGTGTGGCATTATGTGAATTTTGACACAATCCATTTGGCATTATGTGAATTTTGGCTCAATTCTGTGTGTGTTATTATGTAAATTTTGGCTCAATCCATGTGGCATTATGTGAATTTTGACACAATCCATGTGGCATTATTTGAATTTTGGCTCATTCCATTTGGCATCATGTGTAAGGGGCAAGTATAATGGGGTCTAGTATTTTGTTGCATAATGTGTAGAAGTTGTATATGGTGTTGACACGCACCCTGTTGAGTGGCCACACACCCTTTTCCAGAGCGCGCCTATGGCGCGCGCACAACTACATCCTTCACTTTTGTCGCCATGGTGGGCCTGCGTACTTTAAATGCCAGGGCCTATTTTTAATTCCATTCCCACCCTCTCCTGCCGCTCTCTTAGCATGTACACTGTCACCACTAACACCGCCCCTCCCCCACCCAAACCCTTTTTTATCATGGTGCCCCCCCTGTCATTTTATCCTGGATCCGCCCCTGCCACCACTAACCCCCCCCCCCCCACACACACACACACCCTGTAGTCTGTGCACAGGGACGTGCAGTCAGGGGAGGCAGGGGAGGCAGAGCCTCCCCTGTCATTAATGAACAAAATAAGAAAATAATACAAAACAAATACTTATGACACATATTATGTGTCATAAGCAGGGGCGTAACTATAGCACCGCAGCCCCCGCGGTCGCGGGGGGGCGCTGTGCATGTGGGGGCGCCGGGGGGGGCTGCGGTGCTATAGTAATGCCCCCGCCCCCCATCCCCCGCAGGCTTACCTGTCTGCGCGTCCCGGCTCTGCGCGACGGACCACGATAAAATGGCCGCCCCATAAAGCAGACAGTTCTCTGATATAGGCAGAAAGCACGTCCCTGGCTGTCACTGAGGCACCTCTACAGGTGCCGTTTCTACAGACAGAGGTCTGCTAATCGCTCCTGTTGCCGGGCACCAGTTAAACTGCCGCCCGCCGGCTCCTCTCTGCCGCAATTACCTGTTGGAAGCTTGGAGCCATTGGTGGTCACGTCGCTGCCTGCGGCCTCCTCCCTGCTCAGCTCCAGAGGAGGGGACAGAGCCAGAGACTAGGGGAGCGAGCGGAGCAGCCGCAGCCGGGTTTTTGGTGTGGACGGAGAGGAGCGCTGCGGAAGAAACCAGCAGGAAGAGAGCCAGGGACCAGAGGGGAGCAGCTGGGTCAGGGAGAAGACACAGCCATCGCGTGGGAGATGGCGGGAGCAGCGACCAACACACCGCGGAGGTGGTGGAGCTGCACAGAAAATCTCCGGTGAGACAGGCAGTGTGACCAGGAGCCATAAGGAGAGAGGCGACCGTCTGGAGCTGGCAACTTAAGACAGGTACCCTGTTCTACTATGTCCCTAGCCAGAATGCGGCCATTAGGTTATAGCACAGCAAGGACAGCAGACTGCCTCAATGTACCCCTTCAAGCAGACAGTGACAGTCTTTCCCACATTGTCACTAGCTCAGTACAGAGTCAGCTTGCACCCATATTGCTAATTAGAATCCCTGATGACAGTCACCCCTGTTAACCTGTCAGGATTCCATCCATCCATGCCACCCCCTTGCTACCTGTCATAGTGGCCACCAGGCTCTGCTATTTAGTAATTCTCACTTGTAGCAGCCACTCTGTGCCCAGCATCGCTCATGTGCTGTCTGCGGGCTGCCTGCATTAGACTTGGCGGGGCTGGCTCAGGGTATGTGCTGGGAGACCCTATAGGATAAGCATATCTGTGACACCATGGGGCCTTATTATGATACCGTAGATTGCTAAGTGCAATCTGGTTGCGGCTTGGTGGAGCCAGCACCAACAGGCTTTGTGGGGATCGCCGGGTCCGGGTTGCTTCTGCACTGACAGGCAGGAGCCACTCTGTTGGTTTCTGCTGCTTATGCACACCTACCTGTCAGCGCAGAAGCAACATGGACTCAGCGCTCTCCACAGAGCCCATTGGCGCTGGCTCCACCAAGCCAGTGCCTCACCAACCACTAACCTCACCGCACGTCCCTGTCTGTGCATACAGCTCAATCTGACAATATTGTCAGCAGCGATTGCATGTTCAGCAGGGGTCCCGGTGACATAACTAAACGATATTGTTAAACAATATTGTTCAGTGTGTATGCACTGATATAGGTTACAATCGCCCAGTGTGTACGGGGCTTAAGGGGTCTCTGTACTAAGACATGGGGGTCTATTTACTAAGCCTTGGAGAGAGATAAAGTGGAAGGAGGTAACATACCCACCAACCAGCTTTTTTATTTTTAAAACACAGCCTGGAACATAGCAGTTAGGAGCTCGTTGGCTGCTACTTTACCTCTGTCCACATTATCTCTCCCCAAGGATTAGTACAAATACCCTTTTTTCCGCTCCAATTTTTTCCTCTCTCAAAGCTTTTGCTAAATGTCCCCAATAATTAAAACCAGTGGCATTTAGCTAGATATGATAGATTAGATTACAAAAACATTGGTGATTATTCTCATGTAATTATCTACACAGGATATCTTCTTATCATGATCCCCTGTTGAATGCCCGGACCCCGCTCCTGGTTTCCCCGTCAATTTCAGCTGTCACAGCTGCTTAGAGTTCATGGTGCTGTTTTTAGTTACGCATTCAAATATTCATAAGAAACCAGGACTGCAGTTTTCTGTCTGGTAACAGCTTCATTTTCTGCTCTTACAGAGATTGCCCTGCGGACTAACCTACCCACTTCCGATTGGCCTTTGAGTTATCACATGACCCTTCAAAGATAATGGAGTTTCCCTGGGAGAAGTGGAGAGAGGCATGTTGTGCTTTTTATCCTTGCCTGGCCAAGCAATGAAAATAATTGCTGTAGACAGTTATGGATTATCAAAGAGGGCTGAGAAATGATAAAGCCTGTATCAAACACTGCTTCGGGCTGCCGCAGGGAGCGCACACTCTAAATTATTTACCTGATGGGACATCTCATACCTCAGGAAACCAGAAAACAGTCACAGCTCTGTGCAAATATTTACCTTAGCAGTATTGTACCAAAGTAGCGTAGTAAAACAGCCGGTGATTCTGGGAAATGTTTTGCGTAAAGGCCAATGGACTGTGACATTACATGACGGGTAGGGGGGCTGCACTTGCTAACTAGCTAACTAACCAAATATTGTTATACGGTAATGCTGAACAAGGCTGGCTGTGTATACGTTCCATATTGCAAGAGCAGACAAGGCTAATTGTGAAAAGCCTAGGGTTCACTAAACATATTATCTCAGCAGGACCCTGACTTCAGCCTTTGCCCACCAATTATACCCCCTTGGATACGCACCTTTGCCATTAAAAACTATTACTCTAACGTCACCTAAAAGAGAAATATAGATGGAAAAAAACATTCATAGGACTGCACTTAATTTTCAGTGACCGTTCCACGCTAAGAAGGTTTTTCATGTTGTTTTTTTTCTTCTGTCTTTGCTAATGTGCACTGTGACTGGTGTATCTGCACCCATTAAATAAGATCAGTAGCAGCTGCTATCCAGGGGGCTGCAGTGTAGACTTCACATTGCATGTTGGTCCAGAGGGGGTCAATGGGATCAGGAGTACTGCATTTCCCTGAGCCGCCACTGCGGCACTGCATTCAGATTGGTTTTCCTCTAAGACCACTGTCAGTCTGCGAGAGTAGTCAGTCTGGGGATGGTCTTTGAATTGAGCAGCAGCCATCACTATATACAGTTTATATTATTGAAGATATATAAAGTCACCCCTTTATGTTTGCCCTTCGTACCCAGCCATATCGTACCCAGCAATACCAGCCATATCATCACAGCAAAGACATGCATATCATACCAAGCAATGTCAGGCATTTTGTACCCAGCAAGGACAGCCATATCGTACCCAGCAAGGACAGCCATATCGTACCCAGCAAGGACAGCCATATCGTACCCAGCAAGGACAGCCATATCGTACCTAGCAATGCCAGCCATATTGTACTCAGCAATGCCAGGCATATCGTACCCAGCAAGGACAGCCATATCGTACCCAGAAATGCCAGCCATATCATACCCAGCAAGGCCATTCATATTGTACCCAGCAAGGACAGCCCTATCGTACACCAGCATTGACAGCCATATTGTTCCCAGCAAGGACAGGCATATAATACGCAGCAATGCCATCCATATCGTACCCAGCAATGCCAGCCATATCGTACCCAGCAAGGACAGCCATATCATACTCAGCAATGCCAGGCATATTATACCCAGCAAGGACAGCCATATCGTACCCAGCATTGATAGCCAAATTGTACCCAGCAAGGACAGTTCTATCGTATGCAGCAATGCCATCCATATCATACCAAGAAAGGACAGCCATATCGTACCCGGCAATACCAGCCATATTATCACAGCAAAGACCTCCATATCATACCCAGCAATGCCAGGCATATCATACCCAGCAATGCCAGCCATTCCGTACCCAGCAATGCCAGCCATATTGTACTCAGCAATGCCAGGTATATAATACCCAGCAATGCCAGCCATTCTGTACCAAGCAATGCCAGCCATATTGTACTCAGCAAAGCCAGCAAAAACGTACCCAGCAATGCCAGCCATATTGTACCCAGCAAGGACAGCCATATCTTAGCCAGCAAGGACAGCCATATCTTAGCTAGCAAGGACAGTCATATCATACCCAGCAAGGACAGCCATATCGTAGCTAGCAAGGACAGCCATATCGTACCCAGCAAGGACAGCCATATCGTACCCAGCAAGGACAGCCATATCGTACCCAGCAAGGACAGCCATATCGTACCCAGCAAGGACAGCCATATCTTAGCCAGCAAGGACAGCCATATCGTACCCAGCAAGGACAGCCATATCGTACCCAGCAAGGACAGCCATATCGTACCCAGCAAGGACAGCCATATCGTACCCAGCAAGGACAGCCATATCTTAGCCAGCAAGGACAGCCATATCGTAGCTAGCAAGGACAGTCATATCATACCCAGCAAGGACAGCCATTTCGTACCCAGCATTGATAGCAATATCATACCCAGCAAGGACAGTCATATCATACGCAGCAATGCCATCCATATGATACCCAGAAAGGACAGCCATATCATATCCAGCAAGGACAGGCATACTGTATCCAGCAAGGACAGTCATATTATACCCAGCAAGGACAGTTATATCGTACCCAAGAAAGACAGTCATATCGTACCCAGCAAGGCAGCCATCACTATATATATATATATATATACACTAGGTGATTCATCGCGCCCTACGGGCGCCCCCTTAATTTGTGAACGTTTGTATATGAGAAATATGGTTAGAATTGTATGAAAGATGCCTGTATTGCAACTTGAGTTATAGGTGAAATGTGTTAAATAGAGAGCATATGATTTGGAAAGGGGTGTGTATTGTTTAGTTTAATTAAAAAGCGGTTACAGAGTAAGAGGTACATTGATAGTGTGGAGGGTACAGTGACATTTGTGGGTGTGAGGGGGGGTGTGCGTGTTGTTTAGGTGTGTGTGCAATAGTATAGTAGGGTGTTTTTGCGTCAGCGGCTCCCCAGTGGTGGAAGTTACGGTTCAGGAGAGCAGGAAGCTGGGTAGTGATAGGGGTGTGTGGGCATACTGGGGACTAAAGAGGAGGGTGGGGGACACTGTGCAGCTTCTGCCAGTGGTTGAGGGTCCAGCGTGGCAGCACAGGAGTACAGGACGGTGCCCCGAGTCAGTGTCTCCTCCTACTGGGTGGGAGTTAGGGTGCATGACACATACCTCCCAACTTTGATGAAACAGGAGGCTGGGACGATGTTGATGCGTGCCGCAGGCACGCCAAAATAGTCGGGGCGTGGCCTAATTCTGGGGTGTGGCCTATACGCAGAGCTCTTCCACTAGGCCACACCCCATTTTGCCGCTATGGGGGCATGACCCAGAGGCTCTGTGAGCCTCTAGCCATGCCCCCAGCCCCCTGGCTGCGGGAATAGACGCTGTGCGCATGCGCACAGCGTTTATTCCCCGCTGTTTAGCAGCCGACAGGGGGGACTCCCAACAGCCCCCCCTCACGCGGGACACTGCCGGTCGCGGGTGGGACAGCGGGATAGGCCCTGATAATCAGGACTGTCCCGCTAAAATCGGGACTGTTGGGAGGTATGATGACAGCAGTAGGCTGAGTGGTAAAGTATGATAGGGGAATGTGGGCAACACAGGGTGAGCGGGTCCCCACTGGCGGAAGTTACGGGGCAGGAGAACAGGAGGCAGGGCAGTGATAGAGGAGTGTGGGCATGAGGAGAAGTAAAGGTTTTTGCCTATTGCAGAGTAGGGATGGGCATTGGTGCAGATGGCATCGATGGTTGGCATTGATGGCAATTTTGCACCCTGCCATCGATAGTAGTAAAATATCACTTGGATAACCATTGATTGTTGTAGCTATCGATGGTCATCCATTATATCTGACTGAATAGGCCATGGGACAATCAGAACTCGGTGGCGGGACTGTCGGGTGTGGGGGGGCGGAGCTATGCTCCGTATACCGGCACCATAAATTTTTTTTTAACTTGATTGGTTCTATTTTGCCATCGATGTAGGCAAACCATCTGGTCCTCCCACATCGATGGCAAAAGTATTCAACATCGGCCATAAACCATCGATGATTTGAAATCATTGATGGTTGATGGGCATCCCTAGAACTGGAGGAGGGTGAGGGACAGTATGCAGCTCCCGGCAGTGGGTGAGCGTCTCCTCCCACTGGGAGGGAGTAAGGGGGTGCATGAGAGCAGGAGGCTGTATAATAGTGGTATGTGGGCAAGACATTGATAAAAGTTGTGGCGCTGGTGCAGAGGACCGTTGGGGACACTTCTGGCAGTGGGGGAACCTGCAGCGCGCCAGCCTGTACCGCGAATTGCGGGAGGGGGGGTCGCGGAGGGGGGCCGTGAACCGAGGGAAGGGGGGGTCCGCAAATTGCGGGAGGGGGGTTGTGTGGGTCAGTGAATTGCGGGAGGGGGGGTTGCGGGGGTCTGTGAATCGTGGGAGGGGCACGAGGGTGCCGTGAATTGCGTGAGGGGCAGGGGGTGCTGTGAAACGCCGGAGGGGCGCGGGGGGCGTCGTGAATCGCGGGAGGGGGGAGCGCAGGGGGGTAGAATCGCGGGAGGGGGGGCGCAGGGGTCCATGAATCGCGGGAGGGGGTCCGCAAATCGTGGGAGGGGGGCTGGGGTGGTGTAAATCATGGGAGTGGTGGGGCGTGAATCACGGGAGGGAGGGTCCGCGAATAGCGGGAGGGGGCGGGGGCCACGAATCGCGGGAGCGTGAATCACGGGAGGGGGCATGGGGGGTCCGCGAATCGCAGGAGGGGGAGTTTGCCATGAATCGTGGGATGGGGTGTCCGCAAATCACGGGAGGGGGGCGCGGGTGTGCTGAGAATCGCGAGGGGTGCCGCATATCCTGGGGGGTGTTGCCCGCGAATTGCAGGGCAAATTGCAGGAGGGGGGCCGGGGGTGGCGTGAATTGCAGGAGGGGGTGTCGCGAATCGCGGGAGGGGGGCACGGGGGGGCACGAATCGCGGAAGGGGGTGCCCGCGAATCACCGGAGGGGGGGGTGCCCGCAAATCATGGGAGGGGGCGTGAATCGCGGAAAGGGGGGGTCCACAAATTGCGGGAGGGGGCTCCGTGAATCGTGGGAGGCGGGCTCGCGAATAGCGGGAGGGGGGTCCGCAAATTGTGGGAGGGGGGCATGAATCGCAGGAGGGGGGTCGCGGGGGTGCCGTGAATCGCTGGAGGGGGGGTTGCCCATGAATCGTGGGAGGGGGGTCGCGGGGGTCCCGTGAATCACGCGGGGGGGTGCCTTGAATCACGGGGTGGGCCGCGGGGGGGGCCGCAGGGGCGCACAATTCGCGGGAGGGTGGGTTGCGGGTGTCCGGGGGGGGTGGGTGTGTGCTGGCAGAGGGAGGGGGGGGTGCAGGCAGACCTGCCGCTCACCTGGTGGCTGTGGAGTAGTAGTGTCTTTGCCTGGCAGCATGGGGAGGCAGAGGGTGTCTGGCACTGTGGGCTGGTTCTCTGTCACTATGTGAGTGTGTGTGGGCGGAGTCAAAAGGCTCCACCCAGTGTTATAGACACACTCACACATTGAGTGACAGATGTAGCCAAATATATAAGAGATTATTGAAGATATCTAAAGTCACCCCTTTATGTTTGCCCTTCCCCATTAGAATGTAAACTCTTGTGAGCATGGCCTACCTCACTTGTGTGCTTTTCCTTCTCTTACTTAAACCATCTTTGATGGCACAAAAGGTCTGATTCAGACTTGAATGCACGGCTGTGATTTCACAGCGACCAGCAAGGACAGTCATATCGTATGCAGCAATGCCATCCATATCATACCAAGAAAGGACAGCCATATCATACCCAGCAATACCAGCCATATTATCACAGCAAAGACATCCATATCGTACCCAGCAATGCCAGGCATATCATACCCAGCAATGCCAGCCATTCAGTACCTAGCAATGCCAGCCATATTGTACTCAGCAATGCCAGGCATATCCTACCTAGCAATGCCAGCCATTCTGTACCCAGCAATGCCAGCCATATTGTACTCATCAAGGACAGCCATATCGTACCCAGCCAGGACATCCATATCTTAGCCAGCAAGGACAGTCATATCATACCCAGCAAGGACAGCCATATCGTACCCAGCAAGGACAGCCATATCATACCCAGCAAGGACAGCCATATCTTAGCCAGCAAGGACAGTCATATCATACCCAGCAAGGACATCCATATCATACCCAGCAAGGACAGTCATATCGTACCCAGCAAGGACAGCCATATCGTATCCAGCAAGAACAGCCATATTGTAGCTAGCAAGGACAGTCATATCGTACCCAGCAAGGACAGCCATATTGTACCCAGCAATGCCAGCCATATCGTACCCAGCAAGGACAGCCATATCGTACCCAGCAAGGACAGCCATATCGTACCCAGCAAGGACAGCCATATCTTAGCCAGCAAGGACAGCCATCTCTTACCCAGCAAGGATAGCCATATTGTACCAAGAAAGGACAGCCATATCGTACCCAGCAAGGACAGCCATATCATCCCCAGCAAGTACAGCCATATCATAGATAGCAAGGACAGCCATATCGTACCCAGCAAGGACAGCCATATCGTACCCAGCAAGGACAGCCATATCTTAGCCAGCAAGGACAGTCATATCATACCCAGCAAGGACAGCCATTTTGTACCCAGCAAGGACAGTCATATCGTACCCAGCAAGGACAGCCATATCGTACCCAGCAAGTACAGCCATATTGTACCCAGCAAGTACAATCATATCGTACCCAGCAAGGACAGCCATATCGTACCCAGCAATGCCAGCCATATCGTACCCAGCAAGTACAGCCATATCGTAGCTAGCAAGGACAGTCATAACATACCCAGCAAGGACAGTCATTTTTTACCCAGCATTGATAGCGATATCATACGCAGCAATGCCATCCATATGATACCCAGCAAGGACAGCCATATCATATCCAGCAAGGACAGGCATATTGTATTGAGCAAGGACAGTCATATCGTACCCAGCAAGGACAGTTATATCGTACCCAAGAAGGACAGTCATATCGTACCCAGCAAGGCAGCCATCACTCTATATATATATATATATATATATATATATATATATATATATATTATTGAAGATATCTAAAGTCACCCCTTTATGTTTGCCCTTCCCCATTAGAATGTAAGCTTTTGTGAGCATGGCCTACCTCACTTGTGTGCTTTTCCTTCTCTTACTTAAACCATCTTTGATGGCACTAAAGGTCTGATTCAGACTTGAATACACGGCTGTGATTTCACAGCGACCAGCATTCAGTTAAGCCACCGCCCCGCTCAGCAATGCTTTAAGAGAGGAGGAGGCCCGTATGCAGCCTCCTCTGGCTGGCAGAAGCGTCCCGCTGCCCAGTGCAATAGAGTCTGAGCACCAGAGCACATGTCCTAATCACTGATTCCACAGCAATATCCTGAGAACCATATTATACCCAGCAAGGAGTGGACATGTGTACAGCTGTATCACATCCAGCAATGATAGCCAAATACCCAGCAATGATAGCCATATCATACCCAGCAATGACAGCCATATCATACCCAGCAATGACAGTCATATCTTACCCAGCAATGACAGTCATATCTTACCCAGCAAGGACAGCCATCTTATACCCAGCAAGGACAGTCATATCTTACCCAGCAAGGACAGTCATATCGTACCCAGCAATGATAGCCATATCATACCCAGCAATGACAGCCATATCATACCCAGTAATGACAGTCATATCTTACCCAGCAATAACAGTCATATCTTACCCAGCAAGGACAGCCATCTCATACCCAGCAAGGACAGCCATCTAGTACCCAGCAAGGACAGCCATATTATACCCAGCAAGGACAGCCATATTGTACCCAGCAAGGATCGTGGGAGGCGGGCTCGCGAATAGCGGGAGGGGGGTCCGCAAATTGTGGGAGGGGGGCATGAATCGCAGGAGGGGGGTCGCGGGGGTGCCGTGAATCGCTGGAGGGGGGGTTGCCCATGAATCGTGGGAGGGGGGTCGTGGGGGTCCCGTGAATCACGCGGGGGGGTGCCTTGAATCACGGGGTGGGCCGCGGGGGGGCCGCAGGGGCGCACAATTCGCGGGAGGGTGGGTTGCGGGTGTCCGGGGGGGGTGGGTGTGTGCTGGCAGAGGGAGGGGGGGGGTGCAGGCAGACCTGCCGCTCACCTGGTGGCTGTGGAGTAGTAGTGTCTTTGCCTGGCAGCATGGGGAGGCAGAGGGTGTCTGGCACTGTGGGCTGGTTCTCTGTCACTATGTGAGTGTGTGTGGGCGGAGTCAAAATGCTCCACCCAGTGTTATAGACACACTCACACATTGAGTGACAGATGTAGCCAAATATATAAGAGATTATTGAAGATATCTAAAGTCACCCCTTTATGTTTGCCCTTCCCCATTAGAATGTAAACTCTTGTGAGCATGGCCTACCTCACTTGTGTGCTTTTCCTTCTCTTACTTAAAACATCTTTGATGGCACAAAAGGTCTGATTCAGACTTGAATGCACGGCTGTGATTTCACAGCGACCAGCAAGGACAGTCATATCGTATGCAGCAATGCCATCCATATCATACCAAGAAAGGACAGCCATATCATACCCAGCAATACCAGCCATATTATCACAGCAAAGACATCCATATCGTACCCAGCAATGCCAGGCATATCATACCCAGCAATGCCAGCCATTCCGTACCTAGCAATGCCAGCCATATTGTACTCAGCAATGCCAGGCATATCCTACCTAGCAATGCCAGCCATTCTGTACCCAGCAATGCCAGCCATATTGTACTCATCAAGGACAGCCATATCGTACCCAGCCAGGACATCCATATCTTAGCCAGCAAGGACAGTCATATCATACCCAGCAAGGACAGCCATATCGTACCCAGCAA
This sequence comes from Crinia signifera, assembly GCF_055691185.1. Classification (NCBI taxonomy): domain Eukaryota; kingdom Metazoa; phylum Chordata; class Amphibia; order Anura; family Myobatrachidae; genus Crinia; species Crinia signifera. The sequence goes on from NC_139219.1 coordinate 274,603,606, forward strand.
GGACAGCCATATCATACCCAGCAAGGACAGCCATATCTTAGCCAGCAAGGACAGTCATATCATACCCAGCAAGGACATCCATATCATACCCAGCAAGGACAGTCATATCGTACCCAGCAAGGACAGCCATATCGTATCCAGCAAGAACAGCCATATTGTAGCTAGCAAGGACAGTCATATCGTACCCAGCAAGGACAGCCATATTGTACCCAGCAATGCCAGCCATATCGTACCCAGCAAGGACAGCCATATCGTACCCAGCAAGGACAGCCATATCGTACCCAGCAAGGACAGCCATATCTTAGCCAGCAAGGACAGCCATCTCTTACCCAGCAAGGATAGCCATATTGTACCAAGAAAGGACAGCCATATCGTACCCAGCAAGGACAGCCATATCATCCCCAGCAAGTACAGCCATATCATAGATAGCAAGGACAGCCATATCGTACCCAGCAAGGACAGCCATATCGTACCCAGCAAGGACAGCCATATCTTAGCCAGCAAGGACAGTCATATCATACCCAGCAAGGACAGACATTTTGTACCCAGCAAGGACAGTCATATCGTACCCAGCAAGGACAGCCATATGGTACCCAGCAAGTACAGCCATATTGTACCCAGCAAGTACAATCATATCGTACCCAGCAAGGACAGCCATATCGTACCCAGCAATGCCAGCCATATCGTACCCAATAAGTACAGCCATATCGTAGCTAGCAAGGACAGTCATAACATACCCAGCAAGGACAGTCATTTTTTACCCAGCATTGATAGCGATATCATACGCAGCAATGCCATCCATATGATACCCAGCAAGGACAGCCATATCATATCCAGCAAGGACAGGCATATTGTATTGAGCAAGGACAGTCATATCGTACCCAGCAAGGACAGTTATATCGTACCCAAGAAGGACAGTCATATCGTACCCAGCAAGGCAGCCATCACTCTATATATATATATATATATATATATATATATATATATATATATATATTATTGAAGATATCTAAAGTCACCCCTTTATGTTTGCCCTTCCCCATTAGAATGTAAGCTTTTGTGAGCATGGCCTACCTCACTTGTGTGCTTTTCCTTCTCTTACTTAAACCATCTTTGATGGCACTAAAGGTCTGATTCAGACTTGAATACACGGCTGTGATTTCACAGCGACCAGCATTCAGTTAAGCCACCGCCCCGCTCAGCAATGCTTTAAGAGAGGAGGAGGCCCGTATGCAGCCTCCTCTGGCTGGCAGAAGCGTCCCGCTGCCCAGCGCAATAGAGTCTGAGCACCAGAGCACATGTCCTAATCACTGATTCCACAGCAATATCCTGAGAACCATATTATACCCAGCAAGGAGTGGACATGTGTACAGCTCTATCACATCCAGCAATGATAGCCAAATACCCAGCAATGATAGCCATATCATACCCAGCAATGACAGCCATATCATACCCAGCAATGACAGTCATATCTTACCCAGCAATGACAGTCATATCTTACCCAGCAAGGACAGCCATCTTATACCCAGCAAGGACAGTCATATCTTACCCAGCAAGGACAGTCATATCGTACCCAGCAATGATAGCCATATCATACCCAGCAATGATAGCCATATCATACCCAGCAATGACAGCCATTTCATACCCAGCAATGACAGTCATATCTTACCCAGCAATAACAGTCATATCTTACCCAGCAAGGACAGCCATCTCATACCCAGCAAGGACAGCCATCTAGTACCCAGCAAGGACAGCCATATTGTACCCAGCAAGGACAGCGATATTGTACCCAGCAATGCCAGACATATCGTACCCAGCAATGCCAGCCATATTGTACCCAGCAATGCCACCCATATCATACTGAGCAATGACAGAAAGGAGGAAGGAATGAAGCAGTGATAAGGAAGGAGAAGTGATAAAGTGCCTGGTACTTTATCACCAGCCAATCATCTCCTAACTGTCCCATTTTAATCTCAGCCTCTAACTTAATAGTCAGGAGCTGATTGGCTATTGATAAAGTACCAGGCACTTTATCACTTCTCCTCCCTTATCACTGCTTCATACTGTACATCTACCCCTCAGTTCCATCCAGCTTGCTACACTACCTACATACCGGAGCCAGCCTGATTCAACTTGAGCTATTCCCACAATACCCTGAATTGTACTAATATACAGTATAAATGATAGTTATAGTGCTCTCAAGTGCCAAGGTTCCTGTCTGCTTTTGAATAACTCATCTGCTCATTGCAGGTTCAAGTGGCTCAAGTTCAAGTCTCTGGTTGAAACTTAAGTCTGTACTACTGATTAGTGTATTCTACATCAGCTCAGAAACACAGCTCCAGTGCTGGGTACCTCTCTGAGAGATTAGCCTGCAGATACCCAGCACTGATATCCAGGTTGTGCCATTTCTAAGTGTATTCCTGGTGGGCTACTGATTATCTGTTTTATCCCCTATTCTGCTCCTGAGGTCTCAAGTACCCAAATTTTTGGGTTGCAACCTGAAAGTCCTTAGGTTCAGGTCTAGGGCTGAATTGGTTCCAGGCATAGGCAGGTTTTTTTTAGTGGTTGCCAACTATATGCATCTAGGTCACTTCCTAAGCTTTTTGTCCATACATAATTGAACATCTGATACACTCACCATATTTCCAGTATCACTCATCGGTCCATTGTACGGGTACTGACTCAGATCTGATACCCTAACCTGTAACAGTCAGTTACTAACGCAAACAAACCCTTATGTACAGTAGAGGCTGTATTTTTGGCAAACACAGAAGTCAATCATTTCCAAACTCAATAAGCAGGGTTGCGACACCACTTGAGACACTACTTCTGATATGTGAGGTCCAGTGGAACTAAAGTTTCTAAGTGGATACGATACATCATTACATTTATACATGACTTCACAAGGATGAACATGATTTGTTATTACCTTTTCATATGTTTAAAGCAATTTGTTTTACAAGTCACTATAGAAAACCAGTATTTAAATGTTTGTACAACACAGAGAAGCTAGTAATGAAGGTAGAGCTGAAAGAGGAATGCACTACGGCACAGACTCCATCCACAGACTTCATGCCCTGTTCCAAAATGGCTGTCTAGATCTCTACTGAGCATGTTCAGAGGCCATCTTGTCTTTAAGAAGAGAGACATGGTGCAAGACAAAACTATTCTACTGAGCTACTATGCAAAATCTGAATATTGGCTGCAATAATGCTGTTCTAGCATCCTGCACATCTATCATTTACACTCTTACTGTCTGGTAAACTTCATGAGTGGCCTCTGATAGCAGTCATACTAATACCACTGCAAAGCAGTGCTTGACTGCAGGCTGAAGTGCAATTGGATACAATGTCACAGCCTGCGGCTATGCAGTATCTCAGTGACTGGCAAGTGCTTGGAAGGTTGGGGGCAGTGATGTGGACATGATCATATGAGGAGAAATGTGCAGTGCAGCTCTTCTTTTCTGTCTCAGTGGTACTGTCTGTCAGCGTCATAAGGTATTGAATGAATTTAAGGCATATGGTCCTATCTATCTATCTATTAATCTATCTATCCTTCATTTTACTCCACAGGGAACCCATTTTATCAAGTGTGCTGGGCCCTCCAGAAAAAGAAATAGGGGGGGGGGGGGGGGAGTATATTATATATGCCCAAAGAGGTTTATCCTTTTATATTCTCTCAGAATATTATGTCCAAATAAAAAATAATCACACCCTCATCTATATAATCCAATCTAAATATACACGTTAACATAATTGACCACAAAGTATACCTAAAGCCCCATACACACTAGGGGCCAGATGTACTAAGCTTCAAAAGTGATAAAATCAAAGAAAGTAAGATATCACTCAGAAGGGCCCTTCTGATCAATATCTTTTACTTGATTGTTTAGTGTTTACTGTCAATATTGTTAACAATCACCTACCTTGTCTGTTCAGTACAGATGAGGGAGGACCTTGGTAACAAGGGCCATGCTGCAGTGGTGCAACAGCCGGCAATGGCAAGCATGTATGCAATTGCCAATGCCAGTGCTGCATTGGTCCCCACCGCCGCCAATATTGCTCAGTACACACATACAGGGGCGCTGCCAGAGCAGCCAGACCCTGGTAAAAAAGGGGCGTGGACAACATTAGGAGGCTTGGCCACACCCCTGTAAAGAAAACCTAGCATGGGGTGCGGGCGGATGGCCCACCGGCGGGTAGGACACCCGCTCAGGGAGAGAGAGGACAGGTTGCCACTGCAGCTGCCTCTCTCCCCCACTGAGCAGCGTGCACTGGGCTGGGGAGAGAGGCTGTGTCCTCTCTACTCTCACTGCTCGACTCTCTGTTGCGGGGGTGGAGGAAGTTGGCCCTGGGCCCCTCCATTATACCTGGGTGAAAAAAATCCTGCTCCCCCAACTCGGTGCCACTCCACACGTCGGCTAGTGTGAACCTGGGTTTAGGTTCTCTAGTAGCCAGAATGGTGAGTCCAGCAAAGACAGTAAAGTACCGTTCTGTAGCTCCAGCCTGAATGCAATTATTTTATTTCTTATGGCCAAGGATGTAAATCAGAGATCGATTGCTGTGGCGATTGCCCCATCACCCTTCAGTCTGGCTAGCACAGTGGCTAGCACCATGCATGCATGAAGTGGCATGGGCATGGCTGGCACTCTCATCTTTTCTTTCATTGTATGTTCCAATTTTAATGTAGTTGTTGGCATTATATAAAAACAATGAATTATTGACTTGGCATACTGTAAGTTCAGCTACGATGTCCCAGGTCTGTGAATAACAGCAGTCTCTAAGGTCACACAATAGACTCCTCCCCATAAGGCAATGTAGTATGTAGTGTTCTGTGAATATAAGCGGAAGGAAACGCAGAACAACAAAACTGAGCTAATTCTGCTGAATTTTCAAACCAGCATCTAATTGCTGCCTTGCTCTACCCAGGTGTAATGTATGTAATTATATGGCAGCATCATGCTGAGAACAATATATAATGATAATAAGGATACTGTGTCATGAGAGCATGGGAAACTTGGCATGTGCATCCAGTAGGAGATGATTTATCTACCGGAGAGAGAACTAAATCTAAATAACGTCTAATATTCACATAGGACGGCACCTCCTGGAAAAGCTTATCTCTTATATATTTGGCTACATCTGTCACTCAAAGTGTGTGAGTGTGTGTATAACGCTGGGTGGAGCCTCTGACTCACATGACTGACTCACATGACAGAGAACCAGCCCAGTGAGCCCACAGACAGTGCCAGACACCCTCTGCCTTCCCATGCTGCCCAGCACTGCTACTCCACAGCCACCAGGTGAGCGCCCCCCGCCGCACCCCCCTGCGATTTGCGGCAAACACACCCCCCCCCCTGCAACCCCCCCTCCCGCGATTCGCGGCAAACCCCCCCGCGACCCCCCCTCTAGCGATTTGCGGCAAAAACACCCCCGCGACACCCCCCCCCGCGCGATTCGTGGCAAAAAGACCCCCGCGACCCCCCCTCCCGCGATTCGCGGCAAAAAGACCCCCCTGCAAAACCCCCCTCCCGCGATTTGCGGCAAAAACACCCCCGCGACACCCCCCCCGCCCTCGATTTGTGGCAAAAAGACCCCCCGCGACCCCCCCTCCCGCGATTCGCGGCAAAAAGACCCCCCCGCGACCCCCCCTCCTGAAAATCGCGGCAAACACCCCCCCCCCCCGCGACCCCCCTCCCGCAATTCGCGTCAAAAACACACCCCCCTCCCCCGCGATTCGCGGCAAAAACACCACCTCCCCGTGACCCCCCCTCCCGCGATTCGCGGCAAAAATACCCCCCCCCCGCGCGACCCCCCCTTGCGCGATTCGCGGCACCCCCCCGCGCAATTCGCAGCAGCTCCAGGATTAAATGGCACATGCAAAACACTGACATGGCTATGGTCGACAATGAAAACCCCTCCCGCGATTCGCAGCAACCCCCCCCCACAACCCCCCCCCCCACCCGCAATTCGCGGCACCCCCCGCGAACCCCCCTCCCGCGATTCGCGGACACCCAGGTTGCAATACAGGGCATCTTTCATACAATTCTAACCATATTTCTCATACAAACGTTCACAAATTAAGGGGGCGCAGCCGCTTACGATGGTGTGAAGAGCACCCGTAGGGCGCGATGAATCACCTAGTAAAATATAACCGGCATACAGAAAAATAAACAATATGTTGGAGCAATATGTTGGTAATACTCAGTCTCAGGATGCTGAAGGGGGGGGGGGGGTCCACAGAGGGATGATCTCGACGGTCAGTATACAGACATTGGAATCCTGCCTGCTAGTACTCTGACAGAGTGGCAGCCACAAAAAATCCCCCTTTGGGCTCTGTGGCTCACTGCGCTCTACCTCTATGGGGTCTTGGATCCTGTGAGGGAGAATAGCCCCTGTTGGTTGGGGTCCTGACTGCCGAGCAATTGGGATTTCGATGTCAGGATTTCCACATCGGTATAGTGACAGTCGGTATCCTGACCAAATACAATTTTTATACGTGGTTAATCGCATGATTTTTCTGCGATTAATCGCATTGTTGGAGCCGCTTACCTACATGCTCATTACCAGGGGTTCCAGCTCGTTGCCAGGGGGATTACATGCTTGTTGCCATAGGGGGTTCCATCTGTAGTGCAGGCACCACAGTGAGTAGAGTGCTAGGCAGCCATGGAGACAGAGTAGGCTGGCGGCCATTACAAATGTGGTAGAAGCTATGCATGCTGGGGCAGCTAGGCTGTGAGAATTTCAAGAATTCTAAGATAATAAAAAAAATGTAAACAAACCATTAAAACAACATACAGTACTGTTTTGTTTTCATTTTGGGTAAAAAAATGCCCCCATCTCACCTCGATCGCATACCCTCCAACATGACCCATTCTATTAGGTAGAAAATGCTCTGTTTCTGGACTTCCTTGCCAGTGACAGTTACAGAGGTGGACCACTGTGCAATATTCAAAAAGGGGAGCCACACCTACTGACCCCCCCCCCCCCCTCTTTGAATTTTGGACTGTGCTGGAGTCCCACCTCTGTAACTGCCACTGACAGCGAAGTCCAGGTATAGAGCATTTTGTACCTAATGGAATGGGTCATGTTGGAGGGTAGTGGTGATTGCAGATTTTTGTAAACAATCCTACGGGGCTGTCCCCAACATCTGTGAGTTCATATGAGTGCACTTACTCATAGACATACGAAGAGATGACTCTTGGCTAATTGTATTGACCCAAATGTAGTTGCAGCATTTATTAGCCCATGCAACACATGAGATATCACAGACTACATTTCAAACAGACGTTCATACTGTACATCTTCAAATTACAGACAGACAGTGCTAACTATTCAACAAGATGCTCAACTTGAGTCATTGTATTACCAGCAGGTGCAGGCTACGCAGCTCATTCATTAAACAATGCCCTGCACATTTCCTTAATACTCTTTTTTATGTGTTCAAAATATAAATTGGCAAAGAGGTTCAAACAACTTTGAGTTTTGTAAATAAAACTAGCATACGTCCGATATTGATGTATCAATCATTCCCAAACCTCAATTGTTTTCTCCTAACAATTATTCTGCATGTTTTTGTGATGTGCAATATTTAACCATTTAGTTGCGAGAGAACATGTCTAACTTGTGCCTCAATAGTGCCACCTAGTGTGAAGATGCTTTAACATCATCTAAATACATGAAGCCAATTTGTGCAATTGGGGATATTTTTTTTCTCCTCAAATCTGAAGTTTAGTGAAGCATTGCTTTTGTGCAATAATGCAGTGAATTAAATACTATTTATATAAAAGGGTTCTCAGTAACCTAATAAAGTTAAATTAGTATAAATGAAGCCAGAGACCGGCTTGCCTCATAGTAATTTTACCATGATCTCATTCAGCCTAATAGCTTTTTTTTTGTTATGTTGTTTGTTATTTTTATTTATTTTTTAATTACACCATAATAGTATGAGCTGGCATTTTAGATATAAAATTAAAGCAGTATGGAATTCTGTTGGACTTGATCCTTCTCCTGTGTGACTAACAGCTGACTGAAAGCTTGCATACTCTCTGATATAAACTAGAGATGTGCCCTGGCCACTTTTTGTGGTTTTGGTTTTGGTCTTGGATCTGTATCTGCCTCCGGTTTTGGATCTGTATTCGGTTTTGCCAAAATCGCCCTTTTTGGTTTTGGTCTTGGTTTTGGTTTTTTTTTTAAACTCATAAAAACAGCTAAAATCACAGAATTTTCATTTTTTTTGCTCCTACGCTATTTTTAACCTCAATAACATTCATTTCCACTAATTTCCAATCTATTCTGAACACCTGTTTTTAGGGCAAAAGGTTGCACCGAGGTAGGTGGATAACTATGCTAAGCCACACAAGTGTGCGGCACAAGCAAGTGGCTCATCTAGGAATGGCAGTATCATATAAAAAGATGGGGTACGGACAGCAGCCACAGTACCGTATAAACAGATGGGATATGGACAGCAGTCACAGTACTGTATAAACAGATGGGGTACGGACAGCAGTCACAGTACCGTATAAACGGATGGGGTACGGACAGCTGTCACAGTACCTTATAAACAGATGGGGTACAGACAGCTGTCACAGTACCTTATAAACAGATGGTACAGAGCTACGGAGAGCAGTCACAGCACGTGGGACAGAGACATTTTTTTTTCTTTTTTTTTACTTTTAATAATTTTATTCATTTTAAAAAAACAGTGGCATAACCGCGTCCCCTTGTGGGGCTCGCTGCGCTCGCCACACATTGGGGTGATGTCGATAGTGGGGGTGTGCTAAATCCCATTGCATCACATTGCCAAATCGCATTGCACGCAAAATCGCATGCGATTTTGCATGTGATGAGATGCGATCGGCGGTCAGGGTGCAGTGAATAAATGAACTAGTGAGATGCGATTTCACTATGCAGAATAGCCCACTAAGCAAATAGCTTATTGGGCGCCCTGCAAATACACAAGTACCGTGTTTTTCTCCAGGTGCATTATACCTGCAATTAGCTGTCGTATCCCGCTAATTACCGGCTGTAGTTTCAATACGACCACTTAGTAAATTAGGATTCCTATTCATATTCTGTCGATGAAATATGTATTCATAAATACGAATACGAATGTGCCATGAATCCGAATACGAATTGTTGTATTTTTGGCATAGTAAATGACAAAAATACGAATATGCCTAAAATATTCGTATTTACTAATTCAAATATGAATATTTTACTACATGTGTTTTTTTTTTTATGTGGCTTTCTTTTAGTGTGCTGGTTTTCTCGCATAGGCCAAGTACACACCTAAACGATATCAGCATGATTTGTAATCCTGGATTGACCAGTTGTCATAATGTCCCGACCATCGGCCTGATTGCCGTCACTTATATATGTACACATACCAGTACACAAGTCTAGAACTAGAAGAAATGAACCCTAATTTGTGTCCATGTAATAGGGAATATAATAAGTTGTAGGTTCCACAAGTGGGCAGGCCTGCCGACAGGGGGGGTCTGTGGGGTCTGGAGTCAGGGGGCCCGGACCTGGTCCTACAACCATAAATATGAAATAGCTCCTTACCAGCTATCTATCTGCCCCTGATTTCTGTCCCCGTGGTGTGTCCATCGGCTCTGCAGCCAGACTCTGCTCTGGTCCCGGCCAGCAGGGGCTGCTGGGACATGTAGTTTTTTTAAGTGTCTGGCAGCCAGGCACTTAAAACAAAACTACATGTCCCAGCAGCCACTGAGCAGACCAGACTAATGGAAGACTGAAGAAGTTATCATAAGAGCTGCTGCCTAGGAGGCACAGAGTGGTGCTTGGATGGTGCACTGCCTGTGCGGATGAGGGGAGGAGGAGCTCCCAGCAAGTTACAGGGTATGGATCCAAAGAAAAGAGTGCAGCAAGGATCTCCCTGTCAGCCCCCACCACAGTGACTAATGGGCCCCATACATCAGCAATCACAATTTATGGATTTCCAGATCCAGGGATTTTTTGGCCAGATAAATGGATTTTACAATCTATCTGACTTTGCCCACACATTACAGATTTATTTCAGTGATCGGCAGATTTTCCATCTAAAGATTGCATCTTCATATCTGGAAATTGCCCCAATCGATTGTCATTTCAGCTGTTCATAATGTAAATAGATGAAGAAGACGAATTGGGAATGCCCACACATATAAAAAAGATCTGCAGATAATACCAGATTATTAAGCATGTTTAAAAACCTGATTAAGCAATCGATTGGAGATTTTGATTGGGATTGCCAAAAGGGGGAGCCCACACATCTAAAATTAATTGTGGCAATCATCTCCATATCTGAAAATTGTCACAATTAATTGCTGATGTATGGGGCCCTTAAGTGTATTATGTAGTCTTGTTCAGGCTGATCTCTCTGTTGCTCCTCTCTCTCTCTCCCATTTTCTCCTTTCCCTCTCTCTCTTCTGTTTCTCACTCTTTGTCCCACACTCTTCAATTTCCCCTATTCATTCTCTCTAACCTAGGGATGGCCATCGACCATCGATGATTCGAAATCATCGATGGTTTATGGCCGATGTCGTATACTTTTGCCATTGATGGGGGAGAACCAGATGGTTTCCCTCCATCAATGGAATAGCAAAATGATGTTTTGCTTTTTTTTTTTCAAAGTGCCGGGACACTGAGCATAGCTCCGCCCCTCAACACTCGTGAAGCCCCACCCCGTGTTTTGATTGGCCCACATGCCAATCAATCAAATACAATGGATGACCATCGATATGTAAAAATATCGATGGTCATGCATTGCATAGTTAAGCACTATCGATGGCCAGTTGCAGAATTGCCATCGATGGCAACCATCGATGGCAATGGCAACGATGGCCATCCCTACTCTCACCCTCTTTCTCTCTCTCTCTCTCTCTCATACACATATACACACATATACATACATACATACATACATATATATATATATATATATATATATATATAATATATATATATACATACAGGGGGGCCCTGCCTTTTTTGACAGTCCCGGGCCCCATCATTTCTAATGGCAGCCCTGCAAGTGGGTGCCGGATGACTGTCTGACAGTTAGGAACACCATGTTCAGTATACCGACATCGATATTCTGACTGTTCGACTGTTCCAAAGTCGGGGTCCCAACAGGGGCTATTCTCTATTGTGGGGGGTCCACAACACCCATAGAGGGAGAATAGAACCTGTGACGAGCACAGCAATCCAACGAACCTGCAGCGTGGCGAGCGCAGCAATCCCCATATGCTAATGGTGCCGCCCCACACCCCTCTCTGCCCCCGCCCACTGTCCTGGCAAACAGTCGGTTTACCTTGGGTGCACACACCTTGCATGTGCACATGCATACGCACATGGTCCCCCGTGCGAACGCAGGGCAGTTGCGAAGCAACCACAATAAGGCCCAATATTCCCTACCACATATACACACACACAGACATTCTAAGGTTAACTTGTTGGGAGTCAATTAGCATGCCAGTATATTTTTGGATTGTGGGAGGAAACCAGAGTAAACCCACGCAAGCACGGGGAGAATATAAAAACTCTGCACAGTTAGAGCCATGGTGGGAATCAAACCCATGACCTCAGTGCTGTGAGGCAGTAATGCTAATTACTAATGCTAATGCTACTGTCTTGCCCAGTACTACTATTAGGGCCTTATTCTGGTTGGAGCGGCCGGGCCGTACGCGTACGTCCCAGGATTTTTTATGATCTGCGCATGCGTACATTCGCTAATGCGCAGGCGCGAACACTCCACAACGCTTACGGACGGGTCTCTACGTGCGAAAAAACCTATACGTGAGTGTACGGGCATTGGGGGCGGCATAGGGGCGTGATGAGGGGAGCGGCCGAAATAATGAGGGAAAATGGGCGTAAATATGGGCGTACACGGGGATGTGCACCAAAAATGAGCGGTGCTACTACCGCACGATCGACTAAAGCTCCGTTCATTTCGGACACAAAACAGGCGGCCGCCAACCGCCAGCTCAAACCACCCCTACAGATACCGCATGCCAGCGTGCGCCTGGGTTTGCTAATTTACGCGGATTACTACTCAAACACATACACCTGAATGTAATAAGCAATGCTGCAGTCTATTAAGTCCAAACCATGATTTCACTACCTGCAAGCCTACACACAGCACTCAAACACATTGGAAGCTTATCTTTCGAAACTTCTCTACATTTAAAGGTTTGTTTAATTTAAGGTAAGAATCTTTGCAAGACCTGCTTATATATGCTAAGGTAGGTATTTGTTAAACAGTTATACACATTCACTACGTGCTTTCATAGACTTTACACAGTAGCACACTCAATCCACACAAGTCGACATGTGTCAACGTGTTCACTCTAATACAAACATAGGTTTTGTATTTAGGATACAATAACATAAACCACATCTAACACCTACAAAGGATGTTTCAGCAATGTTTTAAGCCCATGCCCACTATTTTGCACATTAATTAATTCAATCAATTAATTAATTTTCATAATTATAGTTGAAAGACAAGATTTGCAGGTCCATATATGTGAAGGGTATGTCAGCGTACACGGACGTACGCTCACTCTCACGAGCAGTGACATAAGCTGACTTTTCTATTGAAAACAATAGGGACCCGTCCGTGCAAGCTGGCGTACGCTCAGATCTCCGCAAGAAGTCGGTGGGGAGACGGAGGAGAGACGGCCGTAAACGGTGGTGTACGCTCTGTTGTACGCCAGTTGTCGGAGTGTAAGGGCTGGGCCGTCCGTGTACGTTGGCGTACGCACATTTGTACGCCACTCCCCTTCGACGTTGTTTCTGGCCGTACGTATGCGGCTGAGTTGTGGGTGGACTTAACCCCAACGGCCGCGTACGGATAGCGTACGTTGTTTTGGAACGTACGCACGTTTGGTCGCTACGATCAGAATAAGCTCCTTAGTGTGGGGGTATGGTATAACTCTCCGACAGTCGGGATTCCAGTGCTCGCTTCTCCAAACTCTGAATCTGGACTGTTAGGAGCCTGACAGGGGGGCAAGTGCATTCAAGCCCTTTGTGGGCTTGCTTCGCTCACCACGTGGCTCAGTGGCTAGCTGCGCTTGTCACCTATTCTATTCTCCATCTATGGGGGGTCATGGATCCCCACAAAGGAAAATCGCCCATGTAAGTCAGGATTCCGACTGTCAGGCTGCTGACACTCAGGATTCTGATGTCTGAGAAACGATCGGTGAGTCATCCGGCACCCATCCTTGTGTATACTGTACTTCCTATTTTCCTGATTCTAATTTTAAAGCACAATGGAATATGCTGTGCTATATAAGAAACTGCCCATAAATGCTAAATAAATATTCTCTCATGTAGCACTCCTCTTACCAAGTCTGCAGTTTTTCCACAAGGTGGCGCTGAGCAGCTGCATTACAAGGAGATACTGAGAGGACAGCGTTTCTTGCTCACAGTTCCTATAGCCAATTATCTGTATTGCTGAAGGGCTGCACAGTTCTTGCTCCTTTACAGAAAGGATTACTGTAGGTCACAGACTTAACACAGTTACAGTATGTCTGCAGTCTACATTCATAAAAAGATTGTAACATCTCATTCGGTACTTGCGTAATAACTGGGCGCTCGATTTTTTCATCGGGTCGGAAAAAATCAGTCGCATCGCATGCGACCAAATCGCATCGCATGCGAAGTGACCGACCCGATTTTTACATTGGATCCAATGTTAAATGGTCCCTGAGACCCGATTTTTATTTGTATACCCACCCTGATGGGTAATTACTATGTCAAATGGCCCCCCATTGTTAACAACACGCCACGATCAATGCCAACCCAAAGCGTGGCGAGCGCAGCGAGTCCATGAGGGGCGGAGGTACGCGTCCTCCGACCTTTTCATACCCCCACTATCCACGTTGGCGTGGAGTCGATTTAATATAGTGTGGCGAGCGCAGCGAGCCACCGAGCCCAAAGTGCGACGAGTGCACGAGAAATACGAGCCTGAAGCATGGCGAGCGCAGCGGATTACTTAACATGTATTCCGCGTCCTCATTACCCCACGCAGTGCATGTTTTGCAGGTCTCCTCACAGAATCCCAAGTGAAATAATTAACTCCACCTGCGGACCTTATACATTGTGTCTGTGAGTAATTAGTACACCTGTGCACCTGCTGGGTTACCAGCAAAACAGGCACTGGGGTAATGAGGACCGAGTACCCTGACCACTGCATTCTGACCTTATTCTGGTTCATACGCTCCCCTGCGTGTTTGCACAGTGGAGCGATGTTTAGGTACTGCGCATGCACCTAAGCATTTATGCGCATGTGCAGCGCCTTTGTTTGAGCGGGCGAGGCAAATTGATTATTCGCCAGCATGTTGGCACGCAGCAGTGCGGACAGGGGCCTGGGGCAGCGGATGTGGGTTGTGCCCATGGAAACGCCTGGAGTTTCATGGGGGTTCCCATGGTAATTAGCCTGATGTCAGCTGCCCGTACTCTTCCTGTACAAGGGCGCTGCAGATCTAAGTCACCAGAGAGTGACAGATCTGCAGCGCTGTAGAAATCATTTGATGGTTGGCGACCATTAAATGATTTCTGCCCCTCACACAGGCTGCGAATGGATGTTTATGCAAAATATCCCTTCACATGCGTACAAGGGGATTCTGCGTGCATGCAGTGGGCGGGCGTATGTGCGGATGGCGGGTGGTGTCTAATTGACTCACGAAGTGGCAAAATCTGCAGCTTTGCGAGTCCACCACAATGAGGGCCCAAATGTTTATGCTCTAGTCTTAGGACACTTACAGAAAGTTATTAGTTAAAATTACTTGGTGGTAAAATCCTTCCTCTTCTCCCGACAATGGTACACAATGGGGCAGATGTATTAAGTCTTCAAAAGAGATAAATGCGAGGGTAATAAGGAGAGATAAGCGTCCAGCCAATCAGCTCGTTACTGACGTTTTTGTAACATGGCAGGTAGGAGGTGATTGGCTGGAGGTTTATCTCTCTTTATCACCCTTGTATTTATCTTTTCTGAAGGCTTAATACATCTGCCCCAATGTCGGTATTTCTTTAAGCCCAAAATACTTCTGCACCAGTATCTTTCATCCAATTAATCCCCGATAAACTATGGCTCACATTGGCTTATTGGGGCTAATTGAATAGCCCACCGGTGACATAATTACCCCTGAACATTGATTGAATAGTCCCAAGCCTTTATTTATATTTGGTATATAGATGGTAAACCCGGGCATTTAACACGAACTGTCCAGGGCCTCTGGATTCATTTCACCTTCTGGTAGTATTTCGGCCGTGTTTTTTCAAAATACACTGTGAGAAGAGGGAAAATCTCACCATCAACTACTTTTAACAAATATTTAACTTTGAGGGGGAAATTAACTGATGTGAGTTGTATTTCTCATGGGATATTGCTATGGGCAACCTCTATTATCTTCTAGAAGGTGCTAAATAAATGAGAAGTAGTATACATCCCATGTGAAATACAAATCACATCTTAAATTCGTAAATTTCCCCCTGAGTGTCATAAGACTGTGGAGTATTAATATTTTGGGGTGGAGAACATTTATATGAGATCCTCTATTTTAATAAACATTATTTTGGGGTCTGGGTGAAACCCCTGGAGGTTTTATGTGCTGTTTTGATCTTGTGCGCACTGTATCGGATTTCACGACCTGCTGTTTGTTGAGCTTATTTCTTCACCTGTTGCTATCGGTGAGAAAGACCACCCTCACAGCTGCATGCAAATGGATTATTGTGGTGAGAGTCTGTTTTCTGGAAGACCAGTAAGGAAACTAGTAATTTTTCATTCTTATAGTAATACCCCTTAGACTTTATGCCACACAATCCATAATGCCCATTACACGATATGCCACACAATCTGTAATGCCCACTTCACATTATGCCACACAATCTGCAATGCCCATTACACATTACGACACACTGCAATGCCCGATATACACTATACCAAACACTGTAATGCCCATTAGACATTATACCACACACCATAAGGCTGATTTCACTTTATGCAACACCATAATTCCTATTACAGATCGTACCACACCATACTGGTTCCTACACATTATGCCACACAGTTATTCTGCTGACACCTAAAAAAGGATGCCCCATAGTAAGGTTTCTAATGACTCATTGCCAGGTGTTTCATGGCAAAAGATGCAGCTTTCTGCATCTTCTCTTGGCAGAAATCTTGCAAATGTAATATGGTGCGATTTTTTAGTCAAAGTCAGAATTTGCATGAGATTTTGTGCAATTTTTAGTAAGGAAAAAGTGTGATTTTTAGTAATGATGATGTGCGATTTTTTAGACATGAAAGTGTGCGGTATTTAGTAAAAAAGGTACCTTTGAAAAAGCTGTCCTTCATGACAGCGAAACGTGTCATGGGCTGAGCATCTACCTGCCCCTAACTGTCACTATTAGCACTTTATTTGGATCCCAACAGCTGCCGCACTTTGGAGGACCTTCATCACTTGTCCCAGGCTTTACAGTGGACACTAGTTTTGCTGTCCTCACCAAAGGAGGATGTCGCTGTAATGCAATCCTAAAAGGATATAAAAATCCCCAGGTGAACTGCATCATTGAATATACCCTACTCTAACTGCTTGAACCCTTTTGGAAATTGTACCAACCCATGTGATTTGAAAGGCTTTCTCCTCCATCCTGCATTAACCATATGGCGGTATACTATACATAGGAGCGGATCCAACCTTTCATTAATGCAAGTGGCATCTTTTTGGGCAGCACAAATGTTGTTTTTATTATATGTCTTTATATCATCATATGTGCACTATTAAATGCAATTTTCATTGGCACTACTTCCTTTCCTCCTCTTTGTTAAAGCAGTGACTGTTCCCTGCAACTCACTTGCACTGACAGCGGGGATGAGCCAGCTCCCCTCACACTGACTGCGGGGTGAGACGGGTAGATTTATTAAGCCTGGTGAAGTGATAAATTGGCTGCTACCATCATCAAGTTACTGGCTGGGTTTGAATAAACACAGTTAAGAGCTCATTGGCCGGTGATAAAGTACCAGCCACATTTCACTTCACCGGGCTTAATAAATCTGCCACTGACTACAGGGTGAGGTGGCTTTCTCCACACTAATGACAACAGGGAACCCTACTGGCATAGTACTATAGAAGCATTCAGCCCTAGGGACGCCGCGGACATCCCCGGGCTTCAGCCCTGGATGGGTGAAGCCTGGTGGCACCCCCATTATTGAGGTGTCCCCACTCCCCCAGGTACCCTGTCCAGGGCTGACCAGCAACAGTGCTCATGGTACGGCCGGGGGACCATACGTAAGAAGTGTCCCCCGGCTGTGGCATGACACCTTGGGCTGTTGGAGCTAAGTGCTGGTTCCAAAACACAGGGGCTCCCCAGTTTTGTCCCCTATATTTTGAGAACCAGGTCCGTCTCAATGAGCTCGGGGTTGGTTATGCTCAGGAGGGGCCATTTTTTTTTTATTTGAATTTTTTTTACGCATTTCTTAAGACAGAACCATGCACAGATCTCAATCATCTGTGCATGGTTCTGTCAATTAGCCAGTCAGAACCATGTCTATTTTTAACATTTACTAAAAATTGCATCCTATTACATTTGCGAGTTGTATACTTTATAATGGGAAAACACCTGTATGTGAATTGAAGTGTGAAAAAAATCAACAGGTCAAAATGTGCGATTTTCCTGGCAAAGAGTGCGATGTTTACCTCAATTTGCACCCTATTAAACGTGCGATTTTTGGAAAACGTGCAAATTCGGACGTTTATATGTGAAAAATTTGCAAAAGTCTAAATTTCACACTCTAAAACATCTCACCCACTAATGTTGTCAGCAGTGCTCCCACTAATGTTGCTTAAACAATTTATGCCCCTTACCTACACGCTCATTGCCATGGGGTTACATGCTCATTGCCAGGGGGTTGTATGCTCGTTGCCAGGGGTTTCTTGCTCTTTGCCAGGTGTTTTTTGCAGGGACACCGCTCACCAGTGCTCCTAAAACCTGCCCAGCACTCCCCTGACAGATGCTAGAGGTGTAGGAAGACCTCTAGTGCCTGTCTCCCTTAAGGCGACGGATATATTTGGAGAGGCGCATGGTCTCCATCTGCATGTGGATGAAAATTCTGCTTCCCTGCAGCGCCACTTACCCCCGGTCTCCTTTCTCCCAGCACAGCAGAGGAGGGAGGAGAGGGGGCTGGAGGCATGCCCTTTTTCCTCCATGGCTCCTGGAACTTGCGCTCCACCGGAGCCACCCTCCCTGCTCCCCTGCATACTGTATATCAGGATGTTGGGAGGTATGCCAATGTGTATTACAGGTTTAGTCAGCAGGACTGGCATATCTACATACCACCCAACTGTCCTGATTTAAGCCAGTCAGTCCCGCCTCGTGTTCACAGTTGCTCCACAAAGCAATGCTCCATTTTCCTGAGGACGCCCTCCCTTTCAGGTATGGGGACGGCGGGTCCACGTGGGAGTATTGGATCCCGGGACCAGAATGTTGGGAGGTTTGTATTTATAAAGGGTGCAAGGTGTGCGATGCACACAAGCTTCAGGTTTACCTCTATATTCACCATTCTGTCAGTCCAGTGCCAACAGCATAGAGGAAAAAATCACTGGGAAAATAACCTCCGCCTACATTGTTCTATTGTGTCATGCATCATCAGGAATGCATTGCGGTTGCTGTGTTCTCAGAGTCCTACGCATGCGCATTAGTCCCTGGCATAATGTAATGAGTATACTGTACCGCCAAGGAGAAGGGGACCCATTCGGAGCCTGCACACCTTCTCCCTCCCATCTTAAAGTGCCTCTAGGTGGCAGGGTCGCTGAGAGGTATCCCGGGCCCCGGCAAATTTTTTGGGGCGTGGCCTAATCGCAGGAGGTGTCACCACATAATCGCCAAAGGGTGGTGTTATTGCACGCCCCCCCCCTCCCTAATGCTTTCATGCTGTCAGTGAGGCGCTCATGCTGAGCCTGCTGTCAGCACAGCACATACTGCCGGGCCCCTCCAGCAAGCCTGGGCCCCGGGTAATGAGTACCCGCTCCCCCCCCTCTTGGCGGCCCTGCTGGGCAGCACTCCCTTCTTATAACAGCCCCTGCCCCTTCTTTGATTTTTGATACATTCCAGTAAATGGTAAATATGCCCATAAAACAGTAAGTTCTACTGTACACGCCAGTGTGTGCCAACATGCATGTTGTTTACATCAACCATTCTCAGTTTTAAACTAAATAAAATGTGTTCATTACTGTGAGTTCCAACAGCTATGGGTAATTTATGTGCCGTCATTCAAACACTGCTGCTTCATTTTCTTATATTTATCATTATATGTAGTTTTGGATATACTCTTACGTGTGTGCATCAGTAAGACAATAAAGGTTATCTATTTATTTAAACAATTTAACATTTTTAGTGGGGAGATGTTTCAAATGTTTCAAAGAGATGAAGTGGAGAAGTTGCCCATAGCAACCAGATTCTACCTTTCATTTATCTTAGACAGTCTTTAAAATCCCAGCTATGCTGTGTACATAAATATACACACTCATCTGCAGATCAATTGATCTGCTGAAACATCTCTTGATGGATAGAATAGCGTGTTCTCAATACACACTGCCCAATCAGTCATGACTGATATCACAACTGGGTGGATTTTTACATGCGCCTGCTCAATTGTGCATGGGCGGTGGATCCCCTGTACACACAGCGTGATGCACCGATATATCTTTAGATATATTGGACATTGTCTGTGTTGCTGTTATAAGCCACAGCAGTGGCTCATTCCTGTTATTTATTTCTGTCTGCTTGCATACCATGTTTTCTTGTATATGGTTTTGGCGCTATGGAGCTGCAGCCTGACTCCTGTGTCCGCAATGTGCAGTGCAGCTGCTGTATAATTAGACCGTTAGTTCTGGGCCATGTATGTCAGGCTGCTCACCTGTAGTAAGTCTCCTCGTTAAGGGAGCTTGTCAGCCTAAAGGCCCCCATACATTAGGCCGACTTGTCCTTAGGACAAGTCGGACCCAATTCTCCTGTGAGCCGCCCGGCAGCTCCTCGGGAGGCTCACATACAATTTGGCACTTGATGAGCCAGTTTTTACATGTGATAAATCGCTTGCGATTTATCACATGTAAAACAAATGGGGAGCTGCAGGGCGGTGAGGAGCAGTGGGGGCAGATGCATTCATTCCTGAATTAACATCTTCATATATGGTAAGCGCCGCACATGTGTATATATTCTTTAAATAACATCTTCATGCACTGTTCTATTGGGTATAGTTTATTCCCAGGTAACATCTGTGCATTGTTGCACCCGTGGGGTGTGTCACCCTGCATTGGTAGACTGAGTGTGTCGATATAGTTACCCCCAACTTGCAGTGTTTCCAACCTCCTGTGGGCAGCCTTGTCGCTCTAAAGATCTGAATGCACTGGGCTGGGGCCGGAACTAATCTGGCACCACAAACATGGCTGTTATAGATGAAGCCTTAATCCGCAGAAGGCCAGTAGGTGTTGGATCACTGCAAACTGGTCCTCGCACTCAGTCCTTCCCAACAGTTGCACAGCTAACGTGTTATGTATGTGAACAATTTTGTTCCCAGACATATCGCTGGTCCATCGACTAGTGTGTGCCAGCAATATATCACCAGTGGCCAGTGTGTACCCAGCATTAGAAGCTCATTAGTTGCTATAGGCAACATCTATACTTCATCTCTCTCAATGGTTTCATACATCTGCTCTTAATTCTTGTACAAAGTATATGTGACACTCTCCTTATCTGAAAGGTACTCTTTTTCTTTAAATACTAGGTACTTGTGTATTATCACGGCGCCCACGATTTCCATCATAGGGCATTGTATGGGGTCGCATGCGATGCGATGCGATGTGACCTGATTTTTAATTGTACAGCCACCCTGATGGGTGATTACTATGTTAAATGCCCCCCCCCCATTGTTAACGCCACCCCACTATCAACGCCAACCCGAAGCGTGGGGTGGGCAGCGAGCCTGCGAGGGGCGGCGGTACGCGTCCTCCGACCTTTTCATACCCCCACTATCCAGGTCGGTGTGGAGTTGATTTTATATAGTGCCACCGAGCCCAAAGAGTGGCGAGCGGACGCGGATTACTTCACATGTATTCTGCGGCCCCTCACGGGGTTCGCTGCGCTCGCCATGCTTCGGGCTCTGTAAGATCTATACACTATATAAGATCAACTCCACACCGACGTGGATAGCGGGGGTATGAAAAGGTCGGAGGACGCGTACCGCCGACCCTCGCTGCGCTCGCCACGCTTCGGGTTGGCGTTGATAGTGGGGTGGCGTTAACAATGGGGGGGGGGGCATTTAACATAGTAATCAGCCATCAGGGTGGCTGTACAATGCAAAATCAGCTATGATAAAGTCGAAACGCATCGCATGCCATTATAATGGCATGCGATCAGGGCCGGTGCAAGGCACCGGAGCGCCCCAGGCGAGTCGGGGTGGGGGCGCCCCGGTGCCGGGGAGAGGGAGGGGGGGTGGTACCTGTGTAAAAAAAATTGCTGTCCCTGCAGTGCTGGGGCGGTCAGGGGTGTCCGTGCCGTAGGGGTACCTGCGGCGCCGTCATGTGTATAAAGCTGGCTGCGGCCGGCGGGGTCCCTGTAGTGAATAGCAAATAACTAGCGCTATGCGCGCGAAGCACTAGTTATTTGCTATTCACTACAGGGACCCCGCCGGCCGCAGCCAGCTTTAGACACATGACGGCGCCGCAGGTACCCCTACGGCACGGACACCCCTGACCGCCCCAGCACTGCAGGGACGCCGGGGCAGCAATTTTTTTGCACAGTTCGCTGGGGGTGAGGGGGGAACTGCCGCCCTCCAGGTGCCGGCGCCCTAGGCAAATGTATAGAGCTGCCTAGTGGTGGCGCCGGCCCTGCATGCGATGCAACGTGATATTAAAATTGTACAGTCAGCCCTTAAAACCCTGAAATCGGATCCCATCACATACCTTAATTAGTGGTATGCAATGCGTTGTAATGGGTGCCGTGATAAAACACAAGTACCAAATACTATACTACAGTATAGCATTAATCAAGTGACCTGTGGGACCAGGGCCAGAGGGTTCAGAGGGTGCTATAGTGTAGTATAGGGGGTTCAGGGGGTTGCTGCGGGCACAGCTGTCCCAGGCCTGACCACTCTGACAGAGTGAAGGGTCCGGGCCACTCATTCCGCCCACTGCACTCCCCGACTGCCTCTGCTGAGCTGCCCCGTTGAAGCCCACTGCTTCCATAGTGCTGGCGCCATTTAAAATGCGGCTATATTTTAAATGGCCACCAACATCTGGACTCCAGAGGTGGAGAAGAATATGGGAGCAGTGGTATCCAACTGGGGCAGTGCAACGGAACGGGAGCTGCAGAGCCGGGCGACAGCAGAAAAGGGGGGGGGGGGGGCAACGACTATAAATCAGTCCCAGGCACCACAATTTCTAATAGCAGCCCTGTGTGGGACTAGGATGTCCCTTTTGTGGCTGGTCACACTTCTCTGGTGGTTGGTCAGTCCCCTTGTGTGACTGTCTACACCCTTAGTGGGCCCTTATGATTGCATTAATCTGGTTGGCCGTTCATGTTGTTGTGATCAGAAATTGGATATCCACTAGGGGCATAACTAATCTTTAGAATGTAAGCTTTCACGAGCAGGGACCTCTTACCTCATGTGCTTATCCTTTCTTACTTCACCAGTCTTCCACTGCACCAGAGCATGCTGTTTGCTGCCACATGGATACTTATGTTGCAGCAATCGGCTGATGTTCCTATAATCATTCACCCTGTATTTGTCCTGTATTGTCTTCAACTGTAAGTTACTCTTTTTTCCTGTTTGATTATGTGTACTCTGTAACTGGGCGATGCGGAACCCTTGTTGCGCCATATAAATAAAGGATAATAATAACTACCTGCAGCAGCAGCAGCAGTGGGGCCCAGAGCTTAAGGGAAACCATCTTCCCTGTTTAAGTTACTTGTGTTGTATACATTTATCACCATTGGTTAGTATATAGGGGCCCTTACAGACTTTTGCTATGGGGCCTATAAATATCTAGTTCCACCCCTGACGCCCAGCTCTGAATCAGGCCCTGCATGAGCAAATAAAGAAATGTCATTTTCATCATAGTGCCCTAATGTAAATCCGCTGCAGCTTGCCATGTTTCCATGCACTCTCTTTCTTAGCACATGGTTCATTTAAGGTTCACTGTTTAATGACCACAGAACAGTGGCTTATTTGTATTAATGCTGTAGACATCTAGTTACATTACAGAACATTTAGTCAGACATGCTATTTTTTCCCCTGATTATAAACAGCATTTTTGCTTTGTCGCACGCAATCAAAGCAGTAAAGAGAACATTTAACCAAAACCAAATTGGGAATGATTGGCTGTCCACATGACAGCAAATTCTAACTTCAAAACGGCTTCATGTGTCCTGGGTATGCCACAAACGTATTACTGACAAAATTACATATTTTACTATTCATTTCCCCCTAAAGAAAGAAATGTAAAATGCTTTTTCATGAAGCTCTCACAGTTTGTTTTGTCATAAGGGAATAATCCACCAATACTAATAAAAGTACCTCTGAGTGTCTGTAATAGCCAATTCTTAAGGATCTTGAGAGGAACAGTCGCATATTTATAACTTGAATGTGCAGAATCCAAAACACAAGGTTATGGAACCTATTCAGCCAACTGCACATTCATCTTTTAGCAAGACACAGATATCCTTAACACCAGCATGATATATAGCATTGTTATTACCTAAAAACCTCCAATAGTATTCATGGAAAAGGTCAGATATAAGTAACTTACTGTACATGCCTAAAGAGGAAATGTTTATTTATGTAGGTGGGGAATGGAACATACTCCGCCTCCCCCCTCTGTCTATCTCTTCACTGGCTCCCCATTCCTTTCCGAGTTCTCTTTAAACTCCACTTACAAGGCTCTCTCCTCCTCCACCGCTCCTTACCTCTATTCACTGATCTCTATCCACACTCCCTCCCATCCTCTGCGCTCCACCGCCGACCGCCATCTGACCTCTCACCTAATCACCTCCTCCCACTCCCGTGTCCAAGACTTCTCTCGTGCTGCCCTCCTGCACTGGAACAACCTCCCGCCACCCATCAGGCTTTCTGATTCCCTTACCTCCTTCAAGCGCTCCCTCAAAACCCACTTCTTCCGACTAGCCTATACCTCCTCCTCCTAACCTCTTTGGCTTCTACTATCCTGCCTACCCTACCCCTCCATCTGTTTCCATCCGTTCCTACTTATCCTATTGTTTTTCGTTTGTCCACCCACCTGCTTTTAGTCTGTTAACTCTTATGAGTAGGGCCCTCCTTCCTCACGTACTCACCCTACCTCTTTACCTCACCAGCGCTCCTGCCCTGTTCTTCCCTTCCTCTACTTCATCTTCATTCTCCTCGACAATTTCGACACCTACTTCAGAACTGATGCTGATTTTAGTTCTACCAGCTATACCCCTATTTATGCTGTATTTTATCAACACACCCTGTACGTTACCTTGTAATTTTTTGTTTGCTATGTACGGCGCTGCGGACACTTTGTGGCGCCTTATAAATAAACGTACAACTACTAAGAGCTAAAAAAGGAGAATTGTCCTGATACATTGGGGCTAATAGCGAGAAATCGCCCCAAATCGGAGGTGTTTAAAGTCCCCCTTGGGTCTGATGCAGGGTCCCGTGGGCAATGGACCTGAGCACGTTCGACCTCCAATTCAGCCCCTCCTCCCGATGGTGGGGGATGGGGTAACATGCGATATTTCGCATGTTAAAAGACAGCATGCGATGTATCGTATGCGATCCTGCCACCCGGGAGGTTCAGGGTGGTAGGGTGGCCCATACACTGCTGCAATATATCACAATAGTGTATGGGCATATAAAGAGTGCACAATTGTCAAAAGATCTATTGGAGGATGCACTAACATCCATTTCCCCACTTCGCCAGCATTCATCGGGTACTGCATTGTAATTATTATCACAAAACACAGCTCTTCCGGTAAGAGCTGTCCTTTCCAAAGCAGCTCCGCCATCGGACTTCCACGTCTGAGCCCCGGGAGTCCCTCTGCGCTTGTGCAAAGTGACGGTGCCGGCTGGGGAGCATGCTGTGATGGATCCCTCAAACACTGCGGTGGGGAAAAGCCCAAAGGTGTCAAAAGAGTATCGCCATCTTTTTTCTGGCAAATATCTATATTGCGAAAACCTGACAAATGGGTTTCATTGCATGGAGAAAACGGTAACAACCCAAATAATGGACTTTTCACTTCAGCTTCCCTTTAGTGCATCTCCCCCCTAAGCTTAAATTGGTTTAAGAAACTCATTCACCAAATAGCCCTGTATAAAAAAAGACATATTAAAACAAAAACAAGAAATTCCAAAGAGAGACTACAGATGTGGCAGGTCCCATCTTGGCAGGGGATGGCGACGCCAGCCGCCATCCCCCGCCAGCGCCATATCGATTGCGAGAAGGGGATGCGCGCGCACGAGAGCGCTTCCGCCCTTCCGACGGCGCTTCCAGCTGGTCCCCGCCGCCTGCCCGCACCCCCCCTAACCCTGTCCGTCTCCCTGAGGCGGAGACGGACAGGGTTCCCGTCGCCCCGCCGACGGAGATTGAGACGCGCGCGCGTCTCAGTCTGATGGCTGGCGAGGCTGCTGGCGGATCGCCAGCGGGGACGTTCTGGCGATTCGCTAGCCAGGAAGAGGCCTGCCCCATCTGTATGCTGAATTTAAGACACTAGGGCAGTGTTCCCAAACTGTGTGCCATAGCACCCTGGGGTGCCTCAAAGCCCTAGCAGGGGTGCCCTAGGGTGATGGTCTAGAACCAATTCAAATAATTATGGTCAATATAATAGGCAAAACCAGTGCTTGTGGCTTATAATCATATATTTGGACAAACAGAAGCGATTTCTATAGCTCACCACATAACTAAACCTAAGGATGACTTATAAACACAATTTACTTAGTTTAATATTGACCTAGGTGTGCCACGAAAAAAATGTGATACTCTAGGGTACCGTGATTCCAAAAAGTTTGGGAACCTCTGCACTAGGGGGTACATTTACTATAGCGTCTAAAAATGAAAAGTGGCGATGTTGCCCAATCAGATTCTGTCCATCATTTCTCTATTGCATCCTAGAAAATAATAGACAGAATCTGATTGATTCAGAATCTGATTCACCTATTGCATCATTGGCGGCCACTGATGCGCATCTGCTGTTATTACCAGCATATAAGCGACGGGGTGGACAGCTTTCCATAGGGTCATGCTATGGAAAGCCATCCACCCTTGGGAAAATCGCTTGGAGGGGCGAGTGTGTATGCACTGAGCAATTTTCAGCCCAGTGATATTTCCCATCTTTGCTGTGCATAAACACTGGGCAAAACCGCGTGTATGAATCTTTACACCAGACTTTGGCTGCCACAAATGACATCAATGGGGAGTGGTGTGGGTTAAACTGGATGATGTGCACATTTGAATACTTTATAAAAGGGAAGTTGAGCGTGATGCTGACACTCTTGCTCTCACACTAAGTACAGCAGCTGACAATACTACATACCTCCCAACACTCACGATTTCAGCGGGACAGTCCCGATTACCGGGTCCTGTCCCGCTGTCCCACCCACGGCCGGAGGTGTCCCGCTGCGGGGGGGCAGTTGGGAGCCCCCCCAATTTAACAGAATAGACGCTGTGCGCATGCGCACAGCGTCTATTCCCGGCCGAAAACGGGGATGCGGCTCATTTGCATAAGCCACGCCCCTCATTTACATAAACCGCACCCCCTTTTGGATGCTCCGCGCGAGTGTCCCTATTTCTGCAGCTACAAAGTTGGGAGGTATGATACTATAATATACTGTCCACCTTTCCAGACAGCTATCCATAAACCTTAAATTCAGAATTATCTCTTTCTACAGTTTAAAGTTTTCAGGGTTTTTTAAAAAGTGTGCACACATGGTGCGATCTGACTGCCACCAATATTGATTCTATATCAGTGGCCACCAGAACCAGCGTGGTACCGTCAGTGGCTGGCACGGAGAGAAGGACGGCACAGGGATGGAGCGGGTGCCATGCTGCAATGAGCAACATGGCCATCCCTTCGATCTGGCAGAAATAGACTTGCATGCACTGTCTATTCCTGCTTTCAATGTCAATGCCACGGGGCTGCGCATCGAGATAGAATCTAGATCGAATGCAGCTTAATATTGTGTGATTCTGACTAACTATCTATCTGATTTTGACTATATAGTCAAAATCGATTGGAAAGTTAGTCAGAGTTGCACTGTGTGTACACAGCAATATTAGGTCTGTTTAATACACAGTTATCTGGTGAATGAGATTCTCAGACCAGATACAGAGGTTTGATCTTGTGGTAATTTTGCCTTAAGGTGCATACACACTGAGCGATTTTCGCCTATCTAAGTGATTTTGCGGTTGGTGGATAGCAGGACGCTATGGAAAGCCATCCACCCTGCACCCTGGTTATACCAGCAGATGAGTGGCAGCTGCCAGCAATGATGCGGGAGTGCGCATCAGCATTCACCACTCATCGCTGGAACATACACATGGAACATGACAGTAGCTCAAATGGCAAAATTTAGCTGTTTTCATTTTAAAATCAACCAGTGTGTTTATGGGCATTTATTCTTACATTCTATTTTCTGTTGCACACTCCATAGCAGTAGTCTAGGTGTGAGGATACAAATGCATGTATTAGTGACAGTGTACACACGTCTTCTATGTGAATTAAGTACTTGATTGTGGCTATGATTCACAGATCATAGAATAAAGATTTGATCTGGATCCACAAGCATAAGTCCATTTGGTAGGGTAAGCTGAAGTCCTGTCCATTCACAGTGAGCTCCTATCATAAGGACCTTTGCTTTATAAGGATTGAGTCACTGGCAACTGGCACATGTAGGATTGGTACTTGGTTCTCAGAGCCTGGGACAATGCACAGTTGCAATTGAGAATAATTCAATACAAAATAGGGTACTTGTGTATTATCACGGCGCCCATCGCATACGATGGTATGCGATATCGCGCAATGTCATACAATGCCATACAATGCGATGGGATGCGATTACAAATTGTATAAGCACCCAAATGGGTGCTTACAATGTTAAATGCACCCCCACGCCACCCCCCACTATAAACGTGAACCCGAAGCGTGGCGAGCGGCGGCGGTACGCATCCTACGAACTTTTCATACCCCCACTATCCATGTCGGCGTGGAGTTGAACCTAGAAAGTGTGGTGAGCCCGAAGCGTGGCATGTGCAGCGTGCTCCGCGAGGGGATGCGCATAACTTCACAGGTATACGAGTCCCCTCGCGGGGCTCGCTGCGCTTGCCACGCTTCGGGCTCGGTGGCTCGCTGTGCTCCCCACACTAGATAAAATCAACTCCACGCCGAGGTGGATAGTGGGGGTATGAAAAGGTCGTAGGACGCGTACCGCCACACCTCGCGGGCTCGCTGCGCTCGCCACGCTTCGGGTTCACGTTTATAGTGGGGGGTCACGTGGGGGTGCATTTAACATTGTAAGCACCCATTAGGGTGCTTGGTACTTGTTTCCTAGAAGGGCGCCCATCGTGGGCATCGCATGTACATCGCATGCTATTATAATGGCATGCAATGAGACGGGCGCGATTTTACATAGAAATGCATGGTAAAATGTAAATCGCGTCGGTCGCATCGCATGCGGCCAAAAAATCGAATGCGATGCGACCGACGCAATTACCGATTTTACATAGGGAACAATGTTAAACGCTTCGGGTTGACGTTAATCGTGGGGGGGCCATTTCACACTTCATGGTGGGTATTTGGGGTCTGTGGGCAATTTAACATTGTTCCCTATGTGAAATCGGGTCAATTGGGCCATTTAACATTGTTCCCTTTGTAAAATCGCGGTAATCCCTTCGGTCGCATCGCATGCAATTTTTTTGGCCGCATGCAATGTGACCGACGCAATTTTTTTCCTAGCGATGCCGAAGATCAAAATCGTGGGCGCCCTTCTAGGAAACAAGTACCGGGTGCTTATACAATTTTTAATCGAATAGGGGTGTAAAATCGCATCGCATGCCATCGGGTGTATGGCATGCGATGCAATCAAAAATCGGGCGGCTAATTATCGTGGGCGCCGTGCTATACGGTACCCAAAATAGTTTATTGTCAAATATTTGTGTTTCTTGTACCCCTTATGCAGTAAAGTGACGCTGCAAAGTGGCAGCTCACTTTACAGCGCTGGAGGTTATAGAAACAGGGAGGTCCAATGACCGGAAGCCCTTCAGGAGCTGCAATCACTGATCTCTGTAGTTTGCAAAAATGAAGGGATGGGAATCCCCGGGCAGATATCACGTTTACAAATGGAATAATAAACCAACCTGTTTCTATTTACTATAATAATCACCATTGTTTTTGTATTGGAGGTGCTCCTGGAACTAAGTTGCAAAGTTCCTTTTTGGAACCCTCTTTTGGTATGTGTAATTATGGTACTTATGTATTATCTGAGCGCCCTATTTTTTCATTGCATGACACTACTTAAGGCATGTGATGCGATTTTTCATTGTAAAGACCCGATTTGTAATTGTATAGTCACCCATGGGTTATTTCATACCCCCACTATCCAACTACGCATGGAGCTGATTTTATATAGTGTGGCGAGCCACCGAGCCCGAAGCTTAGCGAGCCCCGCGAGGGGACGCGGATTACTTTACATGTATTCTGCGTCCCCTCGTCGGGCGCGCTGCGCTTGCCACGTTTCTGGCTCGCTGCGCTCGCCACACTATATAAAATCAACTCCATGCGTAGTTGGATAGTGGGGGTATGAAATCACCCATGGGTGACTATACAATTAAAAATCAGGTCTTTACAATTAAAAATTCCATTGCATGAATTGTATGCCACTATATTGCATGCGATGCAATGAAAAAATCAGGCGCCCAGATATTACATAAGTACCAAAACTATAGATTCAAAACATAAATTTTAATCCTCTCATTTTAAAACAGAATTAAAAAAAAAAAACATACATAACGTTCAATGTTAAATAAATGGACCCCTGTATCTTATATAGTATCTTATATATAATTCCATTTTTCAGGCATGCAAAGTTCATTGCGGTTTATAATGGCCCGTACACATTAGTTAATTGCCACAGAAAAAAGAGTTGTTTGTGCTAGCCAGTCTATTCCACACAAGTTACTGTGAAATCGCCTCATATATGACATTCTGTAACACTTTGCAACGTTTATCAAAGATACATGTATCAAAAAAGCCAGCAGTAACATTTGATATGCAATTACATTCTTTCAGGATCCCCCTGTGAGCATTGGGATGCTAGATTCCCATTATAATAGCCTCCCAATGTTCACAATAAATTGTGTGTTTGGTAAGTATGTCCAGCAGTGTGGAGGTGACGGTGGTGACGGTAGTGGTGGAAATGGCACCTGAGCATGAACAGCTCATAGTTGGGGTATTTTTCTTTAAAAATGCCCCAGAAATGCTGTAGATTGGCATCACAGAGCTTTTGCGCAATCTCTGATCCTGTATGTGATAATTGATATACCCATGAATTGGAACGATATTATCACAGCAAATCTGCATATGGATGGTGATAAATCGCTGATGAATTAAGTTCTTACATTTTTATTTTTTAAACTGTAATCTTAGTATGTGCCACTAGATGGCTGTCTAGCTATGTAAATGCTCAAACCAAGTAACTAATCTCTTTATATTAGAGCTGTGCAGTTTGGTGTTCCTGATATTTGCATACACCTGAAATTAGATTGATTTAAATCCCAGTTCGGAACCACAGACCCGAGCCAGGAACCAAGACCTGGCTCGGATCTGTTGTCAGATTTAAGAACTGAACTCTGGTTTTGGATTGCATGTAAACAGGACGAAATGACATGATTTCAGGTGATTTTATCTATTTCTATTAATATTTATTGATATTATTTATTTTTATTTATATAATTTAATATGATAAAATAATAAATTATTTATATTATTTATTTTTAATTGGTTTAAAAACAAACACCAAAGCTGAACCAAAAACACAATAATGAATTAGTGCCATAACACAGGGATCCACATGCATCCCTAGTATAAATAATGTTTTCTCCCTAATGAACTAACCATAACAGCAATTACCAGTAAAGTGCATTAAACTCACATTAAATAGAACTGCCGCTATAGCCTTCACAGACAACATCAATTTGAAGAATAGAAAAGAGCAGTTACTGTACCACTACAACTGGAACCATACATTATATGTTCATGTGAGACAGGGGTGACCCTGTCTGTCTGCCCCTCCTCTTTAGAATGTAAGCTCTCACGAGCAGGGACCTCTTACCTCATGTGCTTATCCATTCTTACTCCAGCAGTCTTCGACTGCACCAGAGCACACTGTTTGCTGCCACCTGGATACTTATGTTGCAGCAATCGGCTGATGTTCCTATAATCATTTACCCTGTATTTGGCCTGTATTGTCTTCAACTGTAAGTTACTGTTTTCCAGTTTGATTATGTGTACTCTGTAACTGGGCGCTGCGGAACCCTTGTGGCGCCATATAAATAAAGGATGATGATGATGATGATAATAATAAAGACAATCATTTATTAGGGTTTTTTTTTTTAAACACTAACTCCCTAAATGAACCAAATTGTGTTATGGTCCAAAAGGATCATAGCGAGGTATAAAGGTGTGACAAGTAGAAGGAACTATGGCACAGCAGATAATGCATTGTTCTCCCGTTTTCTTCTCTCTTGCTGGAAAATAAATGATTTTACAGTGGTATACGTGTCACATTTGCACACAACAATTGCGGTTATGAGGCTGTATTATAAAGAGCATAAACTGAACCAGGGGTGTAAGGTATATGACCAGATTTGTGGAACAAAAAAATACATTGTTCTTCCTAATCTACCACAGACATTACTGATATTATAGTTGGTACTGTGTGTTCTTCAACATCATGTGTAACCCCAGGAGAAACGGTAACAAGAAATACGCATGAGCAGGAGATGTTTTTAAGTGAGCATAGTTATTTAGTCCTGGGGAGGTTCCAACAACGTCTCTCCAGCTCTGCTAGATCTAAGTACAAGTTGTACTGAATCCCATCCAGAGAACACACTAGCTGATGGAGAAAATCATAGCTATATAACGGCTTATAAAATAGCTTGAAGCCACCATCTCTGCAGTGATCTATGGGGATGGCAAGAAGCAGCAGTCACAGAGGTTGGAGTAATTGTGAGTTCTTAGCGGTTTGAGAGTAAATAGTGAGAAACTGAGAACGACAACATCATTAATAGACTCCATAGGATTTTAATCTAGTTTCAGATCTTGTAAGGTGGAGACGTTCCAATTCTGCAAAAAATACAGCAGATACTATGCTACTACCCAAATAAAAATGATATTCAGGTAATTAAGGACATGTGCGATATTGAAAGTTCTTGTATAACATCCATGGATGATTTCTCATGTTGGTCCAAATCTGAGCAAAGAATTCACAACACTTGGAAAGGGAAAGCCTAAAATAACTTACTGTGACATCGTCTATTCAAAACAAAGCATAAGCTCTGACCGAATTTGGTAATAAAGTGTCGTTCTTTGTATTTTCACTGATACAAGAGAGACTCATTGGTTGGAAAGAGGCCTCTTTGTGCACAAACGCGGCAGCCGCCTGCCCAGGAAAGCTGAGCAGATCTTATGGAGCTTTTCAGGAGTTCAAATCATTTCTGAGCAAAAACAAAACACGAAGCTGGATTTTGGATAACTTTTATTGGACTATTATGAAGTGTTTAAAGTCTAGAGAGTTAATAAATAAATAGTGTATTTAGTCATTTTATAGTATCTTGTGTGACGTGGGAAGGCACGGCTGCCATCAGAAATTGTGGGGCCCTGAGCTTGCAAAATAGGCAGGGACCCCCTCCCCTTTTGCAAACACTCGGGGAGGGGGGGGAGGGGGGGCTGGTGCGACCTATGTCTGCATAACTGCCCGCACTACTCATCCTCTCCAATGCTTCAAGGGAAATAGGAACTTTGTTTATGACAAATTATACTGGTCCTGGGCCCCATTTCTGTCTGGGCCCGGTACTGGAGTACCCGCAAACCCCCCTGATGACTAGTCGGGATTCCGACAGTCATTACCTCAACGTCGGAATCCCGACTGCTCCCTCGTGCTGCCGTTTCGACCTGCCGACCTTCGGTCTGTTGACCTATTTCATGTGTCAATCGAAGCCCTTTCAACCTTTAGTGATCGAACTAATGTATGTTGACCTTAATACTGTTGACCCATAACTGAAATGTGAGCGTCAGTATTTTTCATACTTTTGCTTTGCACTTCTGTCACAGTAGTGAATAAGACACATCTTTGAGAAAGTCGTAAGGCTACGATGAGACCTGTTAGGCAGCACTTGCTTTATCTAACTATTGGACTCAGAAGGTTACTGGACATACTGCTATACAATACTCCAAATTTTCTTGCTCATCCTGGGAACACACTGTTGGAAATCACCCGGATTTCCACCACCAATTGGGACATTGCCATCAGCCCCTTGTGGATTACAAATTATCGCATCATCGTGAGGACATCTTCATATATGAGAATAAGATCTTCCTCCAGCGGTATTCAATTATCCGGCATGGAATGTGACTCTTACATTATTGTATGGCTCCAACCCAGTGGAATTAGCAAACACAATATTTCCACCGGAGTAGTATAAGGCAGCAGAACTCCAGCACTACCCAATCGATACCTTCTTTGTCTCCATTTAATATATTGATACACATGTAACCGATTTTAATATTTTATATTGTTATTGTTCATGCATGTATCAATTAACATTTTTTTATAAATTGTTCTATTGTACTATCCAATTGATCTACCCTAGCACTCCACATTATTTCCTTTTTCTTTTTGTATACACAGGTGAGGCTCCATTGCAAAGTCTGTAGTGGGCCAAGCGGGCCTAATTCGGGCAATTTGAATATAGATGTACAGTATGTGGACCCATCTGTATTAGTAGTCATTGGTGATTGGTAGAGTGAATTATTGAATATAGGTCTTGGAAATGCAAGGCAGAAAATTATGGGATGCATTATTTTTTGGTACAAAAAATAACCAAGTAACTGATAAAGTCATAACATCAGAACTCATTTATTATAAGCAATGCTACCCATACTCACGTGTTACACAGATATCATATACATTTATGTATTAGGGGCAGTACGGATGGTGTAATGGTTAGCATTACTGCCTCACAGCACTGAGGTCATGGGTTTGATTCCCACCATGGCTCTAACTGTGCAGAGTTTGTATATTCTCCCCGTGCTTGAGTGGGTTTCCTCTGGGTACTCCGGTTTCCTCACACAATAAAATATATACTGGTAGATGAATTGGCTCCTAACAAAAATTAACCCATGAATGAAAGTGTGTACATGTGATAGGGAATATAGATTGTAAGCTCCACTGGGGCAGGGACTGATGTGAATGTTCAAATATTCTCTATAATGCACTGAGGAATATGTGTGCGCTATATAAGAAACTGTTAATAAATAAATACAATTATCCTTTATACATATAAATATTAATGTCCTTTGTATGAAGCAATTGTGGGATATCCCCTGAAAACAAAAGTTTCAAGGGGGTTCAGCAAATAATTATCTCCTGTACGTATATAGGACGGACAATGGCAAATAGCAGAGATATACCTTATGCTGCAATCCTTTATTTTCAATCTTAAAAGCATCCAATTGGCAAATTTTAACAAGCTCAGGAAGCGGAAGGCATTCCGGAACTTGGCCCCTGTAGCTGGAGATGGTGTTAGCCTTTGTAGCCTTTCCCGACCATCTCAACTCACGCATGTGTGGTCATTCGACCGCTTATGCGCAGTAGTGCACCTGGCTCTCGAAGGAGACGCAAAGAGATTGCTCCTAACACCACGCAGGGTCGGGCATACACTGGAGTCCCTGCCCCTGAGTGTGTATTCTAATATATCCAGGTGATATTTAATGTTTTATTTCCACAATACGTTCTGGAACACTATCATAAATATGCCCTTTCATTTTTGTATAATGACCTGCATGACATAAAACATTTTGGAAAGAATCCTGTATAATAATAGGCTAAAACTATTCACTTATGAATTCAGTTATTTAGCTCATTAGCGCCACTAGATGGGGGCCAATGGAGCAAATCGAGTTTATTCAGTCTTGCACAGTGGACATTACATTTATGTCAGTCCGTCATTTTGATTGGCTGGTAAGTAGTCACATATAAATATACGGGTACATACTGGCCCTTATTCAGATCTGATCGCAGTACAAATTTGTTCTCACAATGGGCAAAACCAGGTGCACTGCAGGTGGGGCAGATGGAACATGTGCAGAGGGAGTTCAATTTGGGTGGGGTATGTTGAAACTGAAATCTAAATTGCAGTGTAAAAATAATGCAGCCAGTATTTACCCTGCACAGAAACAAAAAAGCTCCCTCAAATCTAACTCTCTCTATACATGTTACATCTGCCCCACCTGCAGTGCACATGGTTTTGCCCATTTTGACAACAAATTTGTACTGCGATCAGATCTGAATAAGGGCCACTGTATGTTAATGCTTTTGCTGTACATTTGCCAGCAGTTCCAAAGAGAAGGAGTTAAAGTCTTTTGTGCGGAGTTACTGATATGTAATGTGTAAAAACTCCATTCAGTTATCCAATCTGCAGAGAGCTGTTTTGGACCTCAATGTAATTCAATTACAGCTCTCAGAGGGGTTGTTTATCAAGTTCTCAGGATGTCTGCCTCAATGCTAAAATAATGTTAGGAGGACGCAGGCCAGGACTTACTTGACTGGCACATCCGTATGGAGTTTATCTTTCAGACTATATTCAACATTCTCTGTATATAATACTCAGCCGTATTTTTATATATAATCTGCCGTAACACACGGAGATACCCAACTCTGACACATTCAGAATAACAAATGCTCGTACTTCATGCGCTGATATAAAATAGCTGCACAATATTGATGCACATCACTATTATACCTTAGTATTTCCCTTAGGAAGAAATCCCTGTGAGTCGCTTTATTTTTACTTTTAACCAATTTTAAAGGGGATTTTCAAACAATATTTCTCTGGAACACCGTCAGACGATAAAAATTATTGCAGGGCCTTAGCAATTTCCTGCATAATGGCTGCCACATGACAGGCACATACACATTAGCACTGCAGAGGTACAAAACAAGTGCAGTCACCACTAATGCAACATAGAGGAATTAATTGGGTAATGGGGGATGGAAGTGGAAGGCAGTGGATGGTGACTAAATGAGTTTTCCCATGTTCCCCCTCCACAGACCATAAAGTATATGCTCAGTGCTACCCTCCTTTCCCATCATGCTCCCCTGCTGCTGCTTCCAAGAACCGCCCCTTCTGGTGCCTGTGGATGACCCCTCCCCCAATGCTGCACTTACTTACACTTGGTTCTTCACAGATTCCGAGTCCTGCTTATGGGAGCTGGCTGGTGTGACTGCCGTCTGCCTGTTTTATCTTTACGTTACAGCTCAGAAGCCCCAGCACCTGGTAGTGCCCTCGCTGCCACCGGTGTGCCCCCTGTGGATATCTGCATGTAGATGAGGGATCTAGGAGTGCAGCCTTCTTGTGGCAATGTTGGCAGCAGTAGCTTCCACAGCGGCCGTCCTGTCCCCCTCCTGCCTGTGCAGCGCTGGGAGTCCGCCATGCTGCCTGCTGCGTCACACTGCTGTGTGTGCCGTATTTTGCTATTTCTGCCGTCAGGGGCAGCCAGCCCCTGAGGCATTGAATACAGTGACCGGGCAGACTGGCGGTGAATAGACCTGACAAGGGAAGCACGGCGAACGCAGGCGTAACCAAGACAGCGTACACTGCCCCTGCACTTGCCACAGCATTGAATACTAGCCAGAGATTGGAGGAAGGAACAAATTGGGAACTGGGGGTAGGGTGGTGAATTTTGGGAATAAAAACAGTCTCAGCTCAAAGTGAAAGTAAAAACTGTCACAGCTCAAAGTAAAACATGCTTGCCTACTTTTGTGTGATCCTCCTCGGGAGAAGCCCATAAGAGGCTGGCACAGAAATGGCACATTTCTCATCTCTCTAATCCACTCTGCACTAACAAGAATTGATTCCTAACCGAATAAACTTCTTCGCCTTTGGTAATGCTGCTCCCAGTGATGGCTCCTACTAATCTTTATTAATTGTCTCATTTGAATATAAAGATCCTTAGGAAATATTACAATGATAATATGAATTAATCGTCAAATGCAATTAGATATTATCTGGGAAACCGGAGTCACTATGGAGTGAGTTCAGCTAAATACCACAATTAGCACTGTATTATCTTTAGAACCGAGTAATAAAGCATGATTGGTCATATACTGCTGAGAAATGCCAAAACCTCAGTATTCAGCTGGCAGAAAATCCAGCAAGAAAAAATCTTGTGCTTTTGTTTTCCCCCAAAATATCAATTTACCCGCATGTCCAAATTTAATATTCAAATGACTGTTGTAGACTTGTTTACTATGGGCCAGATTCAGACACGTTCCCACGACTGCGAATTTGCAGCACGGGCGATTAAAGAACAATTGCGTATGCGCACGGTATGCTGTGCACTTGTGGGAGCCATCCGTGGGAAGGCAGCCCCATCATAAATGTAAGTAGCCTCAAATTAAAGCTGAAAGTCTGCAGTTAAAGCACATCATGTTTGGTTCATTTCAAGTCCATTGTGGTGGTGTATAGAGCCCAAAATATGAGAATTGTGTCAATGTCCCAATATTTATGGAGCTGATTGTAAGTTAAATAAATAGACAGACCGACCAACAGACAGACAAACAGATAGATAGATAGATAGATAGATAGATAGATAGATAGATAGATAGATAGATAGATAGATAGAGGGAAGGGTGAGGCCATGGGCAAGGGGGGGAGTAAGGCATTCATCAGGATTTTGACCAATGGGATGTACCCAACCCGATAGATACAGCAATAATGTTATAAGTTCAATTCCCAACAAGGCCGTAACTTTGTGGAGTTAGTATGTTCTCCCCATGTACTTTCACTGGGTAAAATTATTTCCACTCATAATTAAAATCTAGAGGTAGATTAATCGGCTATTCTATTGACACCAATTAACCCTAATGTGTAAGTATGTGCGTGTACATGTGTTTCGGGCAGAATGGTTATCATCTTCCATCAAATTCTATGTTTCTAAGACAGTAAAACATAAACATTTAAAGCAGGGACACTAATAGGTAGAGCAGTGGTTCCCAACCTTTTTTTAAATCAAGGCACACTATAGTATCAGAATTGTATCCAGGCACCCCTAGGCCAAAAGTTTCTCATTGAGAAATTAAGAAAAAATATGAGTTAAATAAATTGTGTTCATATGTCATCCTTATGGTCAGTTATGTGATGGGGGACAAGATTTGCTTCTGTTTTTCCACATACTTTATGATTGGCAGCCTCAAGTACAGGTTTTGACAATTATATTGACCATAGTTAGTTTGAATTGCAGCAGATAAAATTAAGCATTTATTATGGTATCATTATTATTGTCTTTTATGTACAGTATCTCTTCCTTACATACTAATAAAATATTTATCTACCTAATTCTTGACCATCTATCAGCAACATCAATCCATATTCATAATTTTTCCATTAACATCCTCATTTTTATTATCAGCAAACTGTATTCCTTTCCCCATGCTCTATAGTGTGTGTGTGTGTAGGTTTCATGCATTTAAATACTGGAAACAGCTCCCGATTCAGTCCGATCTCGCACCCTTCGCTGGGCTGAATTTGCTTAAAATTGCTTGCACACTTAAGGAGGTGCGAACGCTTTTAAGCGAATTCAGCCCGCCGTAAAGTGTGCCCGGTGCTGTGATGATTCACACTCGCGAATCATCTACACCCAATAGGATCAACACAGCCCTGTCACCCTCGTGACTCACACAAAGAGTCATCCTTCAGCACTCAGGAGAGGAAAACCCCCTGTAGGGGAAACCTCCAGGGACCTGTGGCTGAAGGACTGCCTGTCCCTCTGGGCATTAGTAGGCTATGCAGAGTTATATAACCAGATATAATTAAATACCATATGAACATGGAAGACTGAAATATACATTCATTTGAATAGAAATATACAAATATACCCTAATAGCTAATATTGGCTGACGCCATTAATAAAGCTCCTGTCCACATCCCCTGATATTACCCAATTTACATTCCTCACAAAGCTGCGCAATTTTCTAAAGAGGCTGGCCATCCCCTTTTGAGAAGCATCGTATTTATCTACTAGAACCTCCAATGATAGTAAACAAGCACAAGGTCATTTTGTTAGGGTAGTCAAGCTCCAAGTCTGCAGGCACATCCAAATGAGGCACCTTGCATGAGACAAGATACTTACCTCCCACATGGATTTCTCCCCTAGAAGGCTTGGTATATGCGAGGAAACATTGGTGGCGGGACATGTATCTGGAGGATCGTAATGACAGCAATGATTATGCTGTGTCAGTGTCCTCTGTATGTGAGAGAGGCAACAGCAAAGCATTGGTATAGTAGGTAGTTACCATTCTGACATTACAGCACAACATGTTTTACCTTTCTTAAAGGAGAAGTGCACAAGATAATCTCTAGTGATATGTTTATATTCCACCATAACACCATCAACTCCTATTATATACTTCTCATGTAATAGACATCAATCCCTTTACCATCTCACTTGCCAAAGTGCATTTAATTAATCAGCTCTTATCACCTCTTTCTCATTCCATTAATGTGCTGCTTTTCTCTACTGTCAAGATTGTTACTAGGAGAGAGAAAACAAGAAAATGTACCAAAACCAGAAGAAAAATAAAATGAGAGAAATAAGAGAATAAAGAATAAAAACAAAATTACTGTCTAAGGATGTTTCTACTTTGAATTGACCTTGATGGGGCGCCTTGATAGTGAAGCCAAGACCAATTATTTCAGAACCTCTATAGGGTGTGACTTAAAATGAGTGAGGATTTTCTGCTGGGTATCCAGCATTACAGTAGTGTGCAATATTGGATTCCGACTTTCGGAATGTTCCAACAGTTGGAATCTTGGCCCTTTTACGCCTGGCTCAACAGTTTCTCGAAAGGCGTAATTCAATGTTCCATCTGTCGAGTGGTGAAAAGTGGATGTGCCAGTGAAAACGGACGTGGATTTTTGAGATACGCCCTTCAATTTGACAATCCACGGATTTTTCAGACAAAACAGATCCGACTGGTTTGAAAGTCCTATCTGTTGTGTCGAGATCCACCTTCAATGCTGACGAAAATGGCAGCATTGAATAGGCAGCGGGTGCAATTTCTCTTGTCGGCGATAGCGCCTGGGATTGAATAGCCTCCTAAATCTATATAATGGTAATTACAGGGGTAGCTTCATTCATTTACACAGCATGTTTTTGGTTGTTTAATAAAATATGTAATGGATTTTATTATTTTTTTATATTTTTTAAACATTTTTATATTTTAATTGTCTATTCCATGTTTTTAAAGAAGTGGAAATGAAGCCCAAGATTGGATTTAAATTCCACTACAATGTGTGACCCA
Organism: Crinia signifera; assembly: GCF_055691185.1. Classification (NCBI taxonomy): domain Eukaryota; kingdom Metazoa; phylum Chordata; class Amphibia; order Anura; family Myobatrachidae; genus Crinia; species Crinia signifera. The sequence continues at coordinate 274,644,220 of NC_139219.1, forward strand.
GGAAAGCCAGATCTCATACAGTATGCATACATACATACATCTTGTTAGCAAATATAATAATTAGAGACAGGATTATATGCAACATAAAAAGCTTGAAATATGCATGCAAATATGCATGAAAAATACGTAAAATATGCATGAAAAGTGTTAAAATATGCTACATTAATTAATAAAAGTCATTTTTAACTTATTTATTTAAAAATCAGCACACAATTAGTTGCAAATAAACCTCAAAAATAGGCCCACAGCATCTGCAGATGTCTAGTGCTGTACACAGGATTTTTTTTCTTCCTGGCTGCTACATCATACTGCAGCGTCCTAGGCTCTTCTTGCATCAACTACATGGACCCTCATCTTCAGCACCGATGGATCAAATGTCAGCATAGCGTGTGAGGGCGGCGCAGTGGAAGGCTTCCTCCGTGCGCCACATACTCACTGTGACATGGCATGTCCTCCGCGCCGCGTGATGTCACAACCCTTCTGCCGGCCTCCTCTGCTGCAGAAGTCTGTCTCTTGGTGTAAAGTCCCAGGCCAGGGGCAGGCAAAGGTTCAGGAGCTTCGTAATGGCATCCGCCCGACTGACTTTTATCAACATGGATTGGCAGCCTAGAGCAGTGTCAGACATAGCGTACATCCAAGGTTCCCCACACTGCGCACATATTGCCCCAGCCTGCACACTCTACCACTACCTGGCCAGCAGCAGCAGGGCAAAGCAGTGCTGTGACTCGCGCGTGGAAAGGGGGCAGGGCCTAAAATATGCACCATCACTAGATTTTAGGTAAAATATGCAATAACCAGTGAGAATGGGCAAAATATGCAAATGCATATGCAAATATGCAATTGCATATAATCCTGTCTCTAATAATAATATATTAACACGTGTCCCCGTTTCTCTCCTCCCCTTTGCCTGTCCTCCAATACCTTATGTTTTACACTGGATAGGCTCTCAGGGAGATAGGCTAATAAATTAACCTTATGTTTAAAACATACATCTCATATAAATATCATAAACGGATAACCAGGTTCGATGCGACCGTGGAACCGTTCACTGCAATGGAAAAGCCACCACTGGGAGATGCCCCGATCAGGTCCTGCCTCCAGTTACGTCACTTGTACGGCACTATGCCGGGTCGGGATGCAGGTCTACAAGGGGTCACAAGCCAGGTCACACCCAGCTTGGAACCAAATCTAAAATCCGCGTGTGTCCTTGGTTGCTGGTATAAAAGTGGTATTACAGAGCCAATTAACTCTGCAAAAGCTCCATTGGAAGAACAGCTGTGACGTTTGGATCTCACTGTGAACCACACAGTAACTGGTGCACATGCAGGTGCCCCTTTAGGGCTTGGATCCCAGAGACAGACAACTCGATTGCCTCTGGGAGTTACGGCCCTGTATCTACTGCACCCAATTACAGAGGACATAAAAGTATAAACAAATCATGAAAATAGTGATTTACAGTTGAAGACAGGGTACATAAACATATCTGCATCAGCAGACAACACTGAAATAAGTGCACTCTTCAGGAGAACTTACATTGGGTGGTTTCAGTGAAGGAGTGGGTCTTGCGAGACCATTTAAAGTGTTGTAAAGAGGTGGAGAGTCTGAGGGAGAGAGGTAAAGAACTCCAGGGAGTAGCCCGTGAAAAATGTTGGTGGTATGAGTGGGAGGAAGTAATCAGTATGCAGGAGAGGTGGCAGGCATTAGTGAAGCAAAGAGGAAGGGTAAAAACATTTAAAGGGATCTAAGTTGAGATGTAAATGGGAGAGAATCAGAGCTATCTGGGCTCAATGGGCAGCTGCTCAGGGCCACATGATTCTTAGGGCCTTTGAGCAAGGTGGACAGGCCCATCAGTGTACCGCATTTCTCTGCCTGCCTCCCAGCCTGCTGACAGCATGTTGATTGGTGGATGGCTGGAACTATTTACTAATCAGAGTTCTAACAGCCATTCATTTAAAGAAAACGTGAGGAGATGGCATGGGACTGCAGGTTATGATTCATGTTATGATTTCCTTAAATTGGTTCCTGTGAGTGGGTGGTTAGGGCATTGCTTTGCCCAGGGCCACTATAAGGTTAAGATGGCCCTGAGCTCAGAGGAGCCTGCAGCAGTGGTTTCCTCCCTCTTTCTGCGCTGTCTGACATCTATATCTAAGGTCTGAAGGGCTTAGAGGGAATGTGGGGGCATAACATAATAGGGGCATGCAGAGGAGTAGTTAGGGGACATGGTGCCTGGAGCAAAGGTGTGTTTTGGCACCCCCCCCCCCCCCCCCCCGAGTAATTTTTCCTTCTTATAGTAATGCCTATAACACATTACACCACACAAAAAATGGATTGCCCATTACACATTATGCCACACTGTAATGACTGTTACACATTATGCCAGGCAAGGTAGTGCCCATTGCACATGCCACACACCTATTTATGATTTATATATATATATATAAGTCACTGCAACACACCAGGATAAATATACAAATACATCTGGCTACTGCTGATTCCTCAAGCCTCTGGCTCCAACAGAATATGGCCACTGCACCAAGACCCTGCTCACACGCCGCTCCCCCACCCCCACCCCGTGGTGCCGGATCCCTCTAGTAGTGCTCACCTTTCCCTCCTCTCTTTCCTCTCCAGAGCTCCTGCTGCCATTGCCGACGTCCAGTGCTGCTGCTTTTAAGTGTCCACGTCTGCTCATTCAGTGTGCGTTGTTACCCTTCAGTGCTGAGAAGCCACCGGACACAGTAGCAGCCACCATGCAATCTTCAGCTCTGAGGAGCCATCAGACAGGAGGTAAGCTACCCATTTAAAAAAAACTTGGCCTGTCGGGGGGGGGGGTTTCTGTGCAACCAGAAACCCCCCTGTGTGCACCACGGGAGTCAACCACTGAAGGTAGACATGGCTTAGGCTTAGGGTAAGGTCGACAGGGTTGGAATGTCGATACAAACATTAGGTCCACATTGGGCAGGTCGGCAGTAAAAAAGGTCGATATGAGTCTTGCATGCATATCCAATGTTGGAAGGTATGCTATAGGGCAGACCTTGCAATCTTCGGCTCCAATCCAATGCTATAAGGATCAGAATAGGAGGTGAAACACATGCAATTTGCTACTTTTCATCCAATTTATCAGACCGTTCCGTCGCAATCAGATGAAAAGTGCCCAGATTGCTCTACAGTATGGACACATTTACTTTCATGACTCCAGCCGCATCAGACCCAGCTATGTAATGGCAGGAAGACGCAGCCATAGATTTGCAGCATTAGCATTTTGCAGCCACAATCGGAACAACATGGATATTGTGCATTATAGTTTTAAAAATCTCAGCCACCTCTAGCACACGGCTCAGAAGCTGTATGCAGGAATGATAGCCGTTTGCTTTAAGTTATGTTTACAAGGGTCAGGCTACACATGGCCCTTATTCTGGTTGGTGCGGTCAGAGCCGCACACGGGGCTCCGACCGCACAAACCAAGGGCCGCCCACCAGACGGATCGCCACGGCCGTCCATACACGGACGGCTGGCGATCCGCTCAAAAATGGTGGAGGCTACGCCTCCACCATGGTGGGAGCTGCCCCCTGCCTTCGATGGTCGACGACCATCGAAGGCAGGCCCGCACGCCGCGGCAGCTCCCGCAAGCTCAGACCACACGGACAATCGTCCGTGTGGGAGCTTGTAAGGGGGCTGAAAGCTGACATCCGGCGACGTCAGCTTTCCGCCCCCATGTCATGGTAATGAGGGCGTCATGCCCTCATTACCATGCATACGCCCCGCGTTTGCATGGGAACGCCCATGAAACGCGGGGCGTACACATAGGGAAATGAGGGGCTGAAGCCCCTCACGCCCCTATCCGCCCCCTTTGCGGCGGACGAAATCCGTCTGCGGCGAAGGGGGCTGCACATGCGCAGAATGACCTCTGCGCATGTGCAGACAAAAAACATCGGCGGTACGGCCGCACGCGGGCCGTACCGCACGATTCTGAATAAGGGCCATGGTCTCCAGATGAGCAACTTCAGGCCTACTATTGGAATCAGTAATATTTGTAGAATGGAATACAGGGTTTTATTATATTAAATAATATTGTTGTCAATCAAATGCTTCGCCATGTATGTAAGAAGAAAGTGTTACGTGATTTTATTTTTTAGTTCATAAATTTTTTTATTGTTTAGAAAAAGGTACACTTAACCAAAAAAGAACAAACTGTACTGTTCATTGTTATGGGCTAGAAATTCTCGGATTGCCATTGAATTGTCTTCTTATTTACCAAAATGTTCTTCTATTTCTATCGAGACTCTAAACATGTCCGTCATTCTGATTAATCTACTCTGCTTTACGAATGTGTCTTAAATCACATGGATTGACCCATATTCATCAAAGTGCATTCCAGTACATCAGAGGACTAAACTTTGTCATAGCAGAAAGGGCTGTAAAAGACATCTGTCTACTAAATTTAATATGTGCTCAGTTGCAACTGGCCCTGAAGGACAAAGCTGCAGAACCTTTGTTTTAAAGATATTTCTTATTGCTGTTTGTTAAGAAGAGAGTATGCCAACTAATATCATTTGAACTGAGTAAAATATTTATGGCTATACCAATATACATGATATATGAACAAAATAATTACATTGAAATAAAACAAAACTTTTGAATTCAATGTGACTATGGCCCTTATTCAGATCTGATCGCAGTACAAATTTGTTCTCAAAATGGGCAAATCCATGTGCACTGCAGGTGGGAAATAACATGTGCAGAGAGAGTTAATTTTTGGTGTGGTGTGTTGAAACTGAAATCTAAATTGCAGTGTTAAAATAATGCAGTCAGTATTTACCCTGCACAGAAACAAAATAACTCACACAAATCGAAGTCTCTCCATACATGTTACATCTGCCCCACCTGCGGTGCACATGGTTTTGCCCATTTTGAGAACAAATTTGCACTGCGATCAGATCTGAATAAGGACCTATGTGATTTGTTGGTACTTCCTCATCTTTGCGGCCACAACTTACGCTACGGAACTTACGTAGTGTGTGGCAAGTAATGTACGAGCGAAGATCACCGAAAATAACCACCTTTATTCCATGCCACCACCCTGGGTCCGCACTACCATGTATTATTGTGGCGAGCAAATCGGAGCGGAGCGTGCCACTGAGCCCGAAGCATGGCAAATGAAGTGAGCCCGTGAGAGGACAATGGTGAAAATCCATACATAGCGGTTAACATAACTGGTGTAGTGGTGGCCGCAAAGATGAGGAAGTCCTGATTTGTTCATTATTGCTTTCAGTGGCCACATGACCTTCCCCGGCGGCCCAATGATGTGACTTCTGCCAGCGGTGGGATGCCGCGACCGGAAATGAGGACTCTTGGCAGCTGTGGCCATGAAATACACATGAAGATTGGTTTCAGGGTGAATATATTTATTTCACTTGGTGGCACTAATTTGTATTATCCTGATGAGGGGGAGACCGTCCCTGAAACATTGATTTTCATTGATCCTCGCATACACTGCGGGTGCAGCCTCTTCTTTATTGGTATTAGATTTTTCCTATTTTTCTATCTTTCATCTGCCATTCTCATGGCCATTTAGCAGTGCATCCGATTTATATTGTTGCAAACAGCATTGAGGTCATGGGTTCGATTCCCACCAAGGCACTAACTGTGCAGAGTTTGTATATTCTCCCCATGCTTGCGTGGGTTTTCTCCAAGTACTCTGGTTTCCTCCCATATTCCAAAAATATACTAGTAGGTTAATTAGCTCTCTACAAAATTAACCCTGGAATGAATGTGTATGTGTGTACATTAGGGAATATAGATTGTAATCTCCACTGGGGCAGGGACTGATGTGACTTTTGAAATATTCTCTGTAAAGTGCTGCAGAATATGTGTGCGCTATATAAATAGCTTGTAATAAATAAATAATAAATATATATTGTTATATAACCAGGGTAGGGCATACCTTCAAACACACAACAGCCAGGAAAACAGCACACCAATCTGGAGTTTCAGTAGTAATCTAGCAGTTTTATTTGTGCAATACATATATAAAACATAAAAATAAATCCTAGCCCGTCTGGGCTATTTCACACACTCCGGCTCCTGCCGGGCGGCGAAATCCCTCACGGCCAGGAAGCTGTGCCGCACTCAGCAGTTTAGAATGGAGAGGATGGCCACAGCCCGGCTGCCGTCCCCTCCAGTGGTGGGACCCGGCTGCAACCAGACGGCCAGGCCGTGGCCGTCCGGTGTGAATGGACACAATAGTGTCCATTGACACCTACTGTGCACAGCACAGCTTTTGGCCGTGCGGGATTTCGCCGCCCGGCAGGAGCCCTCTGGGCACTAGCTAATCATCTTTTGGCCGTGCGGGATTTCGCCGCCCGGCAGGAGCCCTCTGGGCACTAGCTAAACATAAGTTTCCCTCACTCAAAGTGATAGGGCCTACTGCCCCCACCACAAACATAGACAAGTGCACATTTACTTACAGCCAGTAATTATCAGGGTCTCACACAGGCCTGCTGCCTGTTTCCCCAGGTAGGGGCATGTTTTGGGCCATTTCAGATCTGATCCCGATCCGATGCGAGGCCCCGCGGGTCGTTAGGTCGTTTTTCAAATCCTATCTGCAGCAGGTAGGATCTGAAAAAAAATGACCATTGAAGTGGGTACGGGTCGCGATCAGATCGGATGCAGTCCGTGAGCGGGTCCTAAGCTCCACCAGATTATGAGCGGGCCATACGATCATCTTACGACCCGCTCACAATGCATTGTTCTGGTGTGTACCGGGCATTAAATGATTGGAACCTTCAGATTCATACAATTAATATATTTTTTTAACTTTATAGTTATTCTTATTTTTTAGTCATGTTATTTTAATGATTGCAAAATTTTACTGGACCTTCTTTTGGGGACTACATCCAGGGAGTGCAGTGGCTGCACCGCCGGCTTCTGCCCAATTAGAGAACAGAATTACAGTGCAGTACCATCTCCTACCAATGTGCAGGAGCTGGCATTTTAATGTCACCCCTCGGAGGGTGACACCTGGATGCAGCCTGCACCCCCCTTGTGATGCAAAGTTCAGGCATCTGCTCTTGTCTGCATCAGTGTCATAACACCTGTATCCGAGATGTACTAAATTAATCCTATGTTGTCTCACACTGTTGTTATATGGAGTTATACTGTTGTATACTGTTATACTGTTGAAGTTATTAAATGTGTGTACTGACATCCACCACACATCACTGTCCCTATATCATCACCTACAGGTTCTTCCAATAGTTTTGACAGTAAGGGGGAAATTTACTAAAGGAAATTTGTAAAAAAATAGGTGTATTTGTATCCAGAAATACACTTATTTTTGACATTTACTATCCCGAAAATACGGCAATTCGTAGTCGTATTGATGTGCTATCAATACGAATAGCCGTATTTTTGGGATAGTAAATGTCAAAAATAAGTGTATTTCTGGATACAAATACACCTATTTTTTACAAATTTCCCTTAGTAAATTTCCCCCTAAATGTCATGAACAGTGGTACTAGGGGTGGGGGGTAATCTTTGCCCAGGCCCGGGCCTCTGGGAGGGTCCTGAGTTCCACTGCAGCTCGTACGATCACACCAGCCCACCCTCTCCGCTGCCTGCTCGCTGAATGACCATCAGCCACACAATAAATAATGGGGCGGATGTATTATCCGTCGTTATGGGGGAGAAGGGTATCAGCGCACGTTGGGGCAGATGTATCATAGCAGCGCTTATCGCGCCGCTATGATACTTCCTGCTTCGCCTCAATAGCGAGGCGAAGCAGGAAGGGACATCGACAAGATGTATTAACATCTTGTCTGCCGAAGCGGGGGAGCGTTAACTCCCCCCTTCGGCGATGTCCCTTTCTGGAGATAGCGCATCAGTTAATACTGATGCGCTATCTCCTGTCCCCCGGCCGGCCGCACTGGGCATGCGCGGGATCTCGCTGTTCACGCGAGATCCCCAGCGCAGCCCACAGCTGACAGCAGGGACAGCGCTGTCCCTGCTGTTTAGATAGGGCTTCGCCAGCCTGAGGCTGGCGAAGCCAAATCCGGCTTCGTGCGGAACGGTCAGCGATGCTGACCTTTCATACATTCGGCCTGCTATCATTTTGATAGCAGCGCCGATATGGACAGGGGCGCATAGCGCCCCTGTCCATTACCGCATCCTGGCGCCGTCATACATGGGGGAGAAGCGGTATCAGTGCACATAACGTGCGCTGATACCCTTCTCCCCCATAACGACGGATAATACATCCGCCCCGTTATGTGCACTGATACCGCTTCTCCCCCATGTATGACGGCGCCAGGATGCGGTAATGGACAGGGGCGCTATGCGCCCCTGTCCATATCGGCGCTGCTATCAAAATGATAGCAGGCCGAATGTATGAACGGTCAGCATCGCTGACCGTTCCGCACGAAGCCGGATTTGGCTTCGCCAGCCTCAGGCTGGCGAAGCCCTATCTAAACAGCAGGGACAGCGCTGTCCCTGCTGTCAGCTGTGGGCTGCGCTGGGGATCTCGCGTGAACAGCGAGATCCCGCGCATGCCCAGTGCGGCCGGCCGGGGGACAGGAGATAGCGCATCAGTATTAACTGATGCGCTATCTCCAGAAAGGGACATCGCCGAAGGGGGGAGTTAACGCTCCCCCGCTTCGGCAGACAAGATGTTAATACATCTTGTCGATGTCCCTTCCTGCTTCGCCTCAATAGCGAGGCGAAGCAGGAAGTATCATAGCGGCGCGATAAGCGCTGCTATGATACATCTGCCCCATTATTCTTTATATTTCCTAATGAGGGGGGCTGGCCATACCTCCTTGCATTGGCCCGCCTCCCGGTACATGGGCCCTGCCCAGCTTTCAGTGCCCCCGGTCATAAAGCTTATGTATACTGTATAAGCTCTTATTATATATCCAGGCTCTTCGTTATTATATATTTTCCTGGCTATCATTATCACAAAAGGGATACTGAGACTTCCTCAAGCTCTTTACACAATAGCTACATTACTTCTGAAAGATACTGTAGGATGTGATTATTATTTTTGAAATTCCAAGTCAAATTCTTCAGGTTCCCAGGAGCTCAGCGGTAGCAGAAGTCCAGGGAGAGCAGATTCTTGATCCTGAAAGATGATAGATGCATATTTCCCATGTTGTTTAGGTCACGGCTTAGTGTGCTAAGAGCGTTCGGTTTTACATATTACTACATAAACATATTACAATACAAGAAAAACAAACTGAAGGGATTATAATGACACCAATGTTAATGATTGTTATAGAATAACAGTGCAGGACTGTCTGTTATGCAGCGTGGGTATGTCCCAACCTAAAAGGACACTTAAACCAATTGCATCGTTTGCAGCCCCATCAGGCTGAGCATTATCGGACCTGGTCACAAACGCATAGGTATATGTGACATACTTGCCCACTTTTGAAAACTAGTTTCAGGGAGATTATAGTTGGTAACAGAATTTTGCAAAGCACCCCATTGAGGGGGGCATATCATGCTCCACCCAAAGGGCATGTCTAGTTCCATATATGGAGAGATTATGAAAAGAGATTGTGAACATGGCACCTAGAAGCGTGGGTGTGTAATTTAAAATGACAAATGTAGATGAGCCCCAAAGCAGTTAGTAATAGTTACTGTACTTGGTAATGTGCTGGGATATGGAGCTGATGATTCAATGTAAATGTATCTGTCTCTCATTCCTTTTCCCCCCAAAAACATAACAGTGTAATGTGGGCTAGGTGAAATGAGGGAGATTGGTAGACTAATGAGGGAGAGAGGGAGATTGCTGCTATTTCAGGGAGTCTCCTGCAGAATGCAGGAGGGTAGGCAACTATGATATGTGAGTGTACAGCTCTAGAGCATCCAGTGTGAATACAAGCAGGGTATACATGCACACTGTATGGACCTGCTGCTAGACTCCCGAATTTAGGGAGTAGTCTACAGACTTCCAGAAAGATAGACCTTCCCCCATGCACACTCACACACACACAAACACACACACTGTGAAGTCGGTGGGACAACTGCTAGTAGTGACATATTTTCTCCATGAATCAAGTTATGGCATCCTCAGCAACACAAAGCCAGGAAACCTGATAATAGGCCACAGGGGCAGGGCACAATTCTGCCTACCGAGATCATCCTATAGTGGGAAATCCAACTATTTAAATGTAGCAAGAAGAATGCAAGATATGTTTCAAACAGGTGTATATTCAACTCATCAGCATTATTGTAGTTAAACTGATCAGGACCTAATACATGCAATATATCTGTTACTGTTTCATGATGTACAGGAAATGAAATGCTGAGCTCTGTATGAGAAAATGTATTGTATATTCAGGACGGCCTGATTCAGACCAGTTCACTACGCTGAGTACACTCGCAGCCTAGCGTATAGGTAAGCGCCACCCCTCCAAATGCCCCTCCCCCCAGCGAATCCCTTTAATAACATGCAAGTAGGGATGGCCATCGACCATCGATGATTCTAAATCATCGATGGTTAATCGCCGATGTCGAATATTTTTGCCATCGATGGGGGAGTACCAGATGGTTTCCCTCCATCGATGGCATAGCAAAACAATGTTTTGCTTCTTTTTTTTTCCCCCAAAGTGCTGGGACACGGAGCATAACTCCGCCCCCCGACACCCACTAATCCCCGCCCCCGTGTTTTGATTGGCCCACAGGCCAATCAATCAAACACAATGGATGACCATCGATATGTAAAAATATCGATGGTCATCCATTGCATAGTTAAGCACTATCGATGGCCAGTTGCCGAATTGCCATCGATGGCAAACATCGATGGCAATGGCAACGATGGCCATCCCTACATGCAAGGGGATGACCTCTGATTAATTTTTTCCCCTTCAGTAATAAAAGTCAGTCAAAACTGACCTTTATTTCCGCCATTGTTTACCGAATACGGGGGAGGCGCTGACATCATTTGATGTCAGCCGTCTGCCCTGAGCAAGCAATGCCACACCTGTGTTCCCAGGGGAACGCCCAGCATTTTTATGAGGAAGTGCATAAAGCACGGGCTGTTCCCCTGGTCCAGCCCCCTGTCCACCCCCTGTCCGCCCCTACCGACCCATTGGACTCGCCGAAGCCGTTTGCTCCCAGGATTTGCACATGCACATAAACCTGTATGTGCAAACCCCAAACATCGGGGAAGGGGCCAAATTCTGAATTGGCCCTATAGTATGATTGATGATGCAAGTCCTGGTCATTTTTTATTGTTCCATGATCATGTACTTTTTCCGGAAATATTCTACTAATGCTCTCTTTTTATTTGTTTTCCTATTTATAGATGTACAATGTATCCACATGAATGAACTGGCATTCAAAGAATGAGAATTGCAAAAAATATTACTATACTAATAGAGGGGTTTAGGTTCTTAAAATGAAAAATGTGTCCATCACCGCTCAGTGATGCTTTCAGAAATGTTGAAATTCAACTGTATGGTATTGAGAAGGTCGGCACCATCAATGTCTTTGTATATGCTTAGAATGCTTCATTGTCAAAAAGAAAGGTGCAGAACTGGATTTTACAGCCATTTGAGCTGAAGAATTCAAAGTTTAAAGCACAAACCTTGATCCAAGGTTCTCTGTGGTCTGATAGACACAGGGACGGGCTGGGCCGGGGGGCAGGGGGCCTTGTGCCCCCCGGGCCACTCTAACAAGTAATGGTGTTGGCCGCCTCATTTCTTACCTCCTCCTCCAGTCCAGTCCTTCGGTATGCAGCGCCGTGGCTACGGGAACATGGCCACCAGCGTCCTGCATGAGGACATGTCCATCAGCCTCCTATGTGCAGGGCAGGGCCAGACGCCGACACCACCCACCCGTGCGTCTAGGGGGGGAAGGGGAGGAGGATGGAGGAGGACAGTCACAGAAATAATCTACTCGGAGGACGGAGGTAGCGAGACGCGGAGCGGGAAAGCAGGACAGAGTCAGACAGGCGGGAGCCGCAGCATTGCAGCACGGACCCGGCCGGCAAAACATGAAAGCAATGAGAGTGCCTGTGACAGGCAGGTGAGGTGACATTTATTGGATGTTTTTATGGTGGGGCTGGGGAGCAGCCTGTGGTGTCCTGGTAATAATTAAACAGGGGGTGCAGCCTTACCAGGACACCACAGGCTGCTCCCCCTGTATAATTATACCAGGACACCACAGGCTGCTCCCCCTGTAAAATGTTACCAGGACACCACAGGCTGCTCCCCTGTATAATTATTACCAGGACACATACAGCCTGTGGTGTCCTGGTATAATTATACAGTGGGAGCAGCCTGTGGTGTCCTGGTATAATTATACAGAGGATCAGCCTGTGGTGTCCTAGTATAATTATACAGGGAGCAGCCTGTGGTGTCCTGGTATAATTATACAGTGGGAGCATCCTGTGGTGTCCTGGTTTTATTATGCAGGGGGAGCGGCCTGTGGTGTCCTGGTATTATTATGCAGGGGGAGCGGCCTGTGGTGTCCTGGTATTATTATGCAGGGGGAGCAGTCTGTCAAAGTTATAATAATAAAGTGCCTATGGTATAATCAACTCCAGGCCTAATTTTTTTTTTAATTAATACATATTTTTTAAACAAAAAAACCTCAATTTAACGATGTGCTGTTACTTATGGGCCATTGCTCTGGACTTGCCCCCCAGGCTAAAAGTTGCCAGCCAGCCCCTGGATAGACAGGTGATCTGTGTCTAGGGTTCCCACTGTCCAGGGATAACACCGTGACAAGCTACTTACCATCCCTGAATTCCAGAAACGCATAGAGCCTGTGAAACCTCCATATTATAATTGTGGGCTTGGCAAGCCGGGATCTGTAAGACAGCCACAGCTGGAAAGCAATAGGATGACTAACCTTATCTTACATCTAGTCGCTACTATTGCTGAGCCTACAGATGTAAGACAGCAGGAAATCTGCCTGAGCTCTTTCAAGTATTTGAGGTGACATTTTTCACTAGCAAGTATTTTCATTATCTAAAAGTTATTACACAGGGAAAGAAATAGTTGCATGTCACATGGCTATATGAAATCATCATACATCTGGGAGCATTGCTGTTATCTTCCTGTAACACGCAATCGTCCATTGGTGGAGATATATTATGTATTGGCTGAGGCTGAGGGATCATAACATTTCTCTTCTCATGCCCAACAAAATAGGCTATCTATATATATATATATATATATATATATATATATATATATATATATATATATATATATATACCTATGGGGGAGGGAAGGGGCAAACAACAGTAGGGTACCACCAAGAGGGCATGTTTGCATAATTACACATAGATTCAGACTGACACCGAGACACAGGAATATGACCATTCAAGGTGTATGAAATGTAAGAGCAAATATTTAATGATCGTGATGAAGGTTGTTGGCACTAGAGAACGGTATCTGGTCCCTGGATTGGCAATATCTAGGTCAACAGTCACTAGATCGACCACTAATGGTCCAGAGTGACTAGGTCGACACCTACAAATGGTCGACATACCATAGGTCAACATTGACAGAAGGTCAGCACTTAAAGAACGACATTGACATGGTCAACACTGAAAAGGTCAATTTTTCCTGGTTATCGTGGTTTCCCCCTGAAGCCCAACTTCCCCACACACACACCTGGCCTCCCCCCCGCGCCGTCTGTCCCCCCACAGTGTGACTCCCTTTGCAGCCCGTTTCTTCGCCAGCAGCAAGACCAACCCCCCTGCCTGCAGCTTGGCTCAGTCTTAAAATTAGTTCATTTAGTGAGGGCAGAGCACCTGCAATATAGATAGATAGATAGATAGATAGATACTAGCATTTTCAGGGTCACCTCAACTTACCCCCATTGTTTCCACCACCCCACACTGCTTGTCAGTCAGGCAGAGGGGAACCACCATGGGTGACATCACATGACCCATTCTGCCCAGGCGCAGAGTGGACATTGCACATCTGCAGAGTCCTGAGAATCAGCAATGTGCACACTGCACCTCACCAGCGAGAATCTCGGAATCAGGCCCTGCGTGTCTGCGTGACATAATCCTCATATTTTTATTGGTGTAGCATTTACATGTTCCATGATTTTATCCCATAAGTGACTTCTGAGTCTGTTTACTTGCTACATATGGATGATAAAAGTTTTATTAAGCTTAAAAAACATTTCTCCTCTTTGACTAAACACTTAAATGCACTCAGCCCACAAATCCTACTTCCTTGCGCTGAAATTCCTGTAACAAAAACTTAAAACAATGTGAGGTTATTAATATATCTGTTGTCACTACGGAAGAGCATGAGAGAAATCATTTCACCATATAAATCCCTTTCCATTTACAAAGATTGGTGACCATATTGCATTACTAAGTTTACGCCATGCTTATTAAGTAAATCCCACAGAAACACTGCTGCCTGTGAGGGAATTGCAGCCTTTCTCAGGCTGGTTTCCCTCCGCTCGGGAGAAATGTTTCAGAGAGTCTCAATTGAGTGAAACAATAAACACAATATTAACGTGATCCATGTAATGTGAGATTCATCACCGGTAAAACCAAATTCTATTATGTTCACCAAAGGAAAGTTTTTATTTTCAATCCAGTGATTAGATGCTGTATATTAGATAATTAAAAGTGTCTAGGTGATAGAGTGAATGGTGATCCAAAAATGATGTGTCTCAGCAGCCAATGTGAGGGAGGTTTATATCTGTGTAGATGACTAGCGTAGATTTTTAAACCGTTACTTATTATGTTAGATTCACTGAATGCCCCGCTCACATGTTGAGTAATTAATAAGGAGGTGTATACTGAATGAGGATTACGAGCTTAATTAATTAACCAACGCCTGTAATAGTCCAGAGGACAGCTATAGAACACTTGAATGGTCACTATCTCTGCCTTTAGAAAAAGCCACCCTGTGTGCAGTGAAATGAGTAAATAATACTGAAGTTTGCTGCCTATTGACCGTAAAGCCCCGTACTCACGATGAGATTTCGGCTAATGGACAATTTTGTCTAAACAATTTTGACTAAGCGATTTTTACTAGATGACCATTGTTTCCATTTCTCCCTCCAATCCAGAAGGGTGTACTAAAGACGGAATGTTTAACAGACTAATAAACACACAAAGGGGGGTTTTCAATCTGGGATTCTGACTGTCGGAACATCCTGACAGTCGGAAATCCAGGCCGTTTTTGCTCAGTTTGACTGTAATTTGACAGACTGAATTCAATGTACCGTCAGTCGAAAATTGGGCAAATCGGCAAAAACGGCCGTGAATTCCACAACTCGCAACTATTTCCGACAAAATAAATCAGATCTGTTTTGTCACAACCTGCCTTCAATGCTGTAGGTAATGGCAGCAAATTGGTGATGGCTGCTATAGCAGCCAGGATTGAATACCCCCCCTCCCCCTCCCCAAAAGGCTTGGTGAGCTATAACCTTTCAATATAATATATAAGGGTTAAATGTACAGATAAAGGTACCTAAGACAGCTGGAACAATACATGCTTTTATATAAATTATTATACCTTTATGTATTGAATTAAGTACCCCTGGGGTGGTACACTTTAATTGTATAAATTGTTTCATTTTTTGCTTGTGTCTCGTGTTATTAATAAATGCCACAAATAATATCTAGTTTATATTTATCAGGCAAAACGGGGGGCTCCCCCAAACTGCCCCCCTATCTCCCACGGGACATTGACAGCTGTAGGAGGGACAGCAGGACAGTCTCCATATAGTGGGACTGTCCCGCTGTAATCAGGATAGTTGGGTGGTGTTCTTAATCCATTGCCAGCCACAGTAGCTCTTGCCTTCATCTCATCCTATTTGCATTGCTGTGTATGTCATACAGTACTGCTCTCTACTGCTGAACTGTGATGTTGGTTATCTTTGGTTACTACACTCTTCATTTAAACAAAAAAATCACCTAAGGCGAGCAAGTAGTGGGCGCCAAAAGGTGGTTTGCTTTGACCAGCAGCTCACACTTAGAGGGAGGTCACTCCTCAGAGACCAGGCATATAAGGAAAAGAAAAAAGATGGTATGTGGAGAGCTATATGTAATTGTATGAATTGACTAGTTAGATCAATTAGGTATCACAAAGATAAAAGTTAACTTATTCGCAATAAGAATTATAAAACCTGAACTGAATCAATACTTAAAAAAATAAATAAATTGGAAGGTGTGAAAAAAGAATAATACCTATTCAGAAAAAAGTATACATCTGGAGAATGTATTTCCAGAATAAGCCATACATATATTTAAGATACTCTAAACCAGGCATGTCCAACGTTGGCCCTCCAGATGTTGTGAAACTACACATCCCAGCATGCTTTGCCACAGTTTTGCTATTAGAGAATGCTAAAACTATTGCAAAGCATGCTGGGATGTGTAGTTTCAAAACATCTGGAGGGCCAACGTTGGACATGCCTGCTCTAAACAACTTTGATATCCTGAGTGAGCTATGGACCTGAAGAGTTGTAAGGAATATAAATGGTATACTTATACCAGTCCTGCTTGTTCCTATAATGCTTTCCTTGGAAGATAATCGATCCCCAAAAGTTTCAGTCCAGAAATGGTGTCCAGTGTATTTCAAGGGTATCCATAAACCTGACTGGGTGAGGTAGCTTGTGTTATTGTATTCCAGTTGGAAAGGTAGCTTGCCTTTTGGTTGTTATCTCAGGAGTAGACAGGTGGTGGTTACCCAAATGGCCGGATGCAAATTGGTCACATGGACTGGAGGGGGAGCGTAAAGGTGGAAGCTGGTCCAAGTCGGGTAAATTGTAGATGGTCCTGATAGCTCAGTCAGTAGGAGCGCTTCATTTAAACCAATCTGTTTAGATCACCTATTTATTACCATGTTATTTCTACAGTCAGCTTGCAAATTCAATCAACCGGCTGCCTTTGATACTACATCCTGCTTTCCTCATTTGGTACCTTGCAGTGAGACTTGTAGGCTATCTTCTAATTTCATATTTCCTGACTCCTTAGCCCCGCCCCCTCTAGCCTCAACACAGCCCCTGCCCCTCACTGCAATACCTGACATGTGATAGCAACAGCTATGGCAGCCACTGCGCACTGGAAGGCTCTCCCTGCACATTCCCAGCAATTCAGCGCCTCCTACTGCCTACAAGCATCAGCCGCCGCCGCCCAGGACCAGAAACACAACATCAGAGCTCCGTGAAGACGGCCTGTCTAGTCTGACTAGCCTCATACATAATAATATGAGGTGTCAGATTCAGACTTTTCAGTGCTGCCTGGCTGCTGCTGTTCATTATATATAGATATATACTGTATAAGCCAGGGCTGGGCAACACCGGCCCTCCAGATGTTAATGAACTACACATCCCAGGATGCTTTGCATTAGTTTTGCTATGTGCCCATGCTGAAACTGATGCAAGGCATGCTGGGATGTGTAGTTCATCAACATCTGGAGGGCCGGTGTTGCCCAGCCCTGGTATAAGCCTATGTAACTATGTATATACATACTGTAGGTGTGCACACACTGAGTGTTAGGGGTGCACAGGCACCCCTTAATGCTGTGCACACACTTATAAACACCTCCCTGCCACTAGCAATACTAGCAATACCTTTTATCAAAGACTTTTGCTTTTTAGAACTGTATTCCATTAAAAGAATCGCCCATCAATCAGTTATATGTGTTTTGCTTTGTTAATTGTACTAGCCCATTGTCATATCACTACATATCTGTGTCATCCATATTTGTTTTTGACTTTATTTGCATGTACTGTTACACAGAGAAACTAGAAGCTTAAAACTGAAATATGCAGGCGATTATGGTGTGGCTGAGAGACGTTTTATATTGTAGTGAGAGCAGGGCCGGTGCAAGGCACCGGAGCGCCCCAGGTGGGGGTGGGGAGGGGGCGCCCCGGCGCTCACCCAGTCCACGGAGGAGGGGGGTGCGAGTGTGCGGTGGCCCGGCTACTGTGCTACACAGTAGCCGGGGGAGGAGAGGTATCGGGCGGCTGCTACACGGAGGGGGGGGGACGGTTGCCGGGTGTGCGTCAAACCCGGCTACTGTGCTACACAGTAGCCGGGAGAGGGGGGGTGTCAGGTGGCCGCTACACGGAGGGGGGTGCCGGGCATGCGTCGGACCCGGCTAGTAGCCGGGGAGGGGGGTGTCCGGCAGCTGGTACACGGGGGGGGAGTTGGGAATGCTCTTGCGGACTCTTGCGCATTGTACCCCACTATATCGCATGGCATCGCATTGAATGTCCTGCAAAATCGCATGCGATCGCATGTGATTTTATAGGGTGTGCAATGCCATGACATTAGGTATACAATAATATGATTATATGGTCCAAAAATAGGTTTAACGCATCCCCCACTATCCACACCACCCCGAAGTGTGGCGAGTGGCGGCGGAACGCGTCCTCCGACTTTATCATTACCACACTATCCACGTCGGCGTGGAGTGGATTTTATATAGTGTGGCGAGTGCAGTGAGCCACTGAGCCCGAAGCGTGGCGGGCGCAGCAGGCCCCGCGAGGGGACGCAGAGTACTTTACATGTATTCCACGTCCCCTCGCAGGGCTCGCTGCGCTCGCCATGCTTCGGGCTCGGTGGCTACGCTCGCCACACTATATGAAATCAACTCCACGCCGACGTGGATAGTGGGGTAATGAAAAAGTCAGAGGACGCGTTCCACCACCCCTCGCGGGGCTCACTGCGCTTGCCACAATTCGGGGTGGCGTGGATAGTGGGGGGGGGGTGCTATAAACCTATTTTTGGGACATACAATCATATTATTGTATACCTAATGTCATGTCATAGCACCCCATAAAATCGCATGCGATCTCATGCGATTTTGCGGGAGGTGCGAAGCCATGTGATGAGATGGCCCTGGGGACATAAGTGAAGTGAATAAATTAACAAAGAAATCACATCGCATGCCACTAAAATGGCATGTGATGCGATGCAATACGATGAGATGGCCCGGGGACATAAAAAGCAGTGAATAAATTAAAAAAAATGCATCGCATGCCACTAAAATGCCATGCGATGCGATTTTTTTACGCAGAATAGCCCTCTACTCAATTAACATAGTGGGCACCGTGCTAGGAAACAAGTACCAAAGATGGTAGACACGCCTGATTGGCGGTATTAGACATGCCCAATAGGTGGTGCTATGCACACCCCTTTGACAGTGCACCCCCTAATAAAATGTGCTGTGCATGTCTATGTGTGAATATATATATATATATAGAGAGAGAGAGAGGGAGGGAGAGACCAAAAAAATGTCTTGTAAACGATTGCCCATTTAAAAAAAAAAAAAACAACTCCTAGTTCCTCCAGCATCCCGCACAGCCACCAAAATCGGAGGCTATTACATTTGGCCCCTGGTGTCTTGTAGAGGCCTAATATCTCTACTTCTTATCTTCCTTTCTGACAAAATCTGCCGTGCTGTGAAAAGTTCACAAAGGTGTGCAAAACAATTTATCTTCACGTAGGATTAGTTGTAGAGGAAAACAAGGCCAAACAAATAGTACCGACAGCTTGGAAGGGTGAAGTCTGGGACAATTTTAATGAGCCTTGCATCTGGGTGGAGAAAGCTGGATAATGGCTTGTGGCTCCCCTGAGGGAGACACCTATAAGCTGGCCAAGTCGCTGCAGCTCTCAACTCGTGCAAGTTTCAGGGTGTCAAAACTGTCTGTGTAAAACCTGTTCCACAACCTCTGCGTATGCATTGTACATGGAAGGAATTTACATGTCATTAGAAAATAACTTTTTCCTCACAAAGAGAAAAAACATGCCTAATGTACTTGTGTCCTGTAAGAATTGAGAAAGACTAAAATGGCATTGTGCAGCTTCTGCTTTTGCTTTTAGTGCACATTTACTACAAACTATGACTTTAGTTTAATAAAGTTCTCTCACATTTGAGAGATTTGTTTTACCTTGAGTGACTGTCTGGTGAGGTCAATCAAGTATTCTGCTTTTTTATTCTTAATAAGTTGGCTGTGTGACTAGATAATAAGTATTGCGTTTAACTGACATGACAGCTCCTATTCTTGTTAAGTGCAAACATGCAGACAGTGACATAACTAGAATTTTTTTGACACATGCCAAAAAAAGTTTCTGGTGCTCCCCACCCCAATTTTTTTTACCTACTGTACATGCTTGTTGCCAAGAGTTACATGCTTATTGAGCTTGTTGCCAGAGATTGCTCATTGATCATTGTTTAGTGCTCATAGGCGTGCCAGCGGTCCCAGAGTCTGGAACTCCCCTGACAAGCGCTAGAGGTCCAGTAGGACCTCCAGCATCTGTCTCCTCAAAGGCGGCAGCGCTTTATTGGAGGATTGTCTTCAGCAGATTACAACTTTCAAACATTGCCACCGGTAAAGAAAGCATGGACACGGGTAATAGTTGACGTTGATGTCTATAAATACTTGTAATAGGACTGACCCTAAAAAGGAGCAGAACTGGGGGCGCTCACTATGGGTGGAGTTTCCTGCAGCTGCTCAAAAGCGAGGTAGTTATCCCCGTTAATATGATGTACAGAAAAAAGAGGGGAGTAGAGCAGCGCACACATTATTAAAAGTTAAAATTCATAAACGGATTGGATGATCTTTAACACAAAATTGAATGAAGCATGATAAAAGACAAATTAAAATACAATGAATGTATAAAAAAATATTAGTAACCCACAACACCCACAATAGTAACACCCACAAAGATAATTAGGCAAACCGGAGATTCCGTTCCTATAATACCACTATGAATTGAAGGAAATCCCAATATATGAATAGTTACTGGGGTATTTGCATCATCCACTTGTGTCCATGTGGTTGGACAAATTAAAGCTCACTGACGTGTTTCACTACACTAGGTAGCTTTATCAAAGGTGGGTCCTTTATCAAAGGTGGGTACCCACCTTTGATAAAGCTACCTAGTGTAGTGAAACGCGTCCGGGATCTGCTTGGACACCCCCAATTACACGAAAACCCCAGATTGCAGTCCAGACCAACCCCTGGGAACATACAATAACCATCTCCTATCACAGGACCTAATACTAACTACCACCTCAAGACCACTACATCTAATTTGGAAAAGGCACAGCTGCAATTCCATTTGCTGATAATATTGCCAATCCATTCTGGTGGTTACTTATACCAGCATTGGGCTGACCACAAGGATACAAGTGGACGATGCAAATACCCCATTAAGGGTGGTAACTATTCATATATTTGTATTCCCTTCATTATATAGGGGTATTATAGGAATGAGCTCTTCGGTTTGCCTAATTATCTCTGTGGGTGTCAGTTTATTATTATCTTTTTTTATACATTCATTGTATTTTCATTTAGCTTTTATCATGCGCCATTACATTTTGTGTTAAAGATCTTCCAATCCATTTATGAATTTTTACATTTAATATTGTGTGCGCTGTTCTACTCCCCTTTTTCTGTACTCCATACATACTTGCCTACTTTTATCAACTATAATCAGGGTGTTTGCAGTAGGATGTTGAGTTGGTGTTTCACCCTCTGCCCAAAGGGCATGTCTAGCTCCTCATATGGGAGTGTCTTTGCTTTAATGCTTGTTGTTTCAAGATATTTTTATTAGTAACATTGTTAACAATATAAGTTGTGCACACCTGCACAGATCATAAGTCCCTGTGTTATTTTGTGCTTCTGTCTCTCTTATCTGTCGGAGGTTCCCCCAAGGGGGGTAAGGCAGGATGGGTAAAGAGAGTCATCAGCAGGGACTTCTGAGTAGCTGCAGCAAATTCCAGTGATTACAGCAAATCACTGTCCATGCAAAGAAATGTCTTAGTGGCACCCCTGGTGAAATCTGAAGTATTAGGGAGATTAAAAATACAATGCAGGACAGTGGGAGAGTTATGACAAAAATGGGAGCCTCCTGCAGGATGCCAGTGCTGGATTGTTACTGTAGTGTTACACAGCAACAGTAAACTGCCAACGCCAGCTGGCACCATGCGCACACGGCTACGGTAGGGCAGAGAGTCAGTCACTGTATTAATATTCCAAGAGTCTATTTAAGACACAGAGAGGTTTGTTTACTAAGATGGGAGTTCTATTGAAGATGGGATGTTGTCCATAGAAACCAATCAGAATCTACTCCTTATTTATTAAACACCTTCTAGAGGATAATAGATAGAAAATAATTGGTTGCCCATTGCATCTTCAGTAGATCTACCATCTTAGTAAATAAACCCCTGAGAGTTCCTAGTGATGGAATGACTGCGATATTCCATAAACCCTGATATGCACCGTGGGTACATGCATGCAGTGCACCAGGGACTGTATGCAAACGTTGGTTCTTTGGGAACATCCCACTCATTACAACGCAGAGAGCTGATGCAAGTTTAATGCTGAAATAAATGTGTCATCCTTTCATTGCATTTTTGCTCATTTTACACCACTGATTGTTGCAATATTAATCATACTGTCAGCTACTGCTCAATCCAATTAGGTACCAGAAGCCTTGTGGGAGTTGCGAGTTGCCATTTTTGTGGGAAAAATGAATATGTAAAAAGGAAGGAAAAATCTTTATTTAAAGGTAAAAATGTCCAGACTTGCGTCAGAACTTCTTGGACACCCCCCCCCCCCAATAAACTTTTTGTTAGATTATGCACCCCAAATTTAATGTAAGTGTTTTTTTAACAGCTAAAAACAATTGCTTGGATAATTGTTACATTTTATTTTACATTTATATGGCTGCAAATTACCACACAAGCACCTTTTTTACCCTAATGTTTTATTTGAAATTTATTGTAGTATAAGTAGTATGTTCTACTGAAAGTTCTCTCTGCCTGTGCACATTTATTACAGGCCCCCTCGCACCTGCAGTGATGGGAGTCACTCACCCCTGCAATGATGGGAGTTACTCACCACTGCAATGATGGGAGTCACTCGCACCTGCAATGATGAGAGTTACTCACCCCTGCAATGATGGGAGTTACTCACCACTGCAATGATGGGAGTCACTCGCACCTGCAATGATGAGAATCACTCGCACCTGCAATGATGAGAGTCACTCGCACCTGCAATGATGGATGTCACTCGCACCTGCAATGATGGGAGTCACTCGCACCTGCAATGATGGGAGTCACTCGCACCTGCAATGATGGGAGTCACTTACCCCTGCAATGATGGGAGTCACTTGTCACTGCAATGATAGGAGTCACAATGAACGGACTCATGGGGAGCAGGGATGCTGTTAGCTGGTGTCCATTATAAAGCCCTACACCCTTGCTTATGCCATCAGGTGATTGCCATAAGATGAACTACCAAAATTACATCCGCAAACTACCGGAAGCTCCTGAGGTATGGTCACTAGATAGTGTCATTAATAAATGGTCTACAGAATGCCATTAATAAATGGTCTATAGTGTCATTAATAAATGATCTATAGTGTCATTGATAAATGTAAAAGTTACATTTGCCATGTAAAATATATAAAAATCTATACACAAATACAAAATACTAACTAAATACAAACATATGGGTATTATTCCCTTAGAAAAAAAATTCCTGCTGCAGTGAACTGGAAATATTAATTATATAACGCAAATAGACAGCCGTGACTTCATATAATATAGCAGCCATATTAAAGATTTAAGTACTATCAGCTGGAGAGGCCAACATGCTGACGTTCAGCTAGTGCTACAGAAGGTTGCCACCATCACTGCGTCTCATTGTACCAGCTCTCCTGTACCGCCAATCGTTAGCGTAAAGTCCCCCATACACTAGGGCGATTAAAATGCAATTTGGGCAATTAACATGGGATTTCAGCAATAAATCGCATGTTCAGTGCCCAGATTGCATGTACATGACAGGAGGTGTGATGCAATTGAACCTTCTAGGTCGTACCTGCTGCCAGAGAAATCCTCTCCCTCCTCCTGTCTGGTGGCAGCAGCTGCGAGGCCACCTCCTCTCCTTCCTCCCTGCTCCCTCCTCATCCCCAGCAGCGCAGCAGCTGCCTCGGACAGGAGAAAATCCGAGGCTGCTGCTTCTACTGTTCAACAATGTATTATTATTTTTATTATAATAACATGAGCCCACCACCCAAAACCCAGGGGTGGCGGGGACAGCCCGGGCTGGTGTTCCCCTGGAGGGGGGACCCCTTTATTGAAAGTGTCCCCCGGCTGTCGCATGACACATGTCAATGAGTCTGGGGCTGGTTATAGCCAGACGGGGATACCTCAAGCCGTTTTTTTTTTTTCTTTCAATTATTTATTTTTCTACATTTTACACTTTAGAAGCCTGCAAATACAGCGCACAAATTCAGAGTATTAGTCTTATGTTCGGCTGAATTACCGGCCAAATTCAGCAGTACGGAGAGATTTAGAGAGAATTACGGTCGGTCTCGCATAGAAACGGGTATGACCGGGAACGTAATCCTCCGAAAATACGAATGGAGAATGCAGCACAATTACAAAGCTACCATATTCCCCATAGTCGTACTTGGTGCCGAATTTACAGCAGTTGAATACATACGAGCCGCCAGCATCGCACAGATCTGACTGATGCTTCTCTGTGTGAAAAACCCATGCAAACCATTCGCAATCCCTCACCATTGAATGGATTTCACCCTGTTTGCAGCCACCAAGTAAGTCTAGACTTACCCAGTGCTGTGTCTTCTCAGGCTGACCAAACGTGTCTGAATCAGCCCCATAGGTAGGGTAGCTACTAGTCACTTCTACATAGCTTTAAATAGCACTATTTAGGACAGCCTGTAGTACAGCCCACCTAGCACCCTGTAGTACAGCCCACCTAGCACCCTGTAGTACAGCCCACCTAGCACCCTGTAGTACAGCCCACCTAACAGCCTGTAGTACAGCCCACCTAGCACCCTGTAGTACAGCCCACCTAACAGCCTGTAGTACAGCCCACCTAGCACCCTGTAGTACAGCCCACCTAACAGCCTGTAGTACAGCCCACCTAGCACCTTGTAGTACAGCCCATCAGATAAATTGTATGGTACAAGTATATGCAGTAAGATAAATCGCCTGCGATTTGTCACAGCAGCAGACTGTATTTACCCTACACAGAAACAAAATAACTAACCAACACCTAAAGGCCCATACACATTGGGCGATTTTGAGATGAAAGCAGCCCACTTTTACCAATTGAGCTGCTTTCAGCTCAAAAGCCACCCATTTATGGCCTAGCAATCAGTGCACTCACCCTTCATTGCCGGCTGCCACCGCTCAACTGCTGGAATGACCAGCAGATGAGCAGTGGGGTTGATGGTTTCTATAGTGTCCTGTTATGGAAAGCCATTCACCCCTGCTAAAATCGCTTGTATATGGGAAAATTGCTCAGTGTGTATGGACCTGAACTCACTCTGCACATGTTACATCTTCCCCTTCTGCCGTGCACATGGTTTTTCCCCATGTTTAGAGCAAATTTGCCCTGTGATCAAGTCTGAATAAGGCCCATTATCTCTCACAATTGTATTTTTCTGCTCTCTTTTTTTTAAGACACAGCAGCAGAGCAGTAGCTCATGATATAAACACTTTGATCTCTTATCTCACATTCTGAGACTCTTTAGCTCAAGGGGGGCTTCCAAGGGGGTTTGTGAGTCAGCAGCGACTGTAGCAAATCTCTATGAATTAGTAAAGAGAGACTAGTTTAGCAGCCCCCTTTCTTGAGGCCCTTTTAACAGCCAGAGCCTGGCCGGCCACTGCCTCCAATGTCTCTTAAAATTATGCCACTGCCCAAACCAGATACTCCTCCTCTGAAAGATAAATATGTCCCTGTCCTCATGATGTCCTCTCCCTAGACCTGCCCTCCCGCCGGTTCACCAGTCACTAGTACAACAAGCAACCAAATCCGCATTCAGGCTGCATTCTCTCGTGCCTAAAAATGGAACATTCCTTTCATTTGAACTCTACAGGAATCACTTTTCCCATTGTTGTCTGTGGAGTGGTCAAACAGCAGTCAAATATTTCTATAGACACCAGCAACATGGGATGAACCAATTACAACGTACTTGAGAAATGTATGACAGTTGCTTAGTCCTGACAATCTCTCTTTGCAGAAACCAGCAATCTCCGTCTGGAAGAGCTTACAATCTAATTTTGGGACCCCAGGCATACATAGATGAACTGTCTTGCCTAAAGTCACAAAGAAAGCTGTCACTATTTAAACTGCTTTAACATGCTGTATTCTCATCGCTGATATAGTCCTTCAGCCAAATACCTTTCCAGCTAATAAGTTAGCCAAAAATGTAAAATTGATATTCATCACACCCTTAATCTCAAACATACATGCCTTTAATTTGCCCCAGTACCGCAGGACTGATTTGCGGACAGCTGAAAGACAGACTTGATGTGCAGGAACTCAAACACCCTGAAGGGAGATTCAAGAATAGATTATAATGTTGAAGAGGTGCAGGTCATACACTTGCCTATAAAGCAGGATATCCCAGCTCAAGGTAAAATTAGATTACAGCTCAACAAGTCGAATCACAAAGTCATGTGTTTAGTGTCTGTGATAATGTTTTCTGTAACCTCAGGCGTATGGCTTGATGTCCATTTACAATGGGTGCCAAAATTGGAGCTGAAATAAATTCTTCACCACTTCAGAAAAATAGCTATCGGTCTGAATAAACAGATTTCTATGTGGCCTAAAAGAAGTCTATCCAGGACTAAACAGTAAAAAAATGTTACGTTAAAATCCACAAACAATGGTAAGGAGGAGAAAACAACTGGAAGAAGTAATTATGACGTGACAATAATTCATAAACATAAAATAATAGCAACACTAATGTGCTAATAACACTCGTTTGATACAAAAATAATAATAAAAAGAGTGAGATAGAGTAGACAAAATAAAAACTGTAAATAACATTTTTTTATAGGAAATTAATATAATTATAAGTGGGAAAGATGAAAAAGAACCTCATAAAGAAGTTAACTATAGGAAGCATGGCTACATTCATAGTAAATTAAAAGCCAGGAAGATCTCAGTTATAAAAGACTGTTCTCTACATAAAAACAGCATCTATATATAAAAGGCAAACTACTCCTCACCTCTATGAGGTGAAGTACAGCTTGGAATGACCTATTCATAAAGGACTGGAAAGGAAGGCAACTGAAATGCCCCTACTGTAAAATACGCAGACTGAAACCCCCCATCTATAAAATGTCGGTGCATGAAAAGCCCCATTTCAATATAGGCATAACCTGTGCTGAAAAGGTCTAACCACCTTTACTGAGCCGAATTATAAAGAGAGAATAATGGGGCGATTCAGACCAACTCATAGCGGGCCAATTTCAGCCCTGTCCCAGATCAGGGCTTGCACATAAAGTCACATGACATCAGCGCCCGCCCCGAATTTTTCACTTGTGCGCCCCGTGGCAGGTGGCGTTTACCAGCAAACATACGCAGCCTTGCGATCAGATCTAAATCATGCCCAGTGTTCAGGTGGGCTTCCAAAACTTCAATAGAAAGTGCTAATATTCAAATCACCCTACTGATAGATGCTATGGCCAACCAATCAGAAAATACTTCTTATTTATTTAGCACCCTCTAGAAGATAGTAGACAGGATCTGATTGGTTGCCCATAGCAACATCACATGTGAAGTAGAATACACATCTTAGTAAATGTCCCCCTATATGTCACGGTACTCTTTACCTAGAAGGGCGCCCACGATTTTGATCGTGGGCATCGTTAGTAAAAAATCTCGGCCATCTCGGGCATTGAATGCACTAAAAAATCGGGTGCGATGCGACCGACGCGATGCCCGCGATTTCCCATAGGGAACAATGTTAAATGTCTCAATTGACCCAATTTTCCTGTTCAATGCCTCAATTGACCCGAATTTTCCATAGGAAACAATGTTAAATGGCCCACAGAGGCCAAATAGGCACCCTGAAGTGTGAAATGGCCCCCACAATTGTTAACGCCACCCCACGATCAACGCGAACCCGAAGCGTGGCGAGCGCAGCGAGCCCGCGAGGGGCGGCGGTACGCGTCCTACGACCTTTTCATACCCACACTATCCACGTCGGCGTGGAGTTGAGAATAGAATAGTGTGGTGAGCGCAGCGAGCCACCGAGCCCGAAGCGTGGCGAGTGCAGCGAGCCCCGCGAGGGGACGCGGACAGCTGTGAAGCCCGCGAGGGGACGCGGAAACCTGTGAAGGTATCCGCATCCCCTCGCGGGGCTCGCTGCGCTCGCCACGCTTCGGGCTCGGTGGCTCGCTGCGCTCGCCACACTATTCTATTCTTAACTCCACGCCGACGTGGATAGTGGGGGTATGAAAAGGTCGTAGGACGCGTACCGCCGCCCCTCGCGGGCTCGCTGCGCTCGCCACGCTTCGGGTTGACGTTGATCGTGGGGTGGCGTTAACAATTGGGGTGGCCATTTCACACTTCAGGGTGCCTATTTGGCCTCTGTGGCCCATTTAACATTGTTTCCTATGGAAAAATCGGGTCAATTGAGGCATTGAACAGGAAAATTGGGTCAATTGAGACATTTAACATTGTTCCCTATGGGAAATCTCGGGCATCTCGTCGGTCGCATCGCACCCGATTTTTTAGTGCATTCAATGCCCGAGATGGCCGAGATGGGCGCCCTTCTAGGTAAAGAGTACCTATGACACTAACCATATGAATTTTTGATTATTCTAAATCAATGGTTTTATAATGAGAGGCCCCTAATCAATTATTAAAGAATTGTCTCATTTGGTCCTGGCCACTAGCTAACTGGGGAGTAAAAGTCTCACAAGTGTTAATTGATGAGGTGGGCATAGTTTTTATGAATATGAAGTTGGGTAAAGCCTGAAGGTATCAAAACCAAAAAAAGAATTGTCATCTACAATAATGAGTGCCCAGCAAATTACTTGTACACTTTGATTAGTAATTATTTAATGCCACATACCTTCCCCAGTTATTACACTTCCCGCAGACACAAACTTGATTGCTATCATTGAGCTAACAAAGAGCCACAGAGGGCAAACATTATGCTACATGGGAATAGAGCACCTGGGATTGGTAATGGTACTTTTGTCCATACAGCATGGAAAACTAGATGTAGATTCAATAGAGCAGCAGAAATATGTTCTCAAGGCTTTGAAAAGAGTTATCATGAAATGCCATTACATTGTACTGAACTCTACCACTATTGACCACTAAAGCCAAAATTTAAATTGGTATTAATTAATTACATGTCAATTCACTTACAGTGTACTATTCAGGCCACAAAGTATTTAATAGGTTTTCTGTAGGGGTGAGAGGTTCCCCCGTTCCCCCCTTCCCCCCCCCAAAAAAAATATATGGTACTTGTGTACTAGCACGGCGCCCACGATAATTAGTCGCCCGATTTTTTTATCGCATCGCATGCCATACACCCGATGGCATGCGATGCAATGCGATTTTGACCCATATACGATATTAAATTGTATAAACACCCTAATGGGTGCTTTTAAGCACCCTAGTGGGTGCTTACACTGCCTAAATGCACCCCCACGCCAGCCCCCAAGTATAAACATGAACCCGAAGTGTGGGGAGCGCAGCGAGCCCGCGTGGGGCGGCGGTACACGTCCTACGACCTTTTCATACCCCCGCTATCCACGTCGGCGTGGAGTTGATTTTATAAAGTTTGGTGAGCGCAGCGAGCCACCGAGCCCGAAGCGTGGTGAGCGCAAGGGGACGCGGATACCTGTGAAGGTATCCACGTCCCCTTGCGGGGCTCGCTGCGCTCGTCACGCTTCGGGCTCGGTGGCTCGCTGCACTCGCCACACTTTATAAAGTCAACTCCACGCCGACGTGGATAGTGGGGGTATGAAAAGGTCGTAGGACGCATACCACCGCCCCTCACGGGCTCGCTGCGCTCGCCACGCTTCGGGCTCGGTGGCTCGCTGCACTCGCCACACTTCATAAAGTCGACTCCACGCCGACGTGGATAGTGGGGGTATGAAAAGGTCGGAGGACGCGCACCGCCGCCCCTCACGGGCTCGCTGCGCTCGCCACACTTCGGGTTCACGTTTATACTTGGGGGTGGCGTGGGGGGTGCATTTAAGCATTGTAAGCAACCATTAGGGTGCTTATACAATTTATCGCATCCCATCGCATTGTATGGCATTGTATACCATATACAATGGCATACAATTTTATAATTGTATGCCATTGTAGAACATCGGCCGATATCGCGTCGCGTCACATCGCATCGCATGCGATATGGTCTGCGATGCGATGAGCGCCGTGCTAGTACACAAGTACCATATATATTTCTCCGAGGCGGGAACCAAGTCCGGCTCAGGTTTTCTTACTAGACTCGGATCCCACATGGAGGTAAAACGTCATCATCCCGCTGTCAGATTTTCACAGGTTTTGGATGTTGTCCTGGCTGATCGAGGCCATCTTTACTCCGGCATCGGAGAGAGTAGTAGACGGATGTGTGTCTGTCTGGGGGTCGTGTGGGGTGCATAGGGCAGATGCTGTCTGCTGTATCAATTCAGGGGTGTCCTTTATGCTGCATCAGTCCAGGGGTGACCTGTATGCTGCATCAGTCCAGGGGTGACCTGTCTGCTGTATCAGTTCAGGGGTGACCTGTCTGCTGTATCAGTTCAGGGGTGACCTGTTTGCAGGGCCGGATTAACAATGGGCCTGATGGAGCTACAGCTCCAGACCCACTCTTGAAATTTTGTAGCTGATGGTCAGGGCTTTCCAACGAGCCCATCCCCGCATCGCTAGCCCCCCGGGAACCGGAGATACCGCCAGGCAAAGCTGGAACGTTTTCCCTATAGGATAACATGGGACCCGCTAATTACGACCTCCACTCGGTTCCATGGCTGCCAGTTCCCCCTCCGGCATCACAGAAGCTTGAGGTTGATCTCAGTTGAACTCAAATCACTGGGCCTTTAATCTGATACCTGGTCCATATGGGTTCATTGGTTCTAGAGATATTGGGGGTAAACCAATTTTTTTTTCATTTCTGAAATGTAATTTCATGGCTGTTCATGTTGTTTGAGGACAGATTTCTCTGGAACCAAACGGCCCAGTTTCACGGGACCAAAATCATTCGATGCCTACATGTAAATGGGTCAGTTGGTTCCGAAGATATAGCTGGTTGTTTAAAGGGGGGCGGGCGTGGTTTTCTCTCCCCCTCACACCAGAAAATGCAGGGACTAGGCTGGTGTAAAAGGGGCCAGTCCTGGAATGTCCCTGCATGATCCTGGGACCATACCGGGTAAGTCCCTGCATTTTCTCGTGTGAAAGGGGTATTATTTCAAATAGCCGGGACCTGCAGTGCTCTGAATACAGCCAAGCAGCCCCCTGCTCTCTGCCCGGCTGTCAATGGCTGTCATTTCTGCCCGGTGGTGGCTGTCCCCCAGTTACCACGAGCATGTAATCCCACATGGCAACGAGCATGGAACCCCTGGCAATGAGCATGGAACCCCTGACAATGAACATGTAGGTAAGCAACACTTATGTAGCATAAATTTTAATAGGCATTATGGTGTTTGGCATAATATGTCATGGAGATTATGGTGTGTGTCTTAACATTGGCGCGCAATGCTCTTATTTATGAAGCATATTGTGCATTATTGCTCAATCTGTTTGGTATAGTACAGGCATGTCCAAACTATGTCCCTCCAGCCTTTGTGAAACTACAAGTCCCATCATGCATTGCCACAGTTTTGCTATTAGGGAATGCTAAAACTATGTCAAGGGATGCTTGGACGTGTAGTTTCACAACAGCTGGAGGGCCACTGTTTGGATATTTCTGGTATAGTGTGTATTTTGTCTCAATCCATGTGGTACAATGTGAATTGTGACTCAATCTGTGTGCCATAGTGTGAATTTTGGCTCAATCGGTGTGAATTTTGGCTCATTCCAAGTGGCATAATGTGTAAGAGGCAAGTACAGCATAAGGGGTTACTATTGTGTTGCATGATTTGTATAAGGGGTATATGGTGTGGTAAACTTAGGTGACCACATAAAAGGTGCTGAAATGTTGTCTACAAAGTTTCGGCTTTCAGTATTTTTTTTATGACTGGAGTGCCGCCTCACCCCACAAGTATTTTAGGATATCGGCATCCTGCGGGTGCACCTTTGGAGTGCAACTGCCAATATATCTCCCTGCATTTTTCTTATGCCAGCCCCCTACCTTTTCCAGGCATATATAATTAGTTGAAAAGTATTTACACAAATACAGACACACCAATGAGCAGACCACCCAAACAGAACACTGGTCACGCCCCCACATTATTAGGTGCTGGCCACAACCCCTATTATTGCACATAATAGGCCCTTGATCATTTTCAGCTCCAGGCCCATTTACACCTTAATCTGGCTCTGCCTGTCTGCTGTATAAAGTAGAATAGGAGGTGTATAGGTCCCTCCCAGTGCGCAAAAAGGCTGCCAATTGGGGTTTGGTCCCTCCAGGTGCCCTCCCACCTGTTTTACAATAGTGCCAAGAAAGAAAAGATTGGGATAAACCCACTATTGGCGCCGATAGTGGGCTTATCCCAATCTTTTCTTTCTTGTCTGCTGTATAAGTTCAGGGGTGACCTGTATGCTGTTTAGGTCCAGGGATGCCCTGTCTTCTGTATCAGTCCAGGCATGCCCTGTCTTCTGCGTCAGTCCAGGGGTGCTATATCTTCCGTATAAATCATGGGGTGCTACTCTGTCTGCTGCATAAGTCCATGAGTGCTGCTAAGTCTGCCATATGATTCCAGGGGTGCTTAATTAACCCTTGCAGCACTCGCCACACTGCATTCACCACCTATTGCTCTGTGTATGGGCAACTTTATGCCAAAATGAAAGAGCAAAAATCATGCCACCCTGACTGAGCCAAAATTCACATCATGCCACCCGGACCGGGCTAAAATTTGCATCAGGCCACCCGAATTGCGCCCATATTCACATCATGCCACCCAGACAGAGCCAAAATTGACATCATGCCATCCAGACGGAGCCAAAATCTGGGTGGCATGATGCGAATTTGGGCTCAATCTGGGTGTCATGATGCAAATTTTAGCCCGGTCAGGGTGGCATGATGTGAATTTTGGCTCAGTCAGGGTGGCATGATGTGAATTTTGGCTCAGTCAGGGTGGCATGAGGGGAATTGTGGCATGATTTTTGCTCTTTCATTTTGGCATAAAGGTGCCCATACACAGAGCAATCCTGTTTTGCGAGACGATGGGCAATCCTCCGCATCGCAAAGCACAAAAACTATGTGCTGCACGTACTTTTTGAACTAGATCGCATTGCATCTAGTTCCAAACGCACGATGCTTTAGCACATCGCATATGTTATTAACTAGATGCAACGCGATCGAGTGCAAAATGCACAGAGCTCGTGTATGGGCACCTTAACGTGAATTTTTGCTCCATCCATGTTGTATAATGTGATTTTTGGCTCACTCCATTAGAATTTTGGCATAATGTTTAAGGCACAAGTATTATGGGGTCTACTATTGTGTTGCATAATGTATATAAGAGGTATATAGCGTGGCATACTACACAGGAGCACGCCCCTTTACAGTGACCACACCCCCTTTAAAGTGGCCACACACCCTTTTGAGTGACCACGCCCCTTTTTCCTGGAGCGCGCCTTAGGCATAGCAATTTCCTTCACTTTCATAGGGCTATAGGGCGCCAGAGCTGTGCATCACAATGGCATCCCTGCCCTCCCTGTGTGCTGTAAGCCCTAACTACCCGCTGCCGGAGAGGGCTTGCTGCCGCTCTGTGCTGGTGGTGGCAGGAGGGAGAGAGGCAATGGCGTAAATATTAAGGGTGCAGCCTTTTAATCTATTTAAATGATGCGGCATGGGTAGCATTGTCGGCGGCGCTGTTCCGCCTCCCCCTTCCCTGTCAGCGCGGCAGTGTTTCACTGATCCAGCCTCCTTGCCTGTCCCCCTTCCCTCTCCCCTCTCTGATGCTGCCGGCCGGGGCTTGACGTCACTATCTAGTGACCAGCCCCGGCGGGAATCATGCACACAGGACCCATGCGGCGTGCTGCTGCGAGTATCTGAGCATCTGAGCGCTGGCGGGGGGGCGTCAAAACATGCCCTTGCTCCGGCCACAATGGCACCTAGCTACAAAGCTGGATTTTGTACACTTACATTATGTGAACTAAGGGAGTCATTCATGTTTTAAGGAACTGTATTGCCGCAAGGAAGCCGCTGTGCAATTTTGTGTAATAAAAACGTAAGTTCAGAAGGAGGAGTCGGTAGAAGATAGGCGCCTCCTGCATGCATTGGTGAAATGCAACTGATGCACCATCAAAATGCAGACACAGGACACAGTCCCATAGCACGTTGCCAGGTACCACCCTTGCTCTGCCACCAAACACCACATAATGTCAGTCAAACCAGGAACTCCACCCGATATGGCAAGATCCATTCTGCACATGTGTAAAACGAGTCATATGTCTGTGACAGCACACCATCGATTTTGGATTAGGCCCTAAGCTCTGAGATAATAAAGATTCCTGTTTCACACTGCAATCAATTCTGAAGCATCAGGCAAAGCATATGTTAAACTCCGGTGTGAAGGAAAAAAACACACTGATGCCAACAATGGGACTCCTGGGGCGGAAGGAGCCTTGGCAGGAAAAAGACCAGAGTGCTGAAAGCCAAGCAACAAAATTGTTCCAATATCTATGAAAAATACATGAGTTGGCCGACTCAAACACTGACTTTAGAGGTTACACAACATGCAGGTATGACAAGACAAAGGGGCCTATTTATTACCCACAAATCCTACCAAAAAGGTCTGCAGCCTTACGGTGACCACAGATATATATTATGACTCTAATCCAATAAAAATCACACATACTGCTAAGATCCCCAAAGAAATGACAGGTCCCCACATACTTTATGTGTAAGGCATGGGATTATTATATTTACCAAACTGTAAAAAACAAAATTGAAGTTTAGCCCCCATAGTTAATGCCTTATCCTGATGGAGTTAGCCATTGTATACACATGCTATATTTTTTACTGGAGAGGGATATTTGGATCCCTCTCTGGCAGCCTTTGCTATGCATATACTTTGCCAGCAGTAGTTAAGACTGAGCTAAAAGCGGAAAAGGAACCTTTCACCTCTGCAGTCAGCACTAAAGGTGCCCATAACCGGTGCGAGGGTGCCGCGCGATGCGATTCGTACTCCTGTAGGCATCACATCGCACAGCACGTAAATTCTGTGCACCCGCGAATTTTGAACTAGGGTACTTGTGCATTATCACGGCGCCCACTACGGCATTTGCGTAGTGGGCTATTCACGGTAGTGAAATTACATTGCATGCCATATTGTATGTTTGTGTATTTTAGCAATGTAGCTGTTATAGGTGGCAATGGTATGTCTGTGGCAAGTCTCGTGGTAAATGTACTAAATAGGAATGCTATTGAAGATGGGCTGTTGCTAAAGCAACCCGATTATATTTATTATCTTTTAGAAGGTGCTAAATAGATGAGAAGTAGAATATGTATGTTTACTACGGTTAAAAGAACTCCCATTTTAGTAAATTTACCTATCAGAGACTGTCAAGGGTTGTGCTATCGGTCTAGTGGAAGAAGAAACATGGTGAGAGCACCAGGGCATTGGGTCAGAGATCACTCATGCACCTCCATCAGTATAGGTACTATGGGGCAGATGTATCAATGAGGAAATAACGTTTATAAAATAATGGGTCCCGCTTCTCCTGCATAACGAGGAGAAGTGGGCACCCATTGTGGGCGAATGCATTATGCCCAGCATTAACGGCTCTCCTTATCGGCGCCCCAGACAGCCCTGCGCATGCGCATTTAAAAAAAAAAATTCTCACCCCCGGCCAGCTGTCAGGGCATGCGCGAGATTTCGCTTTTATCACAAGATCTGGTATGCAACCCGGAACCAACAGCAGGGCTAGCTTTGTCCCTGCAGTGGGGATAGGTCACTAGCCCTGAGCTGGCAAAGCGGGTACAGGGTACAGCCCCCCACGTGCGATAGGGACAGTCCGAGTGTTACTCAGCCTGCTGTCCCTATCGCATGTTAGGTGCACGGTTAGTACATTTAAACAAACGTACTCGGGGGGAGTACTAACCGTGCACCTAACATGTTTAAATGTACTAACCGTGCACCTTAACTAGCGTTAAGTGCAGAAATAGCATTTAACGCTAGTTGATACATCTGCCCTAATATCACACCATGGAGGCAACGAAAAGCTCCCTCCTCAACAAATACAATGGGGGAAGTTTACTAAGATCCCTGATTACCCCTGATCGACTGTACGACCGCGAACGGCCGTAATCAGCCAAAAATATGAATGGAGAATATAGCAAAATTACTAAACTGCCATATTCTCCTGATTCGTATTTTCTGATGGCGATGTGACAGAAGGAATAAATACATACATACAAAAAAAGGGATTGCCCACCAGTTACCAGCCCTGGACTTATTGAGCCTGTCCTGGTTGCAGAAATACAGAAGGGAGGGAGCTGGGGTAGCCCTGTATTTCTATAACAAGCACCAGACTCATGGCCTGGTTCTGTTTCCCAAAATACAGGGGACAAAAACAGGAGGGGGCCCTGTATTTTGGCAAACAGCACCTGCCTCAAACAGTCAGTGGTGTCATGTCACAGCCAGGAGGCATTTATATATACATCTATATAATCACCATGTGTAAAAAAGATTAAACTATTTGGTTTTGTTGTGGAACTACAAGTCCGAGCAAGTCTCCCCGCATGCAGGGACCTGGAAAACCACAAGTCCCAGCATGTGGGGCATTAATAGGCCCGCTGGATCTTGTAGTTCTACAACAGAACCAATGAACCAAAAATACACACAGTAAAATAAAACTTTAATACATACTACAATAACAAATCCATATTTACCTATAGGGTCTACCATAGGCCTGTCCTCTTTTCCAGTAGAACCCAAAGGGGTACCTGTGAAAGGAAGTTATACTCACCAGCACCTCTGGCGATGAACGGTCCGCTTCATTCCATGTAGGCATCCTCGGGTGTAAAAAATAATAATTCTGACCCAAATCCATATGAACATGAGGAGCCACAAGTGTGTTTACACTTGCAACTCCTACCCGAGATTGAGGGATTTCTGGTGATTTCATCCACCGGAGTAGACTCTGGGGGAGCTCCGCAGCCGATTGGCTGTGCGCGGCTCCATAGACCCCCATGTTATGAGTTTAACATGGGGGTCTATGGTGGAAACCACCCATAGACCCCCATGTTAAACTCATAACATGGGTCATCTATGGGCTGTTCCCACCACCTTGACAGCCACGGGCTTCAGCACTGGCCGGGGTTCACATAGAGAGAGGGACCCCTTCAATTGGGAGGGTCACTACTCCCCTAGGGACACTGCCTGGGCTGACCAGCCAGGGGGATCATGTTTTCCCTGGGGGATCTTATATAATAAGTGTCCTTTGGCTGTGACATGACACCACTGGCTGTTTGAGCCCAGTGCTGGTTACCACAATACGGACCCCTACTCTTTTTGTCCCCTGCATTTTGGGAACCAGGACCATCCGATGAGCCTGGTGCTGGTTATAGAAATACAGGAGGACCCCAGCTTCACCCCCCCCCCCCCCCCCCCACCCTGTATTTCTGTAACTAGGACCAGGCTCAATGAGCCTGGGGCTTGTAATTCCCGGGCATTGTGACCGCACGCCGTTTTTTTTTTTGTTATTATTTATTTATTTCTTCTATATTTTACACATGGAAGCCTGCACGGATCTGACTAATACTGCTCATTTTCCAGGTATTTTATGCTGAATTACCGGCCATATTCAGCATACCACCTGATAGTACATTTGGATTAATCATTCAAGTGAATGGTGAACTCCATTCATATTCTTTAATGGTATATTCATCCATAAAACAAAACACAAATGGAAATATTTTTCGTAAAAAAATACGAACACCCGGATACTTTGTTTAGTAAATTTGAAAAATCTGGCAATTCGTAGCCATTTGATCTTAGTGAATTTCCTCCAACATCTTTTATCGCTGTGAATAATAGATATTAGTTACTAGGGCAAAATTTTGGTTTAAAAAATAGAACCCAAAATGTTAGATACCACTAATGTTCTATTTCCACGTCAATGTTATTTATCTATATGAAGACAAAGAGTGCATTCTAAACCAACAGCCATTCTTCCAGAGAAAACCCCAATTGTACATCTTCTTTCTGTCTTTTTATGTTTATTGTCATGTGCTGCTTGAGTCACATGAAAGGATGCCACTGTCTGACACGGCTGCTGAGGATGAATAAAGCTAAACCGGGAAGAGGGAGCGCGGTCTGTCCTTTCAGAGGTCATACATGCTCAGGGTACATTTACTGACTAGCGGCTGGGAATTACTATCAGATGGACAAGACAAATCTGCCTGGAGGAACCAACAGTATTATTAATAGGAAAACCGGTTATAGCAGATTCCGCCACTGGTCACATAGATTCACACCCGTGACGTTGTGACATAATGTAAATAGCAGAAGACTGTGTGAAACTTAGCAAAAAGTGGGTGAAGTCTAACTATGCCCGTGGGAGAAGACATTGCAGGCCATGATGCATTAGCAGCCAGCAAGTTAGACTTTTATCTTCCCTGATTACAGATAAGTAAAATGAGGTGATCTGAGATTGCCATGTAATACAGAGATGTTTGTGATATCAGTATATGACAGAGACGAATTAGGTCCTTACCAACAGCATGCTGGATTGTGTCCCATTCCCCCAGAAAAAAAAAAAATGTTGCCATAATACAGATCCCGGAGTTGCCACATGGAAAATTACACACACTCCTATACTTCACTGATGTCTTTGTCTTGTCCCTTTGATGTGCAGTGCCAGCTCCCACACTTTTCACTCCTCCATCCACATGACCAGTCAACACTTAGCCAAGTGGTTCCCAAACTCTGCACCTAGGCTATATGGGGTGCCTCAGAGCACTTGCAGAGGTGCCTTAGGTTGGTGGTTCAGAACCAATAAAAATAATTTATGGTCATTTCTGTATATGAGATCTCCAACAATTGTTTATTCATCTGTACATATGTGTTTCAAATGGACTGCACATAGGCTGCAACAAGTAAAGCAAAGTTAGTTGCAATTTTTGTGGATACATGGTTGCCTTATATATACATACTTTGGGTTACTCTATGAAAGATGCAGTGAGAAATTGCTGCTGTATAACATCATGGTACGAATTGGAAATTGTAGCGAATGGAAACCCTCCTTTCTAGTCTTCCAGTTATGCTTAGCCTTCCTATATGTGTCAGAGGCTATAATATGGTGACCTCCTTTTATTAATCAGTGCTTCGCAATGTTCTCTTGCCATATAATATCCCTTTCACACTTGCCACCCAGCAATTACCGGCATTTTTGAGTGCCGGGTCATTTTGCCAGGTGAGCCTGACCCCAATTTGAAAAGGGTCAACACGGGTCTTAAATTCCGGCACTCCGAACCTGGTCAAGAGCAGAGTCGAATTGCTGGGATTGAGACCCATGTTGACCCTTTCACACCATAGAAAAACCCGGGTTTTTCAGCAAATTACCGAGTTGAAAATC
This sequence comes from Crinia signifera, assembly GCF_055691185.1. NCBI lineage: Eukaryota > Metazoa > Chordata > Amphibia > Anura > Myobatrachidae > Crinia > Crinia signifera. The sequence continues at coordinate 274,683,691 of NC_139219.1, forward strand.
TTTGACCGGGGAATTTGCTTCTGGTGTGAAAGGGGTTACATGTCTGTTTCTATTCAAATCTGCCATTTGAAATGTTTGTGCCTTCCGGTTCATTTTATATTGTTTTAAATTGCTGTACGGTATGCATTATGTATTATAATAAAATATGTTATAAAATATATATATTAATGGTCAATGAAATAGATAAAATCAGTGCTTGGGGCTTCCAGGTATAAAATATGTGGGTACATGTTTTATTTAATATTTTTTTTGTGAAATTCTCAGTAACAAACTTTTGGCCTTGGGGTACCATGAAAAATATTCTGATACTGTAGGGTTCCGTGATTCAAAAAGTTTGGGAACTACTGACCTGGCCTATACTGCCTCTGGAATGGGGTTTCCACATTACAGGAGCTGCACGTTGACATTCCCTATTCTTCATCTCACTTGGCCAGAATTCTGTAGTGTGTGACTCCAGGCTATCTGGTAAAGTAGGATACCACTGAGCGGTATGCCTGATAGCTGCATATATAGACAACAGCCAGGAGGAATAAAACATTACCAACACTACAAAAAGTAAAAACATATTTACCCAGTAGTAAATGGGAGAGACCTCCTTCCAACATTTAAAACGTACAATGGACATAAAACATATTGGTTATGAAGATAATAACATACCAGCAATGTTAAAAACCAGTTCGGAGGCTTCCTGATCCACATGTGGTCACTCCTTGCAGAATTGATCAGGTTACATCCAACATACCTCCCCCTAAACAGCAACTGCATCTTTATAAACTTACATGACACTTTGCACAAGAGGGCAGAGACTGAGAGGTTTGTGCTGAGCTCTGATTGGTGTAGCTCATTACATGCTTCTCAGGTCCATGGAGGACAGCAGCAGTAGCCTAGTCATGGGAGGGTTTTTAATCAGAGGCAGCACTGGGAGGTCTCCTATAGAGTAAGGTGCAGAGGGACAAACAAAGGCTTTTCATGTGATATATATAACGGCGGGAGGGCGCCCAAAACTTAGCTACGCCACTGGGTGTGACAATGTAAAAAATGATGTTAGGCCACAGAAGCGGTATCAATGGCTTTCAATGAACGGATTCAAACTCACCCCATGAGGGAGAATAGCCGGAGGCCATTGGGATCCCGAGTGTCTGGGTTTTAACAGTCAGGATTCAAACGTCGGTGTAATGACTGTCAGTCATCCGGCACCCACTAGCAACATTTAAGAATGCATATATGGTTATACATTCAATTATATAAATAAAAACATAAAAACATTGACATACAGTAATAACAATAAACACATTACACAAGCTGGATCAGAAGGGAGCGTCCGGCAGATTAAACCTTTACTTCCAATACCTGACAGGCAGCTGTAATCTGGCCACAGGCTACAACAGACTGACTAGATAAGGAAAACACGCTATACTGATTGTAATTAAATTGTCACACAGACAATGACAGTCATAGATGTACTGTACACAAACCAACCTTTAACACTTGCTGTATGTACATTCATTTTCTTGAATTCTTTGTCAAAAACAATCGCTCTGCCTTCACTTGCAACATAATAATGGGCCCCATACATCAGCAATCACAATTTATGGATTTCCAGATACAGGGATTTTTTGACCAGATAAATGGATTTTACAATCTATCTGAATGCCCACACATTACAGATTTATTTCAGTGATCGGCAGATTTTTCCATCTAAAGATTGCATCTTCATATCTGGAAATTGCCCAATCGATTGTCATTTCAGCTGTTCATAATGTAAATAGATGAAGAAGACGAATTGGGAATGCCCACACATATAAAAAAGATCTGCAGATAATACCAGATTATTAAACATGTTTAAAAACCTGATTAAGCAATCGATTGGCGATTTTGATTGGGATTGCCAAAAGGGGAGCCCACCAGTGTTGCAAGTAAGGGGGTACGGAGTGGTACGGAGTACCTGTAAGAAATATGTTGCAGGTACGCAGTACCACTTACCCCTGATCCACTGTCATTTCTATTTTAATTTTAAGTCTAAATATAATGCATCCGCAGCCCGCCCACCCAGCGTTATGATTGGTGCTGTATGCAGCTACCGGCTACTGCTGATTTAGCCTGTCACACTGACAGGCATCAGCAGCGCCGACAGCATGAAGAGCAGGCTCCACTATTGTAAGCACAAGCTGCCTGGCTCTCCCCCAAGCAAGAGCCAACCCACCCCCAGTCATTCCCTGTTTCTCATTCCCTGTCTCCTGTGTCCACACCTCTATTGTCATTTAGTCACTCCTCTAGCTTTGTGTGACCACGCCCCCTGATGACACATGACCATGCCCATGTTTGGTGGAGGCTATCAGTACCACCAAGAAAAAAATTCTACTTGCACCACTGGAGCCCACACATCTAAAATTAATTGTGGCAATCATCTCCATATCTGAAAATTGTCACAATTAATTGCTGATGTATAGGGCCCTTTACATATGTCATTGCATGTCAGCACATACAGAATAAATGGCATGTCTCCTCGCATTATATTACACTGCTTTCATCCAATACAGTATCCAGGTTTTTTTTGCCCCTTGCAGTGTAATGTCACGCTGCAGCATCTGTTTCCTGTCAGTGCAGCGTAGTCAGAATTTTGGTGAAAATTAAATTAGAGATGCTACTAAGGCCACACTCCACTTATGCAAAGCCACACCCCTTTTCTCTGCAGGTCTCTTGGTCACACCCAGTGCCACTGACTGGCCAGTGGCAGTCCACTTTAATGCACATAACTAGCGCTGCTCGGCTTTAACTCCTGTTGCATGACACTAATTCAGTATCTGCCCACTAGCCAGGTCTAGTCTGCACAGAAGAGTCCCAGCCAGTGTTCCCTCTAAGCTGTGCGCACGTGCACGCGCACACACCTTGACGAGCATGCGCACAGACATTACAACTGAGCGCATAAAGCAGCAGTGGTCCCTTTTTGCAATTGTGGACTCAATTAATGTGTGTTTCACCCATTAACTACATTGTGTACTGTATTTTGGATGTTTAAATGTTTAATATTATTTTGAAGTAAAGTTAACACAAATGCTGAACGTAATTTTCCAGTAATATATAAGTGACGCATCAAAATGTAAATTTCATTCCAAAGTTGCACAGCCAAAATCTTTAGCCGCACACAGCCTTCGTAAAATTAGAGGGAACATTGGTCCCAGCTGCCATGGCAACTGCTGCCTCACTGCTCCAATGGATTGTGGGGCTTGTGGGTCCTTGCCCCTGCAGCTCCTCTTCAATAACAACTGGTTTTATTGTGTTAAAAGAGAAAGTGTGCATCCTCTACACTACACCAGGGGTAGCCAACTCCAGTCCTCGAAAGCTACCAACAGGTAACGTTTTCAAGGTCTCCTCACAGAATCACAAGTGAAGTAGTTAAGGGCCCCATACATCAGCAATTAATTGTGACAATTTTCAGATATGGAGATGATTGCCACAATTAATTTTAGATGTGTGGGCTCCCCCTTTTGGCAATCCCAATCAAAATCGCCAATCGATTGCTTAATCAGGTTTTTAAACATGTTTAATAATCTGGTATTATCTGCAGATCGCATTCATTTTTTATATGTGTGGGCATTCCCAATTTGTCTTCTTCATCTATTTAATAAGTGCACCTGTGTACCTGGGAGGTGAGCTGGAAAATGTGAACTGTTGGTAGCCCTCAAGGACTGAAGTTGGCTACCCCTGCACTACACTATACAACTATTTTTAGTTCAGTGTGTGTTGTCTTCAAAGTATTGGGATGTCAGTCATCACAATTTTAAGCTGCACATGAAATCTTGACCTTTAAAAACAGTGTATAATACAATGTTCCTGTACACACACACACTACATAATCAGAACCGATCTGGATCATATCATTTTCTAATGATCTGCTTATATAGGGATATATTCAATTGCTGTCAAAACTGCCATCTTGTCGGAAAGATGGTAGTTTCTGACTTGAAAAGGCGGAAGGGATTCCGACCTACTCAATAAGGGCTGTTTTTTTCTGATAAGTCAGAATGCTCCAATCTGTTGGAAACCAGGTGGATTGGCAGAATAGTTGCCAATCCACCTACTTTTGTCAGAAACGTGGCCAAATCCGACAGGGTTTAGCCGCATTTCCATTTCCGACAATCTCAATCCAACTTTAAATATAGTCGGATTGAGGCAGGGAGGACGGCGCTGGGTGAGCAGCACCGGCCAGGTGAGCAGCAGCCCAATCTGATCATCGGATTTGGCTGCATTGAATAGGGCATATTGGATCCATTGCAACAGATGTCGGAATGGATCAGACTTTAATTGAATATACCCCTAAAATGTGTACCCAGATTAAGAGTTGTGTTATGTATAATTAGGATTTGTTTTATAAGTAAAATAGCACAAATCCCTGCTACCTTCTTCTTCCCATTTACTGTAAGGAAGAAATAACAGCAAAATACTGTTTGCGCTACTCCATTTCATTAACCCATACTGGCTTTGTAAATGTCCCAAATGTGTTCTAAATTTAAGGTGGCCCTAATGTGACAATTAATATGTTGTAAATGAATGCAAATATATGTATGAGCCCTAAGGTAAATGTTTGTGAAATAATCAGTGCCTACATAAAAATATAACCCAAATATTACAGCGCAGCGTGTTTCATTAACATGCATTTGCATCAACAATATAAATGTGAACATGTAATTCCCCATACACATTCAGTGTCATTTTCAATTCAATTTGGATGATATAGTCCAAAGCGATTCAAAAGTGACCCCCATGAAATAGACTATTTCTGCTTCGATCTGCTAGATCGAGAGGAGGGCCATGCTGCTCAATGCAGCATCCCCTCTCCATCCCCCCGCGTGCCATCCCTCCCTTCCTGCTGGCCGGCCCACGCTGGCACCCGCTGGCTCCTGGCAGCCGTTGATATCGAATCGATGGCCATCAGATTGTCCCATGTGTACACCCCATAATGGACACTACTGGAGACATTGTTTGTATGTGGCATGACCTTTATAAGGGGTGCTACTGTGTTGCATAATGTGACTAGGGGGTACTAATGTGTGGCATAATGTGAATGAGGGAGACTACTATGTGTTACAATATGAATCAGGGGCACAATATGCAGTGTTATGTGAATAAGATGTTATGTGCACTTCTTTGTGGTGTAACTTGAATTAGGGATACTATTTTGTGACCATGCCCCTTTCTTGTGAGTTTACACCCCTTTGGGATTATCCCTTTATTACCTATAGGACGGAGGGTGTAAATCTGTCATTTGCAGGAGGCGCTGAACATCCTATCACTGACACTGCTTACGTCTCATTTCAGTCCTCCTCATTAGTTCCTCTCTTGTATTATTCAGAAATGTTCTGTATACTGTGAATGCAGCTGCAAGGCTAATCTTCCTAGCCAGACGTTCATCATCTGCAAAGCTACTCTGTCAGTCACTTCATTGGTTACCTGTATTCTACCGTATTCAATACAAAATTCTTTTACTTACACACAAAGCCATAAACCAAACTACACCAACATACATATCTTCTCTTATCTCAAAATATCATCCAACACGACCTCTACGCTCCTCCCAAGATCTGCGTCTCTCATCCACACTCATTACTCGCTCCCATTCCCGACTGCAGGACTTTCTACGGGCTGCACCCACTCTGTGGAATGCCCTACCAAGCACAATAAGACTCTCCTCCAGTCTCCAAACCTATACGCGTTCCCTAAAAACTCATCTCTTCAGGCAAGCTTATCAAATTCCAGAACCAGTCATAGAACCTTGCATTCTGGTGGAATCAATGCAATAAAGAATACAGTATCTATCCTTATGTATCAATGCCTATTTCCCTATAGAATGTAAGCTTGCGAGCAAGGCCCTCCTACATTTTGACTGTCTGTAAATACCCTGTTTTGTTGTATCACTGTCCCCTTTGTAAAGCGCAACGGCATATGCCGAGCTATATAATAAACTGTTAATAAATAAATAATAAATAATAATACTGGTAATGTGATTAATCAGGGCCAGAGTAACAATTTTGCTGATGGAGCAGATAACTTGCTAGGTTTCATTAACAAAGACTGAATTAAAAAAAATAGAATTTTTACAATTACTGTATTGTAAATACATTTTTGGCTTTATGCTGCTTGCAACATCACCGCTTTTTGATTTATTCTGAGAGCTTTGAAAACATAATTTCCAATATATAACCAATGATCCTCATGACCTGCTAATATTGTACATCAAAACAGGGTACTATAAGCAACTAGGGGACTAGAGATCCCAGTATCCTTCGCTTTTTGCTATAAACAAAACTACTGTCAACCACATTTCTGTGAAGGCACAACTGGGACATTATTCCTGGTCAAATGCCAGAATGGACTGCTGGCCGCACAGAGATACCAGGGCTGGCTGAACTGCTCAGACACCTGACGCTTTACTCAGCCTCCCGGCATACAGAGATGTAGGAGTGCTGCGTGGCCAGGACCCCCATGGTCCATGATCATGCCCCATTGTTGCACAAACACACACCACAGTGATATGCCAGGGCACACCAGTCCATCCCTGTTCCTGGCCAAATCAGTAAACATGTTTTTTTTACATTGGTCCTTGATGAGATTGATATGAAAACTTTGCTGCTAATTTCTTATGAGGAGATGTGTCCTATTTAGAAGGTTTGGTACATCTCTCCATAAATAGCACAGGACAGATACACCTAGCTCTTCATTATGATTGTAAAACAACAGTATAAGGGGTATATACTGTATATCAAAGCTTGGGGAGAGATGAAGCAGAGAGAGAGAGATAAAGGGGCAGATGTATGGACCAGTGTTAAGTGCAGAAATGCACTTAACGCTAGTTAACTGGTGGGGAATTACGTTTTCCCGAATGTATTACTAGCGCACCTAACGTGGGCTAGTGACAGCCCTCCGAGTTACGCTCGGCGAGGCTGTCCCCTGTAATCCCCACCCAGTGATTTGCCAGCTCAGGGCTAGCTTCTGGATCGGGCTGCACTGGAGATCTTGCGGTTTTAGCGAGATCTCGCACATGCCCAGAAAGCTGGCCGGGGGAGAAAGCCGCGAGTACGAAAACGCTGGAAGAGCCGATAAGGAGAGCCGTTCATGCTGGGCATAACGGCTCTCCTTATCGGCTTGGGGGGGGGGGGTTAATACATCTGCCCTTAACGGGTGCCCGCTTCTCCTCGTTATGCAGGAGAAGCGGGACCCATTATTTAAAAAACAATATAGGCAGATTGATACATCTGCCCCAAAGTACCAACAGTCACCCCTAACTGTCATTTTACATACTGTGCTTCAGAAATGACATTTATAGTAACTCACTGGTTGGTACCTTGATAAATCTGCCTCTCAACAATTTAGCAACACATGTGCTGGAAAACCAGACTGTAGTATAAAATATGTCTTCCGCCTTCTTCCCGCACTACTTGTTGAACAATATTCCCAGTGATGGGGACTCATCACATTCTCCACCATATTAGTATATATCCAAATCAAATTATTGGGTTTGTATTTTTTGTAATATACAATTTCTATAAATTAACCCCTCCCTTACACATACTCTAGATTGGCCAATTCATTGATTATGATCAATTTCCATTTTGTGTAAAAGAAACTGTACATGGCCAAAAGTTTTAATTTCAGGGTTTTTTTCCATCTGCGCATGCGTAGCTTTCACAATGCGCATGTGCGGCGACCTCACACCGCTCACGGACGGGTTTCTCCGTGCAAAAAAAACTGTCCCCAAGAACACGGTCATTGTGGGCGGCATGTGGGCGTTTTTATGGGAGCGGCCGGAATAATGAGGAAAACTGGGCGTAAACATGGGCGTACACGCACGGGCCCACAACCGCCTCGATCGGCGAATGCACCGTGCATTTTGGACCAAATACAGGCGGACGCCAAAGATAGCTCCAGACCACCCCAAGAGATACCGTATGAGAGCGGACGCCTGGGTCTGCTAAATAACGCTGATTACTACACCTGAATGTAATAAGCAATGCTGCAGGCTATTAAGTGAAAACCATTATTTCACTACCTGCAAGCCACACACAGCCCTCAAACACATTGGAAGCTTATCTTTCTAAACTTCTCAACATGTAAAGGTTGGTTTAATTTTAGGTAATATTCTTCTAAGACCTGCTTATATATGTCCAGGTAGTTATTTTATAACCATCTACACCCATTCAGAAAGTGTTTTTGTATACTTTAAAAAGCAGGACACTCAATTCACAGAAGACGACATGTGTCAACTTTTTCACTGTAACACAAACATACCAGTTTTTTCTTAGGAAAAATACACATAAACCACTTCTAAGAGCAACAATGATGTTTTTGGACTCAATTTCTACTTGCACTGTGGCGTACGCTCAGATATATACGGAAGGTGTCGGTGTGAAAACGGATGAGATCCGTCCGTGCACTGTGGCGTCCGCTCAGATGTATCGGTGGCTAAGAGGGAGATCAGGTATCGGTGGCTAAGAGGGAGATCCGTCCGTACACGGTGGCGTACGCTCAAGTGTACGCTACTCCCCATTGTCTGTGTTTGTGACCGTCCGTGTGCGGCTGTTCTGTGGACAGACTTTCGCTCACCGCTAGCGTACGGAAAACGTACGGTGAGATGGACCGTACGTACGTTTCACCGACCTAACCAGAATAAGGCCCTTTGTGTAGCAGGGTCCTAGGATAGTGCAGGCTGTTTGGCACTTGGAACAGTCCTGTAACTACTAATGGATCATTTTTTTTTTATTATTACCAGTTTCTTATATAGCGCACACAAATTCCGCAGTGCTTTACAGAGAATATTTGAACACTCACATCAGTCCCTGCCCCAGTGGAGCTTACACTCTATATTCCCTACCACATGTACAGCACACACAGACATTCTAGGGTTAATTTTGTTAGGAGCTAAATAACCTACCAGTATGTTTTTCGATTGTGGGAGAAAACCGGAGTACCCGGAGGAAACCCACGCAAGTACGGGAGTATAAACAAACTCCACCCAGTTAGGGCAATGGTGGGAATAGAACCCATGACCTCAGTGCTGGCAGTAATGCTAACCATTACACCCTCCGTACTGCCCCATATAATAATATGGACATGTTAGAAAACGCAGTTAAATGGCCATTATCAGGCTGTGTGTGTGGCCACATTCAGACTCCAGCGTCTGGGTCCACATTTATCTTCTGAGTAAGGTGACCAGAACATCATGACGGCTCTTAGTCTCCTTGTTATCATGTAGGGAGTGCAGCTCTGGTGGATATACTGTAGATAGAGGTGAGTGCAATAAATGAGTGTAGCTGAACTCTTTTTCAGTTTTTTTCCCAACGTAAAGCCCCATATACACACTACATGATTCTGGCCGCGGGTCACCCATATTAAGTGCACACACTGAACGATATTGTGAATGAGATCATTCAGTGGCGTCACTTGGACCTGCTAAACACACAGATGCAGATCATTGGCTATATAGTCAAATTGACCTGCATGTGCAGATGATGACACATGGGAGCACGCCTCGTTAACTAATTAGACCAACAGTATTGTAAAAGATATCCTCTATTGCAGCGGTTCTCAAACTGTGGGTCCTGACCCCAAAGTGGGTCCTGATCGTCTCAGCATGGGGTCGCGACTCCATGTTGCTGACCATCAGGCTGATGACTTTTCTAATGTCAGTCAGTGATTCAAGGAGTCTGTTGAATTGTCTGTTATTTTAGACTCCTCCCATTATTTTGTGCCCCCACAATGCTGCCATGTATGTGCTGTCTGCTGACTACACATGTGATGTGATGGGTTATGGTACTGTATATCAGACTCCTCCCATCACTCTGTACCTCCACAATGCTGCCATGTATGTGCTGTCTGCTGACTACACAGGTGATGTGATGGGTTATGGTACTGTATATCAGACTCCTCCCATCACTCTGTACCTCCACAATGCTGCCATGTATGTGCTGTCTGCTGACTACACAGCTGATGTGATGGGTTATGGTACTGTATATCAGACTCCTCCCATCACTCTGTACCTCCACAATGCTGCCATGCATGTGCGGTCTGCTGACTACACAGGTGATGTGATGGGTTATGGTTCTGTATATCAGACTCCTCCCATCACTCTGTACCTCCACAATGCTGCCATGTATGTGATGTCTGCTGACTACACATGTGATGTGATGACCTTCTGCAGTCACTTGCTGGGGTCCTGTCATTATTTTTATTGTCTGATGGGGTCCCAGAGCAAAATAGTTTGAGGACCCCTGCTCTAGTGTGTCCACAATATCCTCTAGTACAAATCCATTAACCTGACTACACCAACATACATCTCTTCTCTTGGTGGACGTAAGTCCTCTTTAATCCTAAACTACTGTATTATGTTACTATGTAAGTATTTAGGTTTGGGGTAGACTGGAAATATTTGTAGTTGTGATGTTATAACATATATTGATATCCAGGGAACACAACAGCCAATATTGTGGCCCCAGAGATAGAGAGGCCATTGCCATTCATTGTTTATGGACTGCCTTAATATACAATATGTAACCTGCAGTTGGTAACAGTCATAATGTGTTAGCATGTAGCCAGATAGTGGGAGCTAAAGTATAATAATAAGCTCTAAAGTCACAAGATCCATATCCGGTATGTTGACGCTGTCACTTCTTAGAACAGGGTAATTACAAAGCTTTTCATTTAAATGTTTTTATTTATAGAATAAACAGAACATAAACCGATATTTACCAAATCCATCTTCTTTTCATCTATTGGACACAAATGTCTAAGTATCAAAGGTCCTTTTGTTACAGAAAGTATGCACATTCTTTGGCCATTAGAGTGAATAACTGGCAGATCTGGTGCAGTTTCCATGTCCACTCCATACTTCCGCAGCACACAACCTGATGTCACTACAGCCAAGCACATAATGGTAATCTAAAAAGACATTTCAATAATATGTGGTATGCACTGAGAACATAAAAGTAAAAACTGTCATACGTTTTTAGGAACAAAAAAAAGAATAATAATGATCTATTATTTTCACTTCCTCTGATATTTAACCCATTAAATATTCCAAACCTTATCTGTATCTAAATTTAAGATATTTTAACTGCTTGAGTGAATGATTTATGTTAATTAACCCTGTGAGTGCCAATATCTATGTGAGAGATGTTCAAAATATCCATTAAAAATGCCAGCGTCACTCACATTTGATATACAATTTCAAATAAAAAATGTTGCGTAAAAAAAGATTAAATTTCCTACATAACGTAAACACTTCAGGTCATTACAATGAATAAAAAGGATTGCTTGGCTATTTTCACACCTATTTTGACAAATTCACTTGGCACTCAAAGGGTTAAAGAGGTCTGTACATGGTTTATGCCTAAACATAATTCCATTCTCTGCTTTCTTGCCCCATCTTTACCTCATCAGGGAAAGTGGTTTATTTGTTACCATTGGATATAACACAACTCCAAGGTTCATCCATTGGCAATGGTGTGTGGAACCTTCTAATTTTACATAGGAAGCCTGGGTTTCTGATAGGGCTTGTAAATTGTATAGAGTTCATTGAAACCAATGCACAGTATTTTACCAGGTTTAAGTTCCAGCTTACTGGACATTGCTGCAAATATGTTATTTGGCCAGTGCAGGTAAGGGATACAAAATAAACTACCATGGGCTCATTCAGTCATTCAAGAGATGCAACAAGAATTATTTACACTATCAAAGTTCCAGCCTAAATACATATTTTTGCTTTTTTTAATGCTGAGTTTGTTTTTCATGGTTGATTACTGGACATTGCTGCAAATATGTTATTTGGCCAGTGCAGGTAAGTGATACAAAATAAATGACCATGGGCTCATTCAGTCATTCAGGAGATGCAACAAGAATTATTTACACAATCAAAGTAATTCCAGAGAGACAACTCTTCCTAAATTTGCAGAAAATAACTAACAAAGTAAAAAAGAGGGGGGGGGGGATCCTGTACAGATCCAAAACAATAGTGGTCAGTCTGTTTATGAGTAACAGCAGAAATCTCACAACTGAGTAGTGTGTGATTGAAGTAGACTCCATGCTGAGTTGTGGTAGACAGGGAATTTGTGGTATGGGAGAAGAAGGACCGGGCTGTAATACGTCAGCGCTAGAGGATGGGCAGTGCAGTAATTGGAATTCTTTTAGATCTTTTTAGTACAGCATTGCCTTAGAGAATAATGCCTCTTTTGGGTTACAATAGTGAGATGATAGTGATATTTATTACAGTTCAATAATGCAGACAATTGATCATATTGGTTTGAATATTGCTAAACAAACAGCATTATTCGTGTACTGTACTGTTTGTCATCCAGTTACACCAACACAGTTTAGGCTATGGTGTAAAGTGTTACTAGAGCGCTACTAATTTCTCTGAGCAAATACATTGCTGTATTTCTACATTGTACGTTCTAGTGAGGTTGAATCTCCCACCATCTGTCCAATGTATGCAGTGCACATATATGTATTGTTACAAATGTATATATATTGTATAATGTATATATATTACACAGAACTGCAGGATATGTTGTTGCTAAAAGGTAAAACATTTATATCAAGAAATGTGTTGTCAATAAATCCAGAAATGTGTTGTTAGTAAATCCAGAAATGTGTTGTTAGTAAATCCAGAAATCTGTTGTCAATGTGTTGTTAGTAAATCCAGAAATGTGTTGTCAGTAAATCCAGTTGGTTTTGCGTTTGTTTCCTCTATAGTCTGTTATGCATCAGAAAGGTCGGTGTAGATAGTTGTTTTATTAAATCCACAAAGGAACTCTTTAAATATAAGCCAGCATGGACCAGATATCCCCCCTTCACTGACTCCATGTTTTGCTGTGAGTACTGGATAGATCATTCATCTGCCTCGCTCATGTGTGTATACATCTATTATAAAGAATGTCAATAATTGGCCGCTGTCCCTTTCTCTCCTCTTCCATTGCCTACAGTAGTATTTCTGTTTAGAAAAATTGATGTTATTTCATCTCTTTCAAATTTCTTTTTTTCTTCTCCAAATTGAATCAATTGACATTTTACCCTATTTTGCCGGCTGACCATCGCTGTGACCAGGCTTCGGGTGGTTGGGACATCATTTACGGAATACTTTCCTCTTCAAAATCAAATTTCTCGACGGGCCGGTCTCTCCACTTCTTCTCCTTTTCCTTCCCCTCTATAAACTCAAGATAGGGATCCTTCTTCTCAACCTCTTTTTTGGAGCGCATATAACCAAAGAAAACCGTCAGGGCCAGGAAGGAATAGAAGAGCATCACGAAGAGTATAAAGAAGTAGGAATTGTCGTACGGCTGCGGGGCCTCATCAGTGGCATTTTCGGCTTTCTCTGGCTTGCTTTCTAGAATCTGGAGGACACACTTTGATACAAACGAAGCTATGAGGCTTGCATTCATATTGCTGCTTGTTCCAAGCTCCTGTAGATAACAGACACAAATGTGAAGGGAACGCTGTGTGCTGCCTCTTTTGGTAAGGAATTCTGTTCAGTGGCTGTGCTGAGCCTCTGTCAAGAGATAAGTAGTTTCCAGTAGATAGGCCCGCTCATATCTGGACCCACTTTACAGCCAGACTGCTGTTTTAAAGAACAAAAGTATTTGGCATGAACTTCATTCCATAGCAGGAGCACTAAACAAAACTTGGAGGAGGGCATAATGGTTTTTTTTATGTGAAGTACCCAATCTGTTATATAAAAATATTTACTTTATGGTACACACATGGCAGTTAAATATACGGAGCTCAGACACTGTGAATTGATGACCTACAGGCAGGTTTAAATGGTAAATCCAGTTCAAATGTAAGATTATGATTAAAAGTAGACGTTCAAAGAAATAAATGTACTGTAAGGTTGCTGTAAAATGGTCTCATCACAGGACTCTGAAGAGCTGCAGAAGTGTGTCTTTACTACATGCACTTACTGCATTCAGGTCATACTAAACAATGGCTGCAAAAGCATTTCCTTTATAACAAACACTTCTTGTGTATATAAAAACACATATGACATCATAGGGCACTTTTTCTTTTGTTGGGGCATTTATGAATGAAATGTCTTTTGGTACTTGTGTATTTTGGCGGCGCCCGATTTCAGTATCGTTCGATGAATGTATCGCATCGCATCGCATGCCATGTACCCGATGGCATGCGATGCGATTTTGACCCCCTATACGATGAAAAATCGTATAAGCACCCTAAAGGGTGCTTACAATGTTAAATGCACCCCCACGCCACCCCCCCACTATAAACGTGAACCCGAGCGCAGCGAGCCCGCGAGTTGCGGCGGTACGCGTCCTACGACCTTTTCATACCCCCACTATCCACGTCGGCGTGGAGTTGAGAATAGATTAGTGTGGCGAGCGCAGCGAGCCACCGAGCCCGAAGCTTGGCGAGCGGACGCGGATACCTTCACAGGTAAACGCGTCCCTTCGCGGGCTTCACAGGTATCCGCATCCCCTCGCGGGGCTCGCCACGCTACGGGCTCGCTGCGCTCGCCACACTAATCTATTCTCAACTCCACGCCGACGTGGATAGTGGGGGTATGAAAAGGTCGTAGGACGCGTACCGCCGCCCCTCACGGGCTCGCTGCGCTCGCCACGCTTCGGGTTCACGTTTATAGTGGGGGGTTGGCGTGGGGGTGCATTTAACATTGTAAGCACCCATTAGGGTGCTTAACATTGTATAAGCACCCATTAGGGTGCTTATACAATGTTTAATCGCATCGTATGGCATTGTATGCCATGTACAATGGCATACAATTTGAAAATTTTATGCCATCGTACACTAACCAACGAAATCGCGTCGCATCGCATACCATCGCATGCGTTATGGTATTCGATGCGATGGGCACCGCCAAAATACACAAGAACCTGTCTTTTATTACTGCTGCTTGTTCGATGTCCTGAGTTAAAGAAGTCTAGTGTAGGGTCATTATATTTCTCAATGTTGTACATGAGATGTCCTACTATTATTATTGTTGTTTATTTATATGGAGCCACAAGGGTTATGCAGCGCAAGTAACAATACATAAATGAGAAAATAACGAATTACTGTACGGGACAATTTTGGACAGGTACATGGTAAATAAAGAAAGTTGCAACAGGGGACAGGACACTAAAACAATTTTTTGTGTGGCAGATATATATATATTCTAAAAAAAAAAGCACATGAGGAGAGAGGGCCCTGCTTGTGAGAGCTTACATTCTATAGGAGGTTTATATTCTATGATCAAATATTAGATTCTAAAGTCTTACAAATGTAAGCAGAGAGAACTGGTGCAGGAATCGGAGCCGGACTGATCTGCCTGGTGTTCAAAATATAAGTAGCACAATAATGTGGGTAGAGGAGAATAAGAGTAAATTGAGAGTCAGGCATATGGTGGATGAATTGGCAATGGAGAAGTGTTGTAGCTTTAGAACAATAAAATCAGAAACTAAGGGCCTTATTCTGATTAATATGCTCCCACGCACAGGGGAGCGATGATTCTACAAGCTGCGTATGCGCATTTCTGCGCATGTGCATACATTTGGTGAGAGTGGGAACAGTGAACTGCTAGTTCACTCTCCCGTTCGCACCAAGCAGTGCGGGCGGGGACATGGGGCGTCGGCGACAGGCTGCGCGCATGGGAATGGCCAGCGTTTCATGGATGTTCCCATGAAAATGCTGGGCGTTCCCATGGAAGTTCGGCAGTGACGCGGGTGCTGGTAGCGGGCAGCTGACTTCAGCGGATGTCAGCTGCACTCCCTCTTCCCGTACAGGGAGCATGCAAAGCTAAGACACCAGAGAATGTCTTAGTTTTGCATGCACCTTCCGCATCATTTCATGCTCTGCGAGCATCGAATGACTTAGCCCCCGTACCCAAGGCTGCGAATGGATTATGCTAAACATCCATTTGCAGCCGTGCAGGGGAACTTGGTGAGTGAGGTGGGATAGCGGGTGGCATTACATTGGCATTGCATGTTTACCAGAAAAAGATCCCAAGAGCACAAATCACAGAACAGGTATGGGAAGTCTCAATCGCTAATTATTGTACAGTAAGAAAAAACAGATATAAAATGGAATTCTCCGCTAACTTACAGTATATGAGTGTCTGGTGAACAGTTACTACAGTACATGTCCAAAAACAATATGAACTGGAGTAGGGAAGTTACATGTTCATTTCATAGAACTGGATTAAAGGAGGGTCACAGTTATACTTTAGAGTTGTTCATTGTCTACATATACTGTATATAGTATACAACTAATACAATGGCGTAAGTTCGTCCCAGTTGCCCAGAGGCAAGATGTGTATTGGCACCCCCCCCCCTGCCCCCCTACACACACAAAACCTTATATAAAGTTTATACTGTATGTCTGTTATGAAATATAACAGGAATATATGCAGTATGTATACAGTATATCTATATCTAGAGAGAGATAGAGTTAGAACACATATTTCAGAACTCCAGAAGCAATATCATTGGCTTTCAATTCATGGATTTAAAATTGCAGGGGAGAAGAGGTGCCCCCTTGAGAGCAGGAGCCCTGCGGCAGATGACTCCATTGCCTCCCAGAGTTCTGCCTCTGAACTAATATGATTTGTAGTCACAGCACGTACATGTGGGGGGACATGGTCACTCATACGGTTTTTAGACTCACAAAAATAACTGCCCACCAGCCAATCATTATTGCCTGTATTTAAAGCCACTGTTTTGGTAAATCAATAAACCGCCTTTCTCTCTTTAAATGTTCTTTCTCTCTATAGTATAATCTACAAAGATTTGATACACAACATCTTTGCCATTACATGTTAAATCCTGATGGCTGTTAAAAAATTTTCCTGATAACTGGTAAAAAACAGTCTCGTCAGTCATTAAATAATTATATATTGCTACACGTACACTTAAAACAGATATTTATTTTTTATTTAAAAAATGGTTAGGTTGTGGAATGGTTAGGTTCATTCTGGAAACTTCTGTTTTTATTGAAAACAATCACAAAGGTTCCTGTCAGTCTTATAACATGACATAAGCTTGGTATTAAATTAATCTAGATCCTTATCTGCTTAAATAATAGGTCATAGCTGTATAGATTGTTTACTAATGATGGTGTTCGATTGGTTGCATTAAATGGCCCATGGCAAATGAGGGTTTTAACTTTCACTTTAGTTTTATTCAAGAGGGATTGCCTGTCCATTTTAAGAACTCTTTGTTTAGTTCATTCCAGATGTACTGGATTATACATTAAATATATTTGTCTTGAAGCTTCAGTATGGTCACTATTAATAGGCAATATTGGAAACCCTTTTTTAAAGTTTTTTATGGAAGCTTTGAGTCTGTAGATGTCCTAACACGTGTATCACATACTGGGGCAGATGTATTAAGCCTGGTGAAGAGATAAATAAGAAGGAGATAACGTACCAGCCAATCAGCTGTGTTAAATATGACAGTTGGGAGTTGATTGGTTGGTGCGTTTTCTCCTTTCACTTTTTCTCCACTTTATCTCCAGTTTATCTCTTCGCCAAGCTTAATACATCTGCCCCACTGTGTGGTAATTTTCACATCACGGAGATAGTGGATTCACCTCCAAATGTTACAAAAACGCGTCCATTATGTCATTTTATAAGGGGGAAAAAATGCCCTTCCAGAACACCAATTGATTCTCCAAAATGGTGTTGAGGAGCCTTAGATTTATTTAAGATTAGTTCTTATCGAATCACTTTGGAGTGTTGTCTTTCTCTCCTTTTCTATGCAAACATTTATTTTGTTGTGTTTTTACCATGCACCTTTACATGTCTGGTGTCCATGTGTCTCAGAAACACTTCTATCTTTTGGCAGTGAGTGAAACTACATCTCTTACAGTGCACATAGATCCAAATAACGCAGCACTCAGGAAGATAAATAATAAGTTTAATTGAGGTTCCTTAATTCTGACATGTTACAGGGATATATGTCATCAGGGATACATTGATGACTGTGCAAACAAACTTAAATACTCAAAGCCCTCCCCTACAATGGAAACTGTATTGCACCCACCTGCGGGCCACCTGCCCAGACATCACTCCATGCGTGCAGAGATGTTCTGTGTGGCGCCGGAGGATGACGTATTCAGGCAGTGTCGAGAGGTTGTCAGTCCGTCTCCACGGTGAAACGTATACATAACAATTAAGGGCTTGCGCTGTACATGATCTGTATGGCGCATGATGTGGCTGTATCTGCATAAGAAATGGAACATTTCAGTGTTTTCCAGGAAAGCATCGTAACATCATATGCTGTGTGCATATTATTTATACGGAGCCTCCAATCCCAGGATTCCTTTACTGCAGGGCAGCGCTGAGCATCAGCAGCTCTTGGCTCATGTGCTGTCTGGAAAACAGTCTGTGCAGGTGTGCAGTGATGTTAGAGGTTTGACTGAGCAGCCACACACCTCCCCAGCCCCTCTGCTGTGTCTGTCGGCCCCTGCATGCAATGTCCGCTGGTCCCGCATGCAGGGCAGCCGAGAGGGGTGGGGGGGGGTACTAATGACCCAGACTTAGGCTTACTGGAGGGGCCCCGCAGAGGTCTGACCCCTCCCTCCCCACTCCATCCCTCCCAGGTAGCAACAGCAGCACACACTTCTACAGCATGTGCTGTGCTGACAGCAGGCTCAGCATGAGTGTCTCACTGACAGCGTGAGAGGTCATGCTGAGCCTGCTGTCAGCATAGCAAATGCTGTAGGTGTATGCTGCTGCTGCTGTGATTACAGTTTTTAGAGTTTTCTTTCACCCTCCTCTAAACATTTTGGGCGCGTGACCTAAGTGTGGGAGGTGCCCACACCCCCACACTTAGGCCATGCCCCCAAAATTTTACCGAGACCCAGCATTACTCTCGGCTGCCCTGCTCGCATGTCCTGTCCGCCGGTTCCCGCATGCCCGTCCATCCTCTCTGCTACCTACTGCCCTCTGTGCTGCATGCGCCCCCCCCCCCACACACACACACACACATACACACAATTCCCATCACGTGTCCCCCAGGTCTTACCACCCTCTCTGCCACCTTCTGCCCGCTCCACTGTCAGGGGGCTAAACCCAGGGTTCCGGGAATCTCGGAAGTGCCAGTTTTTCAATCCTATCCCGCATGCATGCAGATGTCAAGAGCAGGTCAGATAAAGTTAAGATGTCTTGCGGACTGGTACCATTTATGAGCAGAACATTAGTTAACTACACTTGTAGCATATTACATTATTACAAAACTAGCAATTCCTTTAGGATACCGTATAATCATGTGCCTCTTGTTGTATAAATGTGTTTTTCCAATTGAATCTAATCTTCTTCTTAAACAAAATAATTTTGCAGCAACGAGGACAAACAAACACCACGGTTAGCAAACATTTGGTTGTGTCTTTCTAAAACTAAATCAACATACATAATCCTCATGAGTGTCAGCAACAAGTGGGAATTGTGTTGCACCTTCCCAAACAATGAGCAGGGGTCAATTTGTGTGATGTCATGACCACTAAATGATCACAGCAGAGTTCAAAAAGACGGTGAACTCCACTTATTGTCATACGGAGACTTGAAACCTTATCACTCTCCTAGATAGAGAATGTAAAGTCTGAGCAAATGAGAGAAACAGCTGCTTCTAGCTCTGATTCCAGGACAGGACAACACACTTTGAAGTGGAAGTCACCTCGGCCAATCAGTACTTTACCTATTATCAGTCCTATTACTTTAAACGTGACCTCTGAACCGCCTTGTATGATGACTCTTTCATATGTGCTGTATCCATATCACTGATCTGTCTTTTTGTATTACAGTTTCCAAGCAAAAACAGATGAAAACGCAAAGGTGAAACGTTATACATAAGGACAAGCCATTCTTGTGGAAGGACCTTCTCGGGCTTAAAAAAGAAAATACGGCAGTCTTAACCTTTTCACTTCTGTATGGCGCCTACAAAATACTACAAATCAGCAGTAACAGCCACCAGTGACCTGCTCGTAAGTGGATAATCCATGCAATAACTATTAAAGGAGTTTTGTTTTTAAAAGGGATGTTTAGTGATCGTGACAAAAATATGGAAATCATTACACATAGACTTTGTTTTATTAATAATTTCCATTACAGGTTATGTAACCAGGATGTGGTGGATTTTTACAACAAAAAGTGTTTCCCCCCAAAAAAACCTCTGCTTTATGTTTGAGATCAAGAACCAGCAAAAGAAGTCAGGCACCATGATGAAAAGGACAATTGTTTTATTTCTGGAATAAATACTCCCTTTTATTACCTATTCAAAATGCCCAGTGTCCTGTGTCCGCATTGTCCATCTGCAGCAATGTAAATTATAGATGCAGTATGTGAGTCGGCATAGGGTCACTAGGTCCCTATTTTGGGTTGACATGCATTTTTTCGACCACTGAAGGTCAACAGGGCTTAAGTCGACACCTGAAATAGGTCGACATTGCTAAGGTCGACAGGGTTAAAAGTTCAACACAAACATTAGGTCGACAATGGCAAGGTTGACAGTCAAAAGATCAACATGATTAGGTTGACCTTCCAAACCAGTCGACCTTAGCCATGTCAACATATTTCAGGTGTTGACCTAAGCCATGTCGAACTTCAGTGGTCGACCCAATGCAATCCAATGACCCAATTGAGTCCTAGAGCAGCATGGAACTAATTGCAGGCATACCTGCCAACCAGTGGCTGCACCAGAGGTGGGGCTGCAGCACAGTTCAAAATTCGGTACTTGTGTAGTTTCACAGCAGCACCTTACGCTACGTTGTCAGCGTAGTCCAACTGCAGCCTAGCGCAGTCAGCGTAGTGTCCCCGCAGCAGCCCTGCGTAGTCAGCATAGCCATCAGGCAGCGTAGTCACCGTACTGTCCCCGCGAGCTGCAGCTCTGTCCCCGGCATCTCTGGCAAGCCTAGTGAGCGCTTCTCACAGCGCCGGTAACCGCCAGATCCCCTGTGCTGGCGGATGCCGGTGGAGAGGCGATCATGCGGGTGCCGGCGGAGAGGGGCTCCATCTCCCTGAGACGCACGAGCATCTCATATGCTTGTGCGTCTCAGAAATTTGTGCGGCAGGGTACAGCAACTGTGCCTGTGTCTGCTTCAGGGAGATGGCAAGTGCGTCTCATGCACAATAAAGGAGGCATTTGCCAGTGCTCCATGTTACATACTGGCAAATGCCTCCATTTCAAACCTCCACTATCCACGCCAGCCCGAAGCGTGGCGAGCGTAGTGAGCCCTGCGAGGGGACACATTCACACCTGTCATGTAATGCTGACTGACTGCGCTAACTACGTAAGCTCCGGCTAGCTGCAAACGTACTGACTAGGCTGACTACGTTGGGTACCGGAACACAATGCTGATACTGACAGGGACGCTGAGTATGATGACTATGCTAACTATGCTGGCTGCGGGAACACAACGCTGAAACTGACAGGGACGCTGACTATGCTAACTACGCTGGCTGCGGGAACACAACGCTGAAACTGACAGGGACGCTGACTACGCTGACTATGCTAACTACGCTGGCTGCGGGAACACTACGCTGATTCTGACAGAGACACTACGCTGACTACATAACTGCCGCCGTCAAACTACACAAGTACCCAAAATTCAAATAGGGGAGAAACACCAACTGCCAGTTAGTCATTTTGAATGGCAGTTGGTGGCAGCTGGTTTGGGTCCTCCAATGCTCCCAACTGTCTTGATTGTCACAGGACTGTCCTGCTGTCCCTCCCGCAGGCAGCAGTGTCCAGGGATGGAAATTTATAGAGTAATGCAGCTGCGAGGCTGATCTTCCTGGCTAGACGTTCATAATCTGCTGATCGGCTCTGCCAGTCCCTCCATTGGTTGCCTGTATATTACCGCATTCAATATAAAACACTTCTACTCACATACAAAGCCATTACTCTGACTACACCGACTTATATTTCAAAATATATCCCCAGCCGACCGCTCCGCTCTGCACAAGATCTGCGTCTCTCATCCACACTCATTACTTGCTCCCACTTACACTTGCGGGATTTTTGTCAGGCAGCACCCGCCTTATGGAATGCCCTTCCACGCACACTAAGACTCTCCTCTAGCCTCCAAACTTTCAAGTGTTCCCTGAAAACTCAGCTCTTCAGACAAGCTTATCATATTCAGGAACACCCACACATCCTCCAGTAGCATTTATATCTAATTGCATCCCATCAGGACTGTCTTGTAATCTGGTGGGACTGCCATGCTATGGAATCCTATCCTTATGTATCCCTCCTATTATCCCTATAGATTGTAAATTTGCGAGCAGGGCCCTCCTACCTCCATGTCGGTTTGTTTCTACATAGTTTGTTTAATCATTGTTGTTTCCAATTGTAAAGCGCAACGGAATCTGCTGCACTATATGAGAAACTGTAAATAAATAAATAATTGGGGGGAGTCCTCCTGTCACTCGCTGCTCTGCTCAGAGCAGTGGTGAATAGACGATGTGCGCATGTACACATCGTCTATTCGCAGAGACAGTGGAGCTGGGGTCACGCCAGCAGCTCACAAGAGTGCTGGCAGTGCCCAAATATTGGGGGCTTGGCTAGCAGTAGCATCAAAGCCATGCTCCCATTTAAGGAGACCACACACTATTTTCAGACAATGGAGCGGCTTGGCCACATGGTTGTCCCAATTCCCAACTCAGAAATGTTGGGAGGAATGTAGAAGGGTTAGAACTGGAGGATTTTCTATTTTTTTGGGCTTGAGAATTGTGTTGTCCATTTTCAGTACCTTTTGTTTCTGTGCAGCTACTTTGGCAGTGCACAGAGCACAGATTGGGGGTTGCTCTGCTTTTCATCTACCTAGAAATACAGAAGGGTATGCGGTCGTTAGGTCGACACACCCAAGGTCGACATGCATTTGGTCGACCACTGAAGGTCAACATGGGCTTAGGTCAACACCCCAGAAGGTCGACATGGGGTTAGGTCAACAGGGTCATTAGGTCGGCACAAGCATTAGGTCGACAAGTAGAGGAGGCAAATCATATTAAATACATCCCAGCCAAACGGCACAAAAATAAGTGAGACGATTTTGTTTCTTACACTGTTTTCCTGTTGTAACGTTTTATTGAAAGATTAACAAATTATAAACAAACAACAAGAATATAAAGAATGTCGGTACTTATGTAGTATCTGGGCGCCCGATTTAAAAATCGGGCCAGAAAAATCGCATCAAATAGCATGCGATATCGCATGCGATCCGATGCGATTTTCCATAGGATTCAATGTTAACATAGTCCTGTTCATTTCCCCACTATCCAAGTGGGCATAGAGTTGAATTTATAAAGCGTGGCGAGCGCAGCGAGCCACCGTATCCGAAGCGTGGCGAGCGGCCGCGGATTACTTAAAATGTTTTCCGCGTCCCCTCAGGGGACTCGCTGCGCTCGCCACGCTTTATAAAATCAACTCTGTGCCCACTTGGATAGTGGGGAAATGAACAGGACCTTGTTAACATTGAATCCTATGCAAAATCGCATTGGATCGCATCGCATGCGATATCGGATGCAATTCGATGCGATTTTGCCGAAAATCGCATCGAATCGCATCTGATTGTATGCCTTAAGGTAAGGCATACAATCACAAAATCGGGCGCCCAGATACTACATAAGTACCAGAATGTCTATTGCACCAATTGTAAACAAAAAGTCTGGTAATTTACCAGTTAAGAAATGTATGTAACCGTTTCATTTTGAAATATACCAATAAAAATCATTAAAACCCTGTATTCTCTAAATGAAAAGAGACATCTCCCTTCCATAACGGTGTCCGGAAACTGTTGAGAGGCTAATACATGTGTAGACACTACAGGTAGATGCTAACCATGTTGGCAAGAGATTGGAGGCAGAGGAGTCAACATTGGAATGTGACAATACTCACCCGAGGGCTGACCCTGACTATGCACAGCAATCAACAACCCTGTCAGCTCTTGCTATGATGAAAGGAGCGTGTAGCTCGCAGATATGTACAGTGCACATTGTTGGAAGCAGTGGAACAGCAGCAGGAAGCATTTGATTAGACACGCCTATTATTGGCCTCTGTATAGTTCCAACATATTACAGTACGCAGCACAATCTGCTTAATCCCTGCCCTAGTGGACAATACAGTCTACATTCTATACTATACATATACTCAGTTTTCATCAATGTTTTTAGACTGTGGGAGGAAACACACAAAAATGCAGATGGTGCCCTGGTTGGGATTGAGAGGAAGGAGGGAGGAGGGATTGTATCTTTTAAGTACTATGTAATGATATATTGATTATAGATATACTGTATTTGCTGGCGTATAAGACTACTTTTTTCCCCTATAAAACATGCATCCAAGTGGGAGGGTCGTCTTATACGTCGGGTGCACTTATATAACAAACTCTATATTTTGAGTGGAAATGTTGGGGGGTCGTCTTATACGCCCAGTCGTCTTATACGCCGGCAAATACGGTAAATATTTCCTGTATCACAGGCCAGAAGTTGTATAACCCGTAACCAGATTCGGAAATAATACATTTTCTGTTTTCTCTATAGTTTTATTAGAGATGTGCAGGCTCTGATTTACTCTGATTTACTCAAAGTAGGATCTTATTGGCTATCCCAAATCACATGACAGTTGTTGACAGTTGATAGCCAATAAGATCCTGCTTTGAAATCAGAGTAAATCAGAGCCTGCACATCTCTAATTTTTATAAACTTTTATGTATTTCAAATTAAATATTGTTATTTCATCGTGCTGATATATGTGCGCTTGTCTCCTAGCTCTCTCTTATATATATATATTTTTTTATTTCTTATTATGTACAAGTGAATTTTCTGAATTGAATAATTGATTGCTCATTAAGTGTGGTATTTATACCACTACCAGCCACATCATCAGTCACCTTTCATAAAGCTACTGGTTAGTAGCGAATCGCGTTACCCACTACTGGGACCCTACCATCACATGGACTAGCATTTGGACTATCCTTGGCTCTTCATTCCTTCTGTTACCTACTGGCATCTTACTTCTACTCCACCATACAGTATATACTGTATAGTGAGGAACTGGATATTGGATCGATTGGGATGTTGCTCCAGATTCCTTCCTCCAGTGGTGAAACTTCTATGGTAATTTACACCTACAGTAACTTATGTGTCAGGAAATCTCGAGGACTTTGTGAATTGAATCTGGTTATTACATTCATTCATATTGAGCCAAAACTTCTAAAGGTCCATACACACTTGACGATTTTCAGCTGAAAATCGGTCAAAACAGCCGTTTTGATCGATTTTCGGCCGAAAATCGCCCAGTGTGTATGCCCCGGAGATTGCCGACTAGCGATGATGCGCGCTCCCGCATCATCGCTAGGAAAGTGGTTCATCTGCTGGTTTTACCAGCAGATGTGGCGATGATGGATGGTCTTTCATCCATCATCGCCATGTGTGTACGCCTGCCGGGCTGAAAGATTAACCACTTTCAGCCCAGCGGACGGCCCCCCCGCCCCCTCACCTGTCTGTACTCACCCTGTGCTCCTCCTGGCCGGCCGGCTGGATGCTGCTGCTGCTGCATAGCCCTGCTCCCCAGCCAGGCTAGCCCCGCCCCCATCCTTGCTAAATACAGAGCAGACAGCACTGCTCCCTGCAAACACCCTGCTGGCCACCAATGTTTATATTATTCTGCCCACTGCCACCAATGAATTCATTAAATGCACCAATATAATATATGGCCGATATGTAATAGGGTGCGATTTTTAGACTTTTTTGACCAAAATCGCATTTTTTCTAAAAATCGCACATGTAATAGGATGCGAGTCGCGGTAAAAATAGCATTTTTTACCGCGAAATCGCACATTTTAAAGATGCGAATTTCAGGCACACTGAAAATCGCATCCAGATGTTTTCCCATAGTAAACTATAGAACTCGCATATGTAATAGGATGCGAGTTCTAAAGTCGCATATGGGAGCTTCAAAAAAATCGCAAAAAAAATAGACCAGCTTCTGACTGGCGATTTAGGCAGAAACATGCACAGATCATTGAGATCTGTGCATGCTTCTGCTGTAAAAAAATAGTTAAAAAAAGAAATTTAAATAAAAAAACGGCGTGCGGTCCCCCTCCTAAGCATTACCAGCCCCGGGCTCAAAAAGCCGGTGCTGGTATCATAAAATCAGAGGGACAAACAAATAGGGGTCTCTTTGATTTAATGAAACCAGCACCAGGCTCAAGGTCCGGCGCTGGTTCCCAAAATACGGGGGACAAAATGACTAGGGGTCCCCCGTATTTAAAGAACCAGCACCGGACCCAAACAGCCAGCAGGGTAATGCCACAGCTGGGGGGAGACTTTTTATACAAGTCCCCCCGGCCAAAGCATTCAGCCCTGTGGCTGGTCAGCATGGGCAGGGGTCCTGGGGAAGTGGGGACCCCCCCAAAGAAGGGTTCCCCCCCCTCCAGAACTTACCTGCCCATGCTGAAGCCCGGGGCTGTCCTCCATGCCCCTGGGCTGTGGGCATGGAGCTGATTTTGTGTAAAATCAAGTTAAATCTATTGTTTTTAACAGTGGTACTACAAGTGCCAGCAAGCCTCCCCTGCAAGCTGGGACTTGGAGAACCATAAGTCCCAGCCTGCAGGGCATTAAAGGGCCCGCTGTAACTTGTAGTTCTACTGTTAAAAAAATAGTACACAAAACACACACTGACACACATTTTAAATAAAAGTTTAATACACACATCACACACACACTCATACTTACCTATCTTTATCCCGTCGGTAGGTCGCTGGCTCTGGTGTCGGCGGCTCCGGTGTCTGCGGCTCCGTGTCGGCGGCTCCGGGCTCGGCGTCCTGTCCGACGATAATCCATGTTGGACCTGTGGAAGTAAATCCTACTCACCAGGTCCACCATGGATGGTCTTCTGTCTTCTCTTCTCTCTTCTCTCTTCTTCTTTATCTTCAAGCTCTTGCGGCTCCGGCAGCTCCATTCGGCAATATGATGAAAGGCGCTGGAGATGTTTGATCTTCAGCGCCTAACATCAGAATGATTCTATTGGCTGCTCAGCAGCCAATGAGAAGCGCCGCTGGGAGCAGCCAATAGAATCATTCTAAGCACCGGCGTTGAAGAGGCAACATCTCTGCGGAGACATGTTGCCAGAGCCGGCACTAGTCTAACTGATGCCCTAGGCAAGATTTTGGCTGGTGCCCCCTAGCACCGCCACTAGTTCCGCCTCTGACCCTGCTCCCCTTTCCCAGAACCATCAGGGGTGTATTCTTGCTTTGAAGGGGCATGGCCACACAATAGTACCCCCAATTCAAATTATGCCACACAGTAGTGCAACTTTATTCACATTATATCATGCGATGGTGTCCCTTATTCACGTTACATCACACAGTGGTACCACTTTACCTTATATACATTACTCTTCACATTATACCCATAGACCCTATTACATATCGGCCTATATATTATATAATATATATATATATATATATATATATATATATATATATATTATATAAATAAATATGCAGGGAATCCTGCCTGCATATATATAAATATAATATATATATATATATTATATTATATATTATAATATATTGTTGGTGCATTTAAATGAATACATTGGTGGCAGTGGGCATATAAAAATATAAACATTGGTGGCCAGCTGTGTGCGTCGATGTCGATATCTTTTGGGAACGGTGTAGGGCACTGGGCGCCCCAGGCGCGCGGGGGGGGTGGTTGGTTGGCTCTGGGGGGGGGGGTGATGCGGCCAGCGCGGTGCTCCACGGGGGAATTATGCGGCCGCATCTCTCCGAGGGAGAGAAGGGGCTGGCGGGTGATGTGGTGACGGCCGCCGAGTCGCTCCAGGGGCACACGGGGGGGGGGGCGAGTTGCGCACCCCGTCTAGTACATGCATGCCATTTAAATAAATACATATGTGGGCAGCTTTCATTTAAGTAAATATACATTTGTGGCAGTTGGCATATAAATAAATAAACAGTGGGCAGTGTTGGCGGTAACGTATACATTGCTGGTCTGTGCCAGCAATGCATAAATTAGTGCCAACACTGCCCACCAATGTTTATATATTTATATGACCACTGCCACCAATGCACTGTATATATGGAACCCTTGGAATTCAAACCCAGCCCATTTATAATGAAAGGTTTTCAGCAAAGTCTTTTGCCTCCGGAAAATCTCTTGCTCTTTGGGGAAAATAGCTCAGTGTGTACGCACTACTTTGGGGAAAGATATATCTATCAAAGATATTGGCAAAGTCTTTTGAAATGAAAATCTTTAAGTGTGTATGGGCCTTAAGAGTTTTGTCAATTTACCAACAGCTGGTTAAATGTTTATTCTCCATAATGGTATAAGTGGCTTTATTGAAAAATTATTTACATTTATTTGTTTTTATATGTACACCGTGTGCTTTTTTCAGTAAAGTGTTTATTTTTTTATTTATTTTTTAAAGATTCAATTTTTATTTGAGTTTTCAAATATAAAAATGGGGGGGGGGGTACAGAATAAGAAAAAGGGAGGGGGTGGGAGAGGGGAAACACTTATACATATAGTTTTGCAACAAAGCAAATCACATGGAGATTACTTCATACACTTATGGATATTAAGAGATTATTGGTATGATTCCAATACCTAGAGGTAAAATTAAAAATATATAAATATTGGAAATATTGAAAATCAAAGGAGTATGAAGTGTGGTATTAAATGATATTGTCAAACAGAGAGGTGTTATTATATACATTTCGATACTCCACCCATTTGATTTCCATATAAAAGTATAGCTGGTAGGGAGTAAGTCCTCCAGACATACTATCGTTTTGAGGCAGTTTGAAAAATAGCCACTTAAATCAGTGGATGTTTGGGGTATTTGCTAATTTGTGGGTGATCCAGGCTGCTGTGGGGAGTTTAGGGGACAGTGCATAGGCTGAGCCTTCTGTTTCAAACTGGAAGGGGCTTTGAAAAGCTTCCTCGATAGTAAGGATCATTGGGACCAAGGGAGTGCACCAGTGTCTTGCTAGAAACAGTTTGGTTGAGATCAGTACATGGCCCAGAACATAGTGAATGTCCTTGAGGATATTGGCCCTTATTCTGATCGGTGCGGATATATCCGCGTGCGTTCGGCCCGCCGATGTTTTGTGTCTGCGCATGTGCAGAGGCGTCTCTGCGCATGTGCGAGCGGGGCGTACGGCCAAATCCCGCATGATATGTGAACACTCCGAACAGGGGGTGGAGAGGGGCGTGAAGGGCTATTTGGGCTCATTACCATATACATACGCCCCGCGTTTCATGGGCGTTCCCATGAAAACGCTGGGCGTACGTATGGAAATGCGGCAGTGACGCACGTGTAGGGGGCGGACATATGACATCGCCGGATGTCAGCTGCCCGCCCAGATCCCTGCTTTTGCACGGAAAAATGTCCGTGTGGTCTGAGGTTGCGGGTGCTGGTGGAGCACTCGGTCCTGCATTCGATGGTCTGCGACCATCGAATGATGGGGGAGGTTCCCTTAGATGGAGGAGGCGTATTCCGTGAAAAATACACGTGCGGTCCGTTCGGACAGCTTCTTACCGCATACGGACGGAGTTGGCGATCCGTATGGAAGGCGGGGTTTCGCACGCACGGTCCTGGCCGCATAATCGGCTCCGGCCGCACCGATCAGAATAAGGGCCATTGTCTGAGAATATATGGAATAATGCTATTTTCGGGTGGGGAGGGATATGAGTCCCCGAGATTTCAGAGAGTAGGGTAAATACCCTGGACCACATTCCAGTCAGTTTAATGCATGACCAGAAAATGTGGTATAGTGTTCCCACACCACCACACTGTCTCCAGCATGCATTGGAGGAGGATGGCCATATTGTATGTAAAAGGGAAGGAGTTAGATATTGTCTATGAACAAGTTTATAGAATTGTTAAATGTGGGATTGGCATTTAGATACATGAAAGCAATTGTGGAAAGTAGTCTTCCATTCCTCATCAGACATAGGGTTTGCTAGGTCGCATTCCCATTTGAGTTGAGAGCTAAATTAATCAGGATTCTGCGGATCTGTGAATAAGTTGTACCAGCATGCTATGGAGCCCTTAGAGTTTATTCTAGTGAATATATGGCATTTATATTTTGGTATTGGTAATATCTTATGGGAGGTTGGACCTGTGCTCTGCACCCAAAGCCGTATTTGGAGAAATTTGTAGAAGTCCTTGGAGGGGATGAGAATGTAGATTGAATGTCACTAAATGTGGTTAGGGAGCCTTCTGCAAGAATAATTCCTAGTGACGAGATGCCATGGGAGGACCAAGAGTCTAGCAATAAATTCAGAATCAAGTGAGCTATTTCCTACAGGGACAGGTCAGGAGAGGGGAGTAATATTTCTGGCACCGCTGACACTAGCGATAACCACGAGCGTCTGGTAGATAGTAGTATGGAAGAGCGTGCAGTGGCTTTTGGGGATTCTGAGGGAAGTAAACTGTTTTTTAATTACTATTCACTTGTTACTTAATTGTTTTAGCGCTGCTTTTTCTGTTTTCTTTTCTTTGTTGGCAGAGACTGACTTACTCCTCTTTACAGCAGTGGCTATATTGAAAACCAGCCCATATTCAGTGCCCGAGATCAACCTTGGTTGTTTCTGTTTCTCTCAACCAAAAACAAGGCTGCTGCAGCCTTAGTACAGAAGGTTTAGCCTTTTACACTATGTGACCCTCATATTGTTTTTTTCTCTTATGAGCTCCTCACAGACAAGACACATCTCAAGTGCATGGTTCACTCAATGGGAACTTTTGCTTATGTGACCAGGAGTCCCATAGGATGGACAAAGAGTATGAGGTTTTAGAACGTGATTGTGAAAAAGGGCAGAATAAACCACCAAGATGACCACTGTTGTGAATTACACAACTGTACAATCTTAAGGTTGCAAAATGATTTCAATCACATGCATAAATTAAGAAATTGTCATATTTTAAATGGCAACTGATATGTCCTCTCGATCACATAATTTATTCCATGAAAAAATAAATACAAAAAGTTGGTTGCAATTGCCATATACTAACGGTTTTAGCCAAAATTGAGCATGTAAAGAACAAGTTAGCTAAGGTGTTGTGAAGATTCCCATGAGTTGGCTTGAGGCTTTTCCTCTGGTTTTGTATAGCATTCACACCACTCCTAAGCGTCCACTTAACCTGTCCCTTTATAAAATATTTTTTGGGGAAAACTGCCTAACCTCGTTCAGCATCCAGAAGCAGACTTGTCACTGTGCTATAATTTAACTACAGACTACAGTATGTTACAAAATTATCACTGCATCTAAAGATTGTACAAGAAAAGCAAGGAAAGCTCATGAAGGGACGGACAGAGGGACCATGTCCAACCTGGAGACTATGTATGAAATATCTTACAATTTAATTGTCTAATAGATCTATGGCAAGGCTCGTTCCTGGTCCGGCTAACAGCCTTTATGTCCCTGTGAAAGAAACCAATTGTATTCACGATATACAAGAAGGTTTCTGACCTGGTGGTGATATCAGTTGAAGAAAAAAAGATATTGATGCAGATAATATTGTGACTTTAATTTGAACTTAATAAACTTATTTGATGATGGGCCTGTCCAGGGCCACAGTTCAGACCAAGACAAGGTCCATGACATTCGGAAGCATCCTTGTTTGTGTCCCTGTGGGTTGTGGACAAAGGAAACGAAGGATTCCCATGCATGACCTAGTTTCCGTACAAATTGGGGCAATCATTTTTGTTGTGTCTTTACCTTTTTATTTTTTTATAGTGAATGAGGGTTGCCAGGGATGGGTGGCTGACAAAGACCGTGTGGAAAGTACCCCAGAGATATCCCTAGAGTAATAGTGGTGGATTTCACTCCCGCCTTGGAACCCACCAGTATAAGGAATAGTTTATTAACAATTGCAACAGACACATACATTCATTTTACTACTAAAACTCCCGGGTGTGGGTATGCATCAGAGGATGGTCAAAAGACAGATGCAAAGATTCTCAGATATGGCTTTTGATTCACTTGCTGCAATAAATCAAAATTACACACATATGAACAATAGGAATAATTTATTAAAATAACATAAATATTATAATGTTATAAAGGCGGTCATTCATATATATCACAATAAAAAATCAAACATCAGACATATGTAACTGAATAAAGAATAAAAAATACGAATAATAAATATAATGATAATAATAACATGTGCAGGAACAGCAAAGATAATGGAATGCCTGTAAAAATCCGGATTCGTTTTATCATATATCAAATGAGACTCCGCCCTTCACGTCCACTAGTTATTTGTGGAGTTACTATCTTTCATTCTGGATACTTTGTAATAGAGTGGTAATTTTAACTTTAGGAGCAGCTACTGTCCGACCGCTACCGTCTTCTTAGGTGAAAGTTGGGGTTTGGTGGCCAGGTGCCGGTGTGTGATGGGCCACGGATGTCTGATCAAAGGAGGCAGTTTAGCGTTTACCGTCTTCTTAGGTGAAAGTTGGGGTTTGGTGGCCAGGTGCCGGTGTGTGATGGGCCACGGATGTCTGATCAAAGGAGGCAGTTTAGCGTTTACCGTCTTCTTAGGTGAAAGTTGGGGTTTGGTGGCCAGGTGCCGGTGTGTGATGGGCCACGGATGTCTGATCAAAGGAGGCAGTTTAGCGTTTACCGTCTTCTTAGGTGAAAGTTGGGGTTTGGTGGCCAGGTGCCGGTGTGTGATGGGCCACGGATGTCTGATCAAAGGAGGCAGTTTAGCGTTTACCGTCTTCTTAGGTGAAAGTTGGGGTTTGGTGGCCAGGTGCCGGTGTGTGATGGGCCACGGATGTCTGATCAAAGGAGGCAGTTTAGCGTTTACCGTCTTCTTAGGTGAAAGTTGGGGTTTGGTGGCCAGGTGCCGGTGTGTGATGGGCCACGGATGTCTGATCAAAGGAGGCAGTTTAGCGTCTATAACTTAGAACTGAGCAAAAACGTGAGTGACACACATGCCGCTCCTGATGATGGATAGCCGTGGGCTGCACAGGTCCTCTGTAGTGAGCTGGAGTGTCACTCACCCACTGTTGTCTCTCACCCACTGCTGTGCCCCAGCAGCAAAATTCACTACTTACCAAGCACTGAAATTTCTGTTACATTAGTTTCATAAGTGTCTCTCACTTTCTATATATATAGCTTTGGCTTCTTATCACTAATATTTATTAACCATATAGTATTTTCACTGGTGGGCTGCTCTGGGCTTTCTAGCTTATGTTGTATTTTTGGGGTGATATACTCTGCACCTAGATATAGCGCTAGGGACCCCAATATACAGAGAAGCCTTGACTTGGGGGCTTATCATATATTTGTGCAAAAATATGTAACCAATATCTCTGAATTCTATTATCATGTAGTGTTCTAGACTGGTTACTAACACCATTCAGTGAGCTGGGAGAAACAACATATATTTTTTACTTGTCTTTAAGTAAACCATTGTCATTCACTTTACAAACCAGTATTAGTCTGACATTATTTCACTGTTCG
The DNA here is from genome assembly GCF_055691185.1 of Crinia signifera. Lineage (NCBI taxonomy): Eukaryota > Metazoa > Chordata > Amphibia > Anura > Myobatrachidae > Crinia > Crinia signifera. Next base: position 274,717,184 of record NC_139219.1, read on the forward strand.
CCATTATATTTAAGGGTTCTAAAGGACTTAGATATAAGTCCGCTTTTGCACCCTGCTGCAGATGTGCCCACAAAACCCTACGTTAGTCTTGTGCTCCATGGACTGTGTGACTTAGCTATGCCGAAACACTAAGTTCCCAGTACACAAATGCCAAACTAAAACACAAAATTGATGAAAAAAGTTGCACAATGGAGGGTTAAGATTCTAAAGACTTTAGGTTCATTGGAGCTGTGAGACATTTGAGTATGTTCAATGTACTTGGTATAAAACTATTTTTAAAAACCAGAAGAATGCATCAATCATTGGCCATTATGTAGGTAAATGTACCCCTGTCTATGGAAATAAAAAAGCTTAGATTAATTTCTGCAAACAATATAATATAGATCATCTGTCAAGTTAAGAAAATGTATCCAGTCTCATGCCCCTTACACACTAGACGATAGTGTATACAATATCTACCAGAAAGGGGCTCCTGGGCAATATCGCTCACAATTAAACGTGTGTACACTCAATATAGTTAACAATGCGCTCCCTCGCTCCTCGTTAGCGATGATTGAACATGCAGGTCAATTTGGCTATATAGCCAAATTAACTGCCCGTTCAGCGGGCCCCGGTGACATGACTGAACAATATTGGCGGCCGATATCATTCAGTGTGTACGCACAATATCAGGACCCGTGGACGATATTGATAATTATATTGGGCGCACCACTCCCACTCCTCCACCTTTGTTTAGAGTGTATGGGGCTCAATTTTCTGAAATAGAACATAAATGTTGTTCCTCTGCCTCTTTGTCCAAGTCGAGGTTAATGTTTTATTCTAGAAATGTAAAAGAGAAGAAAATAGGCTGTTATGCAGTAGTTTAGCATTGGGATTGCTGGTGCCAGGAAGAGTATGGCAAATATAATAGATGGCTTACTTAGATCATATATCTGCTTACAGGGGAAACGGGAGAAATAGAAGGCATTTGCAAGAAAGAATTACACTGAGAATCTGTGTGCAGTCTTGTTCTGAATTAAGCATGTATATTGTGATCTCCGCACCCAGTCAGCTGCCAAAGGTAATTCTGTGCTACAAACTTGAGAGAAATCAGAAGTCAAGCAGCGGTAAGAAGTTAACATTATCCAGTGCTCAGATTAGACTGGGATTTGGAATCTGTTTTCATCTCTTTCCTTTAAATCAAATCCTTTAACCACATCACTTCTACTTATAACTTCTCTTCTCTTCCGTTGGAGATGTGTGTTGTATATACTTAGATATTTCTGCCACACACAGCACAAATTAAGCCAAGCATATTCCTGTACATGATTTTTACATTTTGGCGCTCTGGAATTGGAAAACAAGACAAGCCAGAAACATTTCCCAACATTGGTAAAATGATTCTTTTCATCAAGTCTGAGATGCAGGTAGTCGTGAAGTGATTAAAGAAATGCCAAAATAAAAGTGGGTAAATTGTAGTATTTTATAAAAGTATAACTATAATTTTATTAATGTTTCTATTATTTCCTTGATGAGACTTAATATAAAAATTAGAGAATCAGAGAAAGTAGGTTAATAAGTACGTAAGATTGATATATTCACACCACCCAACCCCCAAAAAATGGCAAAATTCAAACTGCTTTTGCCAATACAGGTATCCCTTATCCCTTATCCAAAATGCTCGGGACCAGGAGAATTTTGGATAACGGATTATTCCGTATTTCAGAATATTTTTATATTTCAATAATGTATCTTGAGGTATCTTGCATTCATGTTGTACAAACACATCAAACACATGAAATACACACAAATATATTTTTATATAAAACAAAGTTTCGAAACAGGAAACAAAGTTTGTGTACTATTTCAGGCACTGAATTTGAATGCTAAGCAATCATTTTCTTGCACATATTTAGTTCCAATTACATATCATGTCCCCAGTAGTGCCAGTTACATATCATGTCCCCAGTACTGCCAGTTACATATCATGTCCCCAGTACTGCCAGTTACATATCATATCCCCAGTAGTGCAGTTACAGATGTCCCCAGTAGTGCCAGTTACAGATGTCCCCAGTAGTGCCAGTTACATATCATGTCCTCAGTAGTGCCAGTTACAGATATCCCCAGTAGTGCCAGTTACATATCATGTCCTCAGTAGTGCTGTTACAGATGACCCCAGTAGTGCCAGTTACATATCATGTCCTCAGTATTGCTGTTACAGATGTCCTCAGTAGTGCCAGTTACATATCATGTCCTCAGTAGTGCTGTTACAGATATCCCCAGTAGTGCCAGTTACATATCATGTCCTCAGTAGTGCTGTTACAGATGTCCCCAGTAGTGCCAGTTACATATCATGTGCCTAGTAGTGCTGTTACAGATGTCCCCAGTAGTGCCAGTTACAGATATCCCCAATGGTGCCAGTTACATATCATGTCCTCAGTAGTGCTGTTACAGATGTCCCCAGTAGTGCCAGTTACAGATATCCCCAGTAGTGCCAGTTACATATCATGTCCTCAGTAGTGCTGTTACAGATGACCCCAGTAGTGCCAGTTACATATCATGTCCTCAGTATTGCTGTTACAGATGTCCTCAGTAGTGCCAGTTACATATCATGTCCTCAGTAGTGCTGTTACAGATATCCCCAGTAGTGCCAGTTACATATCATGTCCTCAGTAGTGCCGTTACAAATGTCCCCAGTAGTGCCAGTTACATATCATGTCCTCAGTAGTGCTGTTACAGATGTCCCCAGTAGTGCCAGTTACATATCATGTCCTCAGGAGTGCTGTTACAGATGTCCCCAGTAGTGCCAGTTACATATCATGTGCCTAGTAGTGCTGTTACAGATGTCCCCAGTAGTGCCAGTTACAGATATCCCCAGTAGTGCCAGTTACATATCATGTCCCCAGTAGTGCCAGTTACATATCATGTGCCCAGTAGTGCTGTTACAGATGTCCCCAGTAGTGCTGTTAAAGATGTCCCCAGTAGTGCCAGTTATATATAATGTCCTCAGTAGTGCTGTTACAGATGTCCCCAGTAGTGCCAGTTACTTATAATGTCCCCAGTAGTGCCAGTTACATATAATGTCCTCAGTAGTGCTGTTACAGATGTCCCCAGTAGTGCCAGTTACTTATAATGTCCTCAGTAGTGCCAGTTACATATAATGTCCTCAGTAGTGCTGTTACAGATGTCCCCAGTAGTGCCAGTTACTTATAATGTCCTCAGTAGTGCTGTTACAGATGTCCCCAGTAGTGCTTTTAGCAAGAATTGTTTTATTTTTTCACTTTCTGGAATGTATGGTTTTCGGAATAATTTGGATAATGGATATGGGATACTCAACCTGTACCACAAAGACCTACTCTAATATACCAGAATCTATAAGGATTAGTCACTATTTTTTATTTAGCACTTTCTAGAAGATAATAGATTTTTGCGGGACAGTTCAGTTTTTTGGAGACTGTCCCATGTCCCCACCCAGAGCCTGCAGTGTTCTGCGGTGGAGGGGGGGGGGGGGAGTTAGGAGTCTTCCCTTTCTGCTGCTGCTCTGCTCAGGAGAACAGCGGGGAATAGACACTGTGCACATGCGCACAGTGTCTATTCAGTGTAGCAGAGGGGCTGGTTTCATAGCCAGCAGGTTATGCAGTGCTTGCCATGCCCCCATAGTGAGGAAAATGGGGGAGTGGCTTACGACTGCAGCATCCGCAAAATCACGGCCCCTTTGACATAGGCCACAAACCTTTTCGGGCACACACATAGCAACATCCTATTTCCATAGAACTCTTATCTTCGTAAATAAACACCTACCTGTCCATGTTACACTATGTTACAGCTAGTGTTCTGTGGCCTTTGAATAATCTTTTATACTCCTTTTATAGCATCAGGCAGAGAGAGAGAAAGAGAGAGAAATATAGAGAGAGAGAGTAAGAGGAAGCTACCTTGTGATCTCTCTATGGATAGCAGCTTTGACTGCTAACATCCCCAGAAACGCCCCAATTGAGTTAGCAGAAGCATGCATGGTATTTGGGTAATCCTTGCTGGCACAAAATACTACAAACAATCGTTTTTTACTTTTTGGTTACTACTGAATATTTATGCATAATTCTGCTATTACAGGGATGGATTTAATGAAAGCTGGATTTCTTCAAGAGTAGACCGAAGAGAGCTTTGAGAGCATGGTTGTATAGCTGCTGCAGACATGATACACAAAAGCCATCACAAAGAGAAGTCCTGTAGGTGATGTTTTGATTTAAATGATCGGTAAAGAAGAGCATCCAGTGCACAGAGCCAGAGTCTATCGCAGCGCAGAGAGAAGGGGCCTCTCCTAAACCACCCCGCAGAGAAGGCTGTCAGGAGATAACTTTGAATGCTTTGCATTGATTTATCGTTTTCATTTATATTATCAGGTCTATTTATTAAAAGAAGAAATGCCCTTTCTATTGACATGAATATCAAAGTGTTACTGCCAGAGAAATGTTTTGCCTCAGTCCACCATTTAATATTGCCATGTCAGGATTGCAATTGCAGAAGATATCAATTGTAAATCTGCAAAATTAGGTCACACATGCGCCATACTCGTTTACTCTCCCAGATGGGCCGAGAGGCTCCGTAAATTCGGTGGCACTCCTGGCTACCTGGAAAAGTAGGTAAGTCTCCTGGAGGTGGCTTACATCCTACACCTTCGCCTACAGCCACATATGGAGAAAAAGTGGGTGGGGTAACACCATTTGGTCTGAATTGCATCATCGTAGCCCTGCCCCTTGCTTTACAATGCAAGAAATGTGGGCATTGTATAGTGAAAGGCGAGGAACAATCACACACAAGAACATGTCTCTTTGCCCCCAGACTGCCCCCTTATGCCAGAACTACAGGGGGCAGCCAGATGTAGCATGTGCAGACTCATTGACATTGGTGGTAATCTACCACTCAGATGCTTTAACTCTATGTTAATGATAAATAGTGGCAATCTAAGTTATTGCTGCTCATTAATAATTAGAGCAATATATAATCCATTATAGTTTTTTCAAAGTAAAAGACACTTTTATTAATAATACACATTATTATTTATCTATTAATAGCAGAAGAATGATCTTTAAGATCTATGATGCTACTGTCTGATCTGATACCATGTACTATAACATCATGTACCAAATTAAACGTCTTGGACCAGCCCTGTGTCCATCTCCCCTGCCACTTCATATGTTCCTCACCTCTTCCCCCTCAGGTACCCTTTGCCCCCACCCCCTGTAATCATGGCACCTCCTTACCTCTCCCCATTTATAACTGGGTGCAGCTGAAAATGTACCCTGTAAATTCTCTACCGGGGTGTGAGCTATGAGTGGATCCTGTTTCTTCATCTTCTAGATAAATAGATCATCTCTGTAAGCAGGTAGGTGGTGTGGTAGGTAAGTCCAGCTGCTCTTAAGGGGGTGACATTTAGCTATATAGGGGCCCCCGAAATTAAATTTTTATATTGCCTCCCACCCCCACCCCGCCCAACCAAAAAGGTTATTGCACCCCTAATGGGATTAAACCATAGTACATGGAGGAAAACCCCACAAACACAACACCAGCACTATCCTCCAAAAAGAGCTATAAGAACAACTGTAGACTACAGTAACTGTGCAATGTTTAAGAGTAATGATTTATGTTACTTTTCACTGCATCTGATTTTTATTTAAGTTTTTGCTACTTGTGTAACAGCACGGCGCCCGTTACGTAGTTAGCTTGGCGTCCCTGTCAGAATCAGCATAGTGTTTCCGCGGCCAGCGTAGTCAGCGTCCCTGTCAGAATCAGCGTACTGTTCTTGCGGCCAGCGTAGTCAGCGTCCCTGTCAGATTCAACGTAGTGTTCCCGCGGCCAGCGTAGTGAGCGTCCCTGTCAGAATCAGCGTAGTGTTCTCGCGGCCAGCGTAGTCAGCGTCCCTGTCAGATTCAGTGTAGTGTTCTCACGGCCAGCGTAGTCAGCGTCCCTGTCAGATTCAGTGTAGTGTTCCCGCGGCCAGCATAGTGAGCGTCCCTGTCAGAATCAGTGTAATGTTCCCGCGGCCAGCATAGTGAGCATCCCTGTCAGAATCAGCGTAGTGTTCTCGTGGCCAGCGTAGTCAGCGTCCCTATCAGAATCAGCGTAGTGTTCTTGCGGCCAGCGTAGTCAGCGTCCCTGTCAGAATCAGCGTAGTGTTCTCGCGGCCAGCTTAGTCAGCGTCCCTGTCAGATTCAGCGTAGTGTTCCCGCGGAGCTTAGCATAGTCAGTCAGCGTTACGCAGTTAGCGTAGTCAGTCAGAGGTGAAGGTGAAAAACAAGAGAAGCAGCGCTAACTGTTTGGTATAAGTATAGATAAAAATACAATATGTATGTAAAAAATTTAAAATGAGATTGAACTGATTGTACAATAAAATCAATACACTTTATTCAACAATAGTGACCATGAAGAAAATACTGGTATTAGCTAACCTCACGTGAGGAATAGGGGGGTTGGAATAAAATATGGACTGTCCGTTCCTATTATGCCTTGAATAATAAAGTGCAAATGCAAACAAATAATTTTTGTTACCGTCCACCTGTAGATTGAAGGTTCTGGGTGTTCGATTTGCTCCCTGGGACTCAAGACCCGAGTGTGTTGTGGGCCGAGTCACCTTCCAGAGTAAGGGAGTCACCCAAGATTTGTATTCCTAAAGATGGTACTGGGGTCCTTCAAGGTGTTTTTAAGCAATGTCAAAAGTTTGGAGATGATGGGATCCAGGCAAAAAGTGGGGGGTCCAAGGCTGGTCCGGTTCAGTCCAATGAGCTGTAAATAGGCAAGATACCTGATGCGTTTCGCCGTCTCAGCGGCTTTATCAAAGGTGGTGATATGGTGTGTCTGAGGGGTTTATATACCAGAGTAGACAGGAAATGGAATTGGTCACATGACACACAATGAACATTTAATCAGTCCAATCTATATAAAAATATAATGCAAATAGGAGGAGGAGGCAGAAACTAATAAATGCTATTTATTTATAATTATTTAAACGCATTATTCTAAAATGTGAAAAAAGAAGTGTAGTCGAGTGGAGGTTTAAAAGCCCCCACCTGGCTTCACAGTCCTGGCACTTGTTTAGAATTAGTATAACTAGACACTAATGGTGTTCCATAAATTGTAAATCGGCTGCAGCAGGCATCAAGTGAGTTCACCACAAACTCACCAAGAAGACAGGAAAACTAAAACAAAAAGTATTGATGCACTGCGCTGCTATTAATAGGGTGTTAAAGACCGTCTGCTGGACAGAAAAGATGAAGCCGAAAACACTGTATATAATTACACTAGTTTATGAAAATATCAAAATTCATACAATTTAATACATAAAAATTAATATATTAAAAATAGATACAACAAATGGCTTAAAAATAGGGCTATATGTTAAGCAACACTATGAATTTCATATCAATGGAGTCTCCAATTATTTAGGATATACTACCCCAAATTATATCAACCACCAGCCATACGGCGTATCATTACCTGGAGTCCCCCGACCGACATCACTATCTGTGGAGATATTTCACCAAATCACAGCTAGACGGGGCAGCCCGCTCCAGAGACTCCGGTAACTACTAACAGCTGCACGGTAAGCCTCCAGCGATACGGCGCATCATGCTCCGTGAGTATCAAGGACAAAATCTAATACTCTGCTTTTTTGCCGGTGACTAAAGCCTTAATAACTTTTAACGGACTGGCTTTATATTCAATTACCGGCTCACTAAACCGTCCTAAACACCGAGGCTATACGTACCTTACTGTTGCTTTCTATACCTGTCATTATATTGCTGCTAAAACAAAGAAACCCATTTGGGGTAGTATATCCTAAATAATTGGAGACTCCATTGATATGAAGTTCATAGTGTTGCTTAACATATAGCCCTATTTTTAAGCCATTTGTTGTATCTATTTTTAATATATAAATTTTTATGTATTAAATTGTATGATTTTTGATATTTTCATAAACTAGTGTAATTATATACAGTGTGTCCGACTTCACCTTTTCTGTCCAGCAGACGGTCTTTAACACCCTATTAATAGCAGTGCAGTGCATCAATACTTTTTGTTTTATTATTCTAAAATGTACTCATTGTCAGCGCAGGCGGGTTCTGTGTTCCCGGCTGTGACCGTGGTGGACCAGTGGAGGGCGCTGGAGAGCCAAAGGCAGAAGGTTTGATGTAGGACATACACGGGGAGATCAGGGCACAGCGAACCAGAGAGTTGGCGGAGACCAGGAACAGGGGCGCGGAGTCTAACCTGCCAGCGGTATTCACCAGGGAGCCCCGCAAGGAACTTTGGACTTAGCTGCGTCTGACAGGCAGGTCGCGGCCTCCTGCCCTGGTCCTCTGGACGCAGGCAAGGGAGATGATACTGGAGGTAATAATAATGAAGAAGGAGAGGCAATCTGGAAACTGTGGAGGATTGCACAGGATGTCGACAACTGAGGTAGACTGTGGTGCCGACAATGGTGCCGACGGCTGGTAGATGGCTCAGGTATATGCTGGAGCAATAGGACGCAGGTGGCAAAGTCTCTATAGAGCACAGCAGATGAATGTCGACGCTGGTGTCGACGGAGCCAGTCGCTGGTTCAGGACAAGATGGAGAATGTCGCTGAAAGGCTTGGAAGCCAATGGTGGTAATGGCGAGGCACCTGTACTCGACTGCAGAGGTGGAAAGGCAGGAGTCTTCTGGAGATGGATAACCCAGGAAGGTATAGCGGGTGCAGGTAACGCTGGAGAGAATCACAGGGGAGCCTGGAGATCTCGGAGTCTTGGGAACTTCTCTGTCACAGGAGAATACTGAGAGCAGGTAAGCAATTGTTCAAGACAAGGAAGGAAGGCCGCAGGCCGGCTTTATCCCCCTTGCTTGTCTGTGATTGGCTGCCAGCTGTAGCACCAATCAATGCTGGGAAAGAAGCACACACCTTGATCCAGGTACAGGTGTGTGGGTCAGAGGTGACGTGGATGGACAGCGGGGATTGGTCTGGGGAATCAGCTGACTTGAGAGTGTCATGGCGGCACCCATGCTGCCCGTGAACGGCGTGCGCTTGGCAGGGAACTATGGCAACTGACCGCGGGGACACAGGGAACATCGCGCCACACATCAGAAGCCATGTGGATGACAGGCCTCTCACGCAGTACCGACCATCGAGATGGTAATGAGCGATGTTTCCGATGGTAAGATCTGCGGTTTGTGACAGTACCCCCTCCTTTTAGGGTGGGCACCGAACACCCTTTGGGCTTGGAAGGATGTTCCTGATGGAACTTTTCCCTTAGACGAGGAGCATGAACGTCTTCAGCATTGGTCCAACTTCTCTCCTCAGGACCATATCCCTTCCAGTCAATGAGATACTGAAGGCGTCCATAACGATGGCGAGAATCCACAATCTTTTTTATCTCAAACTCCACTCCTCGCTCAGTTCTGACTTGTGGTGATACCGGGGATGAAGACTGGAAGCGATTAAGAATTAGAGGTCGTAGCAAGGAGACATGAAAGGAGTTGGGAATGCGTAAAGACTTGGGTAATTTTATTTTGTATGCTACCGGGTTGATCTTCTGTTCGACAATATATGGACCTATGAATCGAGGCGCAAATTTCATTGAGGGGACCCTCAGTCGTATGTTTCGGGTAGACAGCCATACTTTGTCACCAGGACGGAATTCTGGTACTGCACGTCTCTTACGATCCGCAAAGAACTTGTAACGAACAGAAGCTTTCTTTAGATTGAAGTGCACTTTTTTCCAGATTTGTGAAAAGTGTCTTAGGGCTGCGGTAGCTGCAGGCACTTCGATGGTTGTTAATGCCTCGAAGGTGGGTGGCCTGGGATGTTGGCCATAAACAATGAAGAAGGGAGAGTGACCTGTGGATGAATGGTACCTGTAATTATGGGCAAACTCAGCCCAATGGAGTAGCTTGGACCAATCATCCTGGGAAGATGAGATGTACAGTCGTAGGAATGTCTCGAGGTCCTGATTGACCCTTTCTGTCTGGCCATTGGACTGCGGATGATAAGCAGATGAAAACTTCAATTTAATTTGAAGGGCTGAAGACAGGGCTCTCCAAAAGCGTGCCACAAATTGCACTCCTCGGTCAGAGACGATTTCAGTAGGCAGGCCATGGCTTTTGAAGATGTGCTGTACGAATAACTGCGCCAACGTAGGAGCGGAGGGTAACCCGGAGAGAGGTATGAATCGGGCCATCTTCGAAAAACGGTCAACTACCACCCAGACGGTGTTGTATTCTTGGGACTTGGGTAACTCTGTGATGAAGTCCATTGAAATGTGCGTCCATGGACGCGTTGGAATAGATAAGGGGCAAAGTTTTCCAGCAGGAATTTGACGAGGGGTTTTATGCTGGGTACAGACAGTACACGATGCCACAAAGTCTTTGACGTCTTTTCTCATCTGGGGCCACCAGTAAGAACGTTGGAGGATTTCAAAAGTGCCCTGAACGCCAGGGTGTCCAGAGAATAAGGACTTGTGAGCCCAGGACAGCAGTCTTTGGCGGAGCTCAGGGGGGACAAGAGTTTTGCCAGGAGGAGGTACCGGAGAAAGTTGCGTGGGAGCAAATGCGATGGGGTCAATGATGGGATGATTCTCGGGTACTAGAGGATCCTCTTCCATGGAGCGAGATAAGGCATCGGCCTTTATATTTTGAGAACCAGGACGGTACAAGATCTTGAAAGAAAATCTGGAAAAGAATAAAGACCACCGGGCCTGACGAGGATTCATACACTGAGCCGACTGCAAGTACAGGAGATTTTTGTGATCAGTGTATATGATGACTGGAAACTTGGCGCCTTCCAGGAGATACCTCCATTCTTCGAGTGCTAATTTAATAGCCAGTAACTCCTGGTCGCCTATGGAATAATTTCTCTCTGCTGGTAAGAATTTGCGTGAGAAAAAACCACAGGGATGCTGTTTCCCATCCTCGGATGTCTGAGACAGTACTGCACCTACCCCTATGTTGGAGGCATCGACTTCTAGGGAAAAAGGTCGTTCCATATCAGGCTGGGACAGGATGGGTGCCGAGATGAATGACTGTTTCAGCAACTGGAATGCCGACAAGGCCTCTGGGGACCAGACAGACGGGTTGCTACCCTTGCGGGTGAGAGCTGTAATAGGAGCAATCAGAGTGGAGAAACCCCGGATGAATTTTCGGTAATAGTTGGCGAAGCCAATAAAGCGTTGTACGGCTTTCAATGTAGTGGGTTGAGACCACCCAGTGATGGCTTCCAATTTCTCGGGGTCCATGCTCAATTGTGACCCGGAAATTAGGTATCCTAGAAATGGGACTGAGGGTACCTCTAATGTGCATTTGGAGATCTTGCCGTAGAGACGATTTTTTCTGAGACGGAGGAGGACCTCTTTGACTTGGGAGCGGTGTGAATGTAAGTCTCTGGAGAATATTAGAATGTCATCCAAATAGACCACAAGACAGACGTACAGCATGTCTCGGAAGACCTCATTAACGAATTGTTGAAAGACAGCTGGGGCATTGCAGAGGCCGAAGGGCATCACTAAATACTCATAGTGACCATCCCTCGTATTGAATGCAGTCTTCCACTCATCACCCTTGCGGATACGTATCAAGTTGTATGCCCCACGGAGGTCCAGCTTGGTGAAGACGGTGGCACCTTTCACTCGATCGAATAATTCTGTGATCAAGGGGAGCGGATAGCTGTTTTTGAATGTGATGTTATTTAACCCTCTGTAATCAATACAAGGTCGCAGACCACCATCTTTTTTTTTTACAAAAAAGAATCCTGCGCCCGCTGGGGACTTTGAGGGCCTGATGAAGCCTTTCTGTAAGTTCTCACGAATATATGTAGACATGGCTTGAGTCTCAGGAACCGATAAGGGGTATGTACGTCCCTTGGGAGGAGTCTTTCCAGGGAGAAGGTCAATTGGACAATCCCACTGACGGTGGGGCGGCAGTGTGTCGGCTGATTGTTCACAGAACACATCAGCAAAGTCTCTGTAAACTTCGGGGAGACCAGGCACAGAGGTGGCCATGGCAGAGCGCACAGGTATCACAGGGTTAATGCAATGCTGATGACAATGATGACTCCATTGCTCTAATTGTAAAAGCGACCAGTTGATGGTGGGGTTGTGGAGCCTGAGCCAGGGAAGGCCCAATACAATATCATAAGACGCCTTAGGAATGACAAAAAATTTAATGTGCTCTTGATGTAATGTGCCCACTTTCAGCAGAACCGGTTCGGTACTGGCACGTACCTCACTACCCGGAATTTTACTGCCATCCACTGCTGTGACAATGAGATGAGGATGTAGAGGCATCACGGGAATTTGTAACTTGGTAACAAGATGCTGAGAAATGAAATTTCCTGCCGACCCGGAGTCGACCAAAGCGGAGCTTGATCTGAGTCCAGCAGGGGTCTCTAAGGACACTGGAAGGGTAAAGTCAGTACAGGGAGGAGACTTTGAGACATGACCTAACCTAACTCCTCCGTTACAGGTTAGGCCCTGGAGTTTCCCGATCGCTCGGGACAATCGTTGATGAAGTGACTGGGGGCAGCACAGTAAATGCAGAGTTTGTTGCGCTGTCAACGGGAACGCTCCTCAGGAGTCAGGCGTGATCTACCTATTTGCATTGGTTCTTCACTCGCAGGGGACTATGAGCGTACTCGAGGAGTAAACTTGGGAATTAACTTCTTTTGTTTCTCTAGACCTCTTTCTCTGAGGCGGAGATCAATCTTTACACACAGAGAGATTAAGTCTTCCAAGGAATCAGGAAGATCGCGGGTGGCCAGTTCGTCTTTAATGCGGTCTGATACCCCTAGCCAGAACGCGGCTGTCAGGGCTTCGTTATTCCATTGTAACTCAGAGGCCAAAGTCTGGAACTGGATCACATATTGTCCCATGGATCGGGACCCTTGTTTGACCCGTAGTAAATCTGTGGATGCTGAAGTAGAGCGTCCAGGTACATCAAATATACGGCGGAAAGTCTGTAGGAATTTGCCATAGTCTGACAACAGGGGATCAGATCTCTCCCATAACGGTGATACCCAATTGAGGTCGGAGCCAGTTAGCAAAGAAACCATGTAGGCTATTTTAATTCTGGCGGTAGGGAAATTGTGTGGAAGAAGTTCAAACTGGATCTGACACTGGTTGATAAACCCCCGGCAGAGTTTTGGATCGCCGTCATATTTGCTGGGAACAGGTAGCTGGAGACGGGAAGGTAAAGCAGCGGGTGGAGATAGATTCCCCTGGGTAGTTGACACAGGAGTCGGCAATGACTGCTGCAATGTGTCCAAGCGATTGGATACTTCTTGAAGGAATTTTATCACACGCTGCTGTGTGGCTTCTTGAGTCTCTATTCGGGCGGTAACATTTTGAATGACCGCTGGTCCCACACTGGGGTCTTGAGCCGAGTCCATCGGTCTTGAACAAACTGTCAGCGCAGGCGGGTTCTGTGTTCCCGGCTGTGACCGTGGTGGACCAGTGGAGGGCGCTGGAGAGCCAAAGGCAGAAGGTTTGATGTAGGACATACACGGGGAGATCAGGGCACAGCGAACCAGAGAGTTGGCGGAGACCAGGAACAGGGGCGCTGAGTCTAACCTGCCAGCGGTATTCACCAGGGAGCCCCGCAACGAACTTTGGACTTAGCTGCGTCTGACAGGCAGGTCGCGGCCCCCTGCCCTGGTCCTCTGGACGCAGGCAAGGGAGATGATACTGGAGGTAATAATAATGAAGAAGGAGAGGCAATCTGGAAACTGTGGAGGATTGCACAGGATGTCGACAACTGAGGTAGACTGTGGTGACGACAATGGTGCCGACGGCTGGTAGATGGCTCAGGTATATGCTGGAGCAATAGGACGCAGGTGGCAAAGTCTCTATAGAGCACAGCAGATGAATGTCGACGCTGGTGTCGACGGAGCCAGTCGCTGGTTCAGGACAAGATGGAGAATGTCGCTGAAAGGCTTGGAAGCCAATGGTGGTAATGGCGAGGCACCTGTACTCGACTGCAGAGGTGGAAAGGCAGGAGTCTTCTGGAGATGGATAACCCAGGAAGGTATAGCGGGTGCAGGTAACGCTGGAGAGAATCACAGGGGAGCCTGGAGATCTCGGAGTCTTGGGAACTTCTCTGTCACAGGAGAATACTGAGAGCAGGTAAGCAATTGTTCAAGACAAGGAAGGAAGGCCGCAGGCCGGCTTTATCCCCCTTGCTTGTCTGTGATTGGCTGCCAGCTGTAGCACCAATCAATGCTGGGAAAGAAGCACACACCTTGATCCAGGTACAGGTGTGTGGGTCAGAGGTGACGTGGATGGACAGCGGGGATTGGTCTGGGGAATCAGCTGACTTGAGAGTGTCATGGCGGCACCCATGCTGCCCGTGAACGGCGTGCGCTTGGCAGGGAACTATGGCAACTGACCGCGGGGACACAGGGAACATCGCGCCACACATCAGAAGCCATGCGGATGACAGGCCTCTCACGCAGTACCGACCATCGAGATGGTAATGAGCGATGTTTCCGATGGTAAGATCTGCGGTTTGTGACACTCATAAAGTAAAACAGAATATATTAATCAATAAAAATAATTCATTGGTGGACAGTGGTCACATGTCACGCAGAGTGTTTAACATGGTGGAGCTGTCTTTTTATTGGTTAGATGCACTGTATACGCTGTCACATTGGTCGTAACAGAGAGTCAGGAAGTAGGGCAGAGTTGTCAAAGCAAGTAAGGGCGGAAGTGCAGTGTTGATTGATCTACACGTAATTGCGGGTATCCCGCTAATGTGATCATGAATGGGCGGGGATGCAGTCATGAGTAATGTTTCATGTAATCACAGTGGTCTGGGGGGGCATAATTTCGCTATCTCTATAGCTTCGTATTCCGGAAGTGATGTACTCCGGACATCACCACCTGACTGGGAGGCTGATAGTACTTCCTAGACCTCGATCACGTGGTCGGAGAGATGGCCTCGTCTTGATGTTGGGATCACGTTATCGGGTTCTGTCTGAGGTGTTACTAAGGTTACACATCGGAAACAATAGTCTTACATGCTTCCTATTTCTCGGTCATGTGATCGGAGTGATAACATCATCTTGTATCACGTGATCGGGTTCTGTCCGGGATGTTACTAGGGTTACATGCAATAAACAATGTTCGTATCATCGGTACAGATAGTGAATCATATTTCATTTAGGTGCAGAAAAAGGAGAGGGGGAGAGAACATATATATTAGTCTTGATGATTTTTGATTTTGTGACATATGGGTAGAAAAGATGCGAGCTATTTCTCCATATATTCAGGCATTGTTATTAATGATATAGCCACTATATTAAATTATAGTCTATTCAGAGAGGTCTCATTTACTAAGTTGTTAATAACATGAGCCATTTTTATAATATTATAAAGCTTTCATTAGTCTTTTAGCATACGTACACATATATATTTTTTCCCCAAAAGACTGTACAGATGAATTTGAATTTGTAACATTTATATAGAAAAATATACAAAAATTAAAGAAAAAGAGAGGAGGAGAAGAGACGAAGACAAAAACTGAGGGATGTTAAGCTCAACAGAGGTGAGGTGAAGGTGAAGTGACTGCGGCTGTATTATTTCTGAAGCTCCTTGTTAATTTGGATAAGCTCCTTGTTCATTTGGAATGGCTGCTGAACCACTGACGATATTTAACCTGCCGCAGACAGAGGAGGAGTTGTGGCATTTTTTCAACAGCACCACTTGCTGCCACAGACACAAACTTGTCTTAATGGCCACCAAATGCGTTTGTATGTGGCGCTGTCACATTAAAACATGCCAAAAGAAGGTCAGTCTCTGTGTGGCACATTGGATTCATGGCTGTCGCATCCCATTTCTTACCCTTCTTTGTTTTATTTTTTCATGGGCAGAGGAGCTTACAATCATTTCTTTTTGTAGGCGACACCTAAAGTTGTCAAACAAAACCACAGTTTTGTATAATAATTTGATGCGTGAGGCCTGCACCCTTGATTTGATGCCCCAGCCCCAACGCCGGATTGGTGGACCCGGCAAAATAGTTGAGGTGGATGAAAGTCTCTTTGTCCAGCGAAAACATCATGTTGGATGCGTCCTGCCTCAGCAGTGGCTGTTTGAAGGCATATCCTGAGACATAGGTGAATGTTTTTTAACGTCTGTGGCCAGCCATGACGCCAGCACCCTGATGTCCACCATCAACATGCATATTGAACCGGGTACCACTATATACTCTGACTGTTGGCGCGCATACAACACTCAACAGCTCTAGCATGTGGGGTACCATCATGCTCGTGTCAACCACCGGTACAATTTCGTGGACCCAGACACTGGGGTTCATACCCAAAACATTGAAAGGCTCTGGGGGTCTTGCAAGTGGAGGAGAAAGAGAGGGGCACTGCGCACCAATATCTTGACTTGTACCTGCAGGAGTTTATTTGGCGCAATACTCTTGGTGCAGAGAATGCTCTCCTGTGAATTTTACATGATCTAACTCCACTCCCAATGGCCGACAAACCAGCCGACACAAATGCAGACAGCTGTGTCAATTTCAGCTGCATTTGAAGTGAATGCAGAAAGTGAAGAATGACTGTTTTTATAGTTTAGTCGACTTGTCATTTGATATTATTGAACATTGTTCATTGCTTTTTTTCTTCTTAATTGTTCACTAAAATCCAGTTACCAGTTAACACATGCCGTCATTTTGTTTCAGATGTATGATATGGGAGGTGTGAATGTTTCTTTAAACACCCCCCACTATCCACGCCAGCCCGAAGTGTGGCAAGCGCCGCGAGGGGGCACGTTACGTGTCCTCCCGACCTGTTCATACCCCTATTATCCACGTCAGTGTGGAGTTGATTTTATAAAATGTGGCGAGCGTAGCATAGCGAGCCCCACGAGGGGATGCAGAATACATGAAAAGTAATCGGCGTCCCCTTGTGAGGCTCCCTGCGCTTGCCACCCTTTGGACTCGGTGGCTCGTTGCGCTCGCCACACTTTATGACATCAACTCCACGCCAACGTGGATAGGGGGTTTTGAACAGGTCGGAAGGATGCGTAAAGGTGTCCCCTTGCGGGGCTCGCTACTCTTGCCACGCTTTGGGCTGGCATGGATAGTGGGGGTTTCAAAAGGAAGCATTTGCCAATATGTAACATGGAGCACTGACAAATGCCTCCTTTATTGTGCAGGAGATGCACTTGTACCAGCACCCCACTTTGTGCATGAGACGCACGTGCTACCAAACCCCTAACCCCATCTCCCTGAAGCGGACAGGGTTGCCATACCCTGCCACAAAAATTACTGAGAAGCACAAGCATCTGAGACGCTTCTGCGTTGTGTGAGAGGCGCTCTGTAGGCTTGCCAGGGACGCGTAGGCTGTCGCCGTGCTATTACAAGAGTACCAAGTTTTTTTCCGGTGAGCTTCGAAATTCAGATTGCCCATTATATACCTGACTTCTTTAGTTATGAATAAAACAGTGTTGTCCAGTTTTATATGCCTTATTATTACAAGGATATTGTTGATTTTATATAGGTTTCCAGTCTATCTGTAATCTGATCAGTATATATAATAACCAATGCGTGTAATTTCCAGCCCATGTGGAGTTATAGCTCAATAAATATGTTGTGTAATTTTTTTCCTTTACATTTACATACTTCATTGAATTTGTACCTGCGGCTGTTCCATGTATAATAGATCCTGTGATGTTCCCCATATTGCTCCCTTTGGGGAAACTGATAAAATGAAAAACACTTGTTCCTGTAGAAGTGAAAGTTTCTATTCTATGAAACAGTGCATTTTTTAAAAGCTGAATAACAAATATAGCAAAAATATAGATATTTATTCCTACTGTATATGATGAATTGGTATTTTGGTCTCTTTAGGTTCATTGATGATGGTTATTTACATACCAGGAATTGTAGATCACAAGACATATGTAAACACCCCAAAGGGGTAGGAGTTACCTTATAGATGCGGTGGGGGCCGTGCCTCCCCAAACTCACGGATCTCAGTCTGGAGTCTTCTCTTGCTACAGGAATGGACACAGAACACTCGACCACTGGGTTAGGTTGACCTTTTATTTTCAAACAGTCACTCTGGACGTCAACCTCTTTTAGTTAACAACTTAACAATATTATCACAAGAAGTGAACAAAGTGCAATATCAATCAAGTAAACGGACATGTTTTACAGTGCAGTAAACATTCAAGAAAAAGGAAATGTTTTACCATAATGTCAGGCAATACAGAGAAGGAAACGTTTTACCAGCATACTAACAGTGCAAACAAGGAAATGCTTTACCATAATACTAGGCATTACTCATTACTCCTATAATCAATCAGTGCTTCTGACCTCTATTTACTATAGATTCTTTGCATGCATATAACCTAGGGTTACCGGTAACCATTACCCTAACTAAAGTCCCGGATGCAGGTCCTAATAACCTGACCCATGCACTGGGATTTCGATGGGGCCCAGGTGGTGATCTTATCTGCAGGGGGGGTCGCTGGTCTGGGGGCGTGACCGAACAACCGCTTGGATCCGGAGGGATTAGGTCAGTCTCAGGGGTGGTAAGGAGGCCTATAGGCCCTTATAGTTACTAGTTTCCTTACCGGCGAGGGGGACATGTGGGTAGTGGTGCTCTAGCAATGTCTCTCTCCTACAATAGTGTGCAGGCTAGGCTCGTGGAGCTGCACTACAGCTCGCTGGCAAGTGAGGTGGAATGGCTGCAAAGCCTAACAGGTGCCATAGTTAGTACTGCAGGGGGACAGGTCTCTCTGCATGTGTTCCTCTCCTCTATGTATGGGGGTGGCAGTATGACTTGCCCCAGGGGCAGACTTACGGTTAGGCAGGCACTGTCTGCGGCTGGCTCAGTTGATTCAGGGCAGCTGGCCCTCTCTCTCTCTTCGTTGGCGGCTCAATAGGGGTCACTCATCCTGTGACACCCTGGATGCGGCTGGTGGACCCTGCGGCAGTCGGGGCCACAACCCTCCAGGCGGCCTCTCTGCTGCCCAGCTTGTCAATGGGGTCGGCGGGGGTCACGCGCTCCTGTGCGCCGTTTCTCTCTCCCCGCAGTTGGCTGGGGTCAGCGGGAGTCATGCGCTTCTCCGCGCCGCGTCCCGGCGTGTGTCTGGGGGGTCAGCGGGGGTCACTGCCCTCTTCCGCTCTGTCTCTCCGGCTGCTGCGGCTGTGAGCTGACGCGCTCCCTCTTCCCCTCGCTTGTACAGGTCGGCGGGGGTCATCTGCTGACGCTGCCGCTTCACTCGGTGCCACGCGCTGCTCCCCGCTCACCCTGCTTCTTCCTCCTGTCCTTCTCCAGGAACCCCTCCTCTTCAGCAGCCTGCCTCTTCCTGTCCCTCACGCAGCGCATTAACCCCTTCTTTCCTGGGGCTTACACATATCATTAAACATAAGTTGAATTATTTTTCCATGTCTGTAGGTAAATTGCACACATTCTGAGTCAGAGTCACAATTAATGCAGAATGGTAATTGAATTAAGTGATTCTGTGCTGCTGTGTGCGAGCAAATATCCCTAAATACTCCTATGACATACGTGTTACAGAGACATGTCCTACAAAAGTTATTTTTCTAAATTGGCTGCAGTTATTTAGGTGCAGGGAGGAGCGGCAATGGACTTCCCAAAATTAAGATGTGTTGCTGCCTTTTTGGGTGCACATCGATGTCAGGATGTCCATCAGAAGATGCAACTACGCAACTGGTTTGTGGGATTCCATCACTAATGCAAGCAGGAGCTGTAGGTGCCTCCTGCTACATTACTATGGTAGTACATCGCTGCTGTTTCCAGGTAAGCAGCAGCGATAGTACCTCCAACCCAATGTTCCCTCTAATTTTACGAAGGCTGTGTGCGGCAAAAGATTTGGGCTGTGCAACTTTTGAAGGAAATTAAAAATTTTGTGCGCCACTTATATATAACTGGAAAATGACGTTCAGCATTTGTGTTAACTTTACTGCAAAATGATATTAAACATTTAAACATTCAAAACACAGCACACAATGTAGTTAATGGGTGAAACACACATTATTTGAGTCCACAACTGCAAAAAGGGACCACTGCTGCTTTGTGCGCTCTGTTGTAATGTCTGTGCGCATGCTCGTTTAGTTGTGTGCGCGCGCACAGCTTAGAGGGAACACTGCTCCAACCCCATCCGAATCATGCCCATTGTATGTCAGCTTCTGAGATATTGTACAGACAGTTTCTATCCTGGCAAGTGGCACTCCATCAAAATAAATAAATATAGCCAGTTTGATTTTCCAAAAGAGTACCAATTTGTAAACTGTTGGATGCTACAGAGATGTTTTGCAGGTTCAATGAATATGCAGCTCAAGGACAAAATAAAGTTGTAGGATACCAAACCTATGGGTTGATGTATCAAGCGCTGAAAACAGTGGAGAAGTGGACCAGTGGAAGAGTTCAACATTAAGGTTGGTTAAATAACACAAATTGACAGTGGAGTTTGGCCTTAGCGACAAAAAGTTGCCATTCTAGGTCAATATCAACTGTGCCAAATTTAAACCATCTGAGTTAATATCTTCTGTTCCGGAAATCACCTCAAAGATTGACATTTGTAGTAAAAATTATGAAAATTATGTGTTTTTGAAGTTTGGTTGGTCCAACGTCAAAGTTGAGCATGGAGGTCATAAAGGAGATCTTTGGGTCTCCCAGTATACGAATAAAAATCACCATGATCCGAGAATCAAGAGGTCATTGAAATTGAAAATCTATATTATAAGTTGAAGAGTGTGTGTGCGTGTGTGCGTGTGTGTGTGTGCGTGTCTGTTGCATTGCGGGCACACCGTGGCACTCAGAGATGCAAAATTCGGCAACAAGGTACCTCTGGACCTGGTAGTGTGCACCTCGAAGCCGTTTTTGGGAAATTTCACTTAGAAATGTAAAAAAACACCAAGGTTCAATTTGCCTTAATTGATGATCTGGAAAAAAGATCGATGATCTGGGAAACTGAAGACAAAAGAACAACACCACACCTGATTTCATTGCTATGAGTATGAATGCAAACACATTCTAACATTATGGTGAAGGCTTTCAACAATTGGGAATTATTGAGGAAATACATAGGCCAAACATCACAGAAACACGTACACATTGTACACACACACACACATCACACACACAGTATACCATATACGCACACACAGCACACTACACACACATAAATACATAGCACACCTCACACACTTACACATTGGACAGATACACACAACACACAAACACATACATTATACACCACAAGCAGTACAACACACACCCATATACACTACAACACACCCAAAAACAGTACAACACACACAAACACACACACTTATACCTCTTTTACACCAAAAATCCCGGATCCAAGGTTGGATCTGGGATTTGCACCTTTTACACTGTGGTGCCTACCTGCAGTGTAGACGGAGGTGGCGATTGAAGATGACATAATCTGCAAGCGCTGGGACTGCGATCACCCCCGCCAGGACTGCCGATCATCGCTCTGGGGGCAAGCCCAGCACCAAAGTAAGCTGCTGGGCTGCCCCCAGCCCCCATGCACCCCTCCAGCCTCTGTCTGCAAGGTGAATGGATGCCGCACACAGACATCCATTTACCTCCTCCCTGACTCCGCTGCTGTCTGCAGAGTTCAGCAGACAGCAGCGGAGGCTGTGTGTGACCCCCGTCCAACCTCCATACTGATCACATGATGCTGTGGTCCGGAGGTTGGGCTTCCCCCATTGATGTAAACAGGAGCCGGGTCAGATGAACGAGACAGGTAGCAGGTGGGATGAATGTGACATGTAGTGTGACATAGAGGTGCATGTCCCTGCGTCACCACACCATCTCTGTCCCTGCATCACCCCGCCATCTCTGTCCCTGCATCACACCGCCATCTCTATCCCTGCATCACCCAGCCATCTCTGTCCCTGTATCACCCCACCTTTTCTGTCCCTGCATCACCCCACCATCTCTGTCCCTGCATCACCCTGCCATCTTTGTCCCTGTATCACCCCGCCATCTCTGTCCCTGCATCACCCCGCCATCTCTGTCCCTGCATCACCCCACTAACTCTGTCCCTGTATAACCCCCATGTCTCTGTACATGTGTCACCCCACCATGTGGCATAATATGATTTTTGGCTCAACCCAGGTGGAATAATGTGAATTTTGGCTCAATCCGGCTGGCATAATGTGAATTTTTGCTCAATCCGTGTGGCATAAAGTGAATTTTGGCTCTTTCTCTGTGGTATAATGTGAATTTTGGCTCAATCCGGGAGGCATGATGTGAATTTTGCCTCAATCCATGTTGCATAATGTGAATTTTGCCTCAATCCATGTAGCATAACAGGAATTTTGGCTCTTCCAGTTTGGCATAACATGAATTTCAGCTCAATCTGGGTGGTACAATGTGAATTTTTTTGCTCATTCTGTGTCGCATAAGGGGAATTTTGGCTCTTTCCGCATCGCATAATATTTAAGGGGCAAGTGTAAGGGGGTCTACTACTGTTTTGCATAATGTGTATAAGGGGCATACAGCATGGTACGTAGTGTACCATGCTGTATGCCCCTTATACACATTATGCAAAACAGTAGTAGACTGCCCCCTTTTCAGTGGCGGCACCCTCTTTTTCTGGAGTGTGCACATAACTTCAGCCTTTAATTTCCCATACCCCCACTTAAAAAATTCCACTTCGACCATTGCACACACATATTTACATAACGCACCTCACACACTTACACATTGGACAGATACAATACAACACAACACACCACACCACACACCCACATACACTACAACACACACAAAAACAGTACAATGCACACAAACACACAAAAATAAATGCATCATAGATGCTAAATCTCAGGAGTGGATGTGGAATTCATCACCACACACAAGCTATGAAGTCAGGAGTGGTGCGTTTCAAACAACAACAACAACACCCCTGATTTCATTGCTGGCATTAAGTATCAACGCAAACACATTTTAACATTATGGTGGAGGTTTTAATAAATTACAATCTTGAGCCTTTAATGCAGCATAATGCAACATTTTACAGCAATTTTGGAAATTAAAAAAAACCCAAGGTTTTCCCTGGCAACGCCGGGCGGATCAGCTAGTAGTAGAATATTTGAAGAAGTCAAATATTGTGCAGTCACTTACTGGCTCGACACGTGAAGGTATCTGCACTTGGAGTTTGATCTCATGCCCAAATCAACGACCCTACCTTGTGGACATATTGACAAAGGGCCTAATTCATCATGAGTGTGAAGTTTTTAAAAATTACAACTCCTAGCGACAGGTGGCATGGGGCCAACCAAAGACAGGGCAAGGGTGCCCCACACGCTGGGTCACAAACTGCGATGTGAAGGCAACATTTTGCTATGTGCATGTGCTGTTTAACGGAAATGCTAAAATTTAGAAAATGGCAATTTGAAATTTTCAGCAATCTGCTGGGGTTGCCGAATTAGCCTCAATCTTCAAAGACATGTCATTTAAAAAAAAAAAAAATGTACATTTTGGCAGAACAGATATTACCTCAAAATGTTGAAATTGAAAATGTTGATTTTGACTGCCAATGGCAACTTTTGGGCACTAAGCCAAACTCCATCATCACTTTCATGTTGCATACTGGGACTTGTAGTGCATCAACTTGCAATATTCATGTTGCCGCTGCCCAGATATTTGGTAACTCCGGATAAGACATAATGGCATGACATTTACGAAGTACCTTTTGTGTGAGAAGCACGGCCAAAGAGCAGAGCTTTAGCTGCAGCCACAGGAAGATCAGGCTAGCCTGACGATCCATCGACACACCTAGCTCTCCCCAGCTCAGCGCTGCATGTCTTCTGGGAGGCTGCTGTGCACAAGAAGCGTCCCTATCCAGTGCAGAACCTGGCAGGCTTGTACACCCTACTCCCAGCGGGTGAGCGCTCCCGTGCACAAGTGACAGTGACGTGTGCCAGGATGTGTAATCTCTCCTCCTCCAGGAACCGCAGTAGATAGTTACCGATCCTGCCGAAGAAAATTGACACCAGTGACAGCCAGGCAGAAAGCCGTGGGCTGCCCTGCTGTCCCAAGAGCAGGTTCACGGCTATTTGAAATTTCCTGTCGACTCGCGAGCCACGCAAATCACCCCCCCCCCCTTCCCCGCCAACGCTAGGGCTGCAGAGCCCTAGTTACGCCACTGAATGATGAATTATGAATATACTGGAAGCATTATGTGAGTGGCATGTTGTGCAAAGGACATTACAGTGTGTGGTATACTGTATAATGTGCATTAAGGTATGTGGCATGTTGTATAAGTGGCATAAGTATGTGTGGCATAATGTCTAAGGGGCATTACAGTGTGGTATAATGTGTAATGGGCATTACTGTAAGGAGGCAAAATGACAAATAATGTAAGTGGTATAAATCAGGATTTTTTTTTTCCTGTGCCAATATATCTAGGTTCCTGCAAGACCACGCCACTTTCAGTGAGCAACCTCCTTTTTGGAACATGCACCTACAGTACAAACAAATTCTATGCTTTGTTTTTAAAATATCTATGGGGAGTGAAGGCACTTTAGCTTCACACTGGGAGCAAAATTGCCTAGAAATGTTGCTGTTTGTTTTAACAAAATGTCATATCGGGGGGAGGCAACACCAGAAACTTTTTTTTGCTGGGGGAAGCAAAATTTCTAGTTATGCCACTGCCGTCATTATGACAGAGGCAGGCTGCTGAGGATAGTAGTTCAGGGTCCTGAGAATATAAGATCAGGGTGCTGAGGATATTAGCTCATGGGGCTATGCACATGTGTGAGGCATACTGCAGGTGCTGTAGAACTATGTTAGAGCTACTTGCCTGGCCCAATTGGAACAGATTGCAGGTGAAATTGAAGCTGAGTATTGTTGATATGTATGAATGCTGAATGCTATAGTAATACTGGTGATTGACGGTTGGATCTGATGGAGAGTGCTGTTAAGCAATACTGGACACAAAACACTGGATCAGCTGTTGGTTGCTGAAAGCAGATCGGGACACTGAATTTCAGTAATAATTGCTGCTAGGCAGAGCAGGAGGCTGAATACTGGATCAGATGCTGAATGCTAATGAGCAGAGCAGGAGACTGTATGCCAAATCAGGTGCTGAGCATAACGGAACCAGGAGCAAGGATATTGATCTCTGAGAAGTTTTGCTCTGGCAGTGAGCATAGCACTGGACATTGTTTATATAGGGTGCCCCTTGCCCTGATTGGCTGAAAGGATCATGTGAGTATGACTGCACCTCTCCTCAGATGGAGAAAAAGGAAAGGATTCCTATAACTATTTTCAATGATAGCTGCCACCTGAGCCCACAGACAAAATGTAATGTAAGTAATACATTACTGAAGTGTAGAATGTCACATATGGTGAGCAGCTCATTTCAGGGCAATGCTTATAAAACTCATACTAATAGCAGAATATGGAGTAACCCATTGGCAAATACATTTAAGTAAATCAAACTGTAGAGCTGTCTTTATGGACTAGCAACAGATGAAAAGCATATTCAGTACCAGACTTGCCTAATAAATCACTGCTGCCAGACTCACTAGCTAAACCGGAAGTCTTATCTAATGAAATATATGACACTGCTTAATCCTCGGCTAATGCTATCATTTACACACTGCTTCCTCCAGCTAGGCCACACACCCCTGTGAGAGCTGTGGAATTACACTAAATCCGGTACTTATGTAATATCTGGACTCCCGTTTTTCTTATGAGACCGCGTCCCCTCGCGGGGCTCGCTGCGCTCGCCACACTATGTAAAATCAACTCCATGCGTAGTTGGATATTAGGGGTATGAAAAAATGGGGTGCATTTAACATGGGAGTCCAGATAATACATAAGTACCCTAAATCCATCAGAATTCAAAAACAAAGGTATGGGTGACATCATAAGAAACAATTACAGAAACTCTTATATCCCAATGTTGACTGCTGATTTATATCTTTCGTGTGCTACTAACTGTATTGTCCCTGTTGGTAAATCTACCACACTACGCACTCTGCTGCTAAATCCTACAGACACAAGTGACCAAATGTAATCGGGTGTGAGAATTAAAAAGTGAGACATTTTGGAAGAGTTTTCTCATTTTTGGGTACTCTTTACCTAGCACGGCGCCCATCGCGGGCATCGCGGGTACATTTATGTCTGGCCGCGACGCGACCGACGCGATGCCCGCGATTTCCCATTGAAACCCATGTTAAACATGGAAATCGCGTCGGTCGCGTCGCGGCCGGCCATAAATGTACCCGCGATGCCCGCGACGCGATGCTCCCGATTTGCCATAGGAATCAATGTTAAAAGGCCCGATGGACACGATTTTACTGTTAAATGCCTCAATGGACCCGATTTTACCATAGGAAACAATGTTAAATGGGCCTTAGAGCCCAAATAGTTACCCTGAACTCTGAAATGGCCCCCCCAATTGTTTACGCCACCCCACGATCAACGTCAACCCGAAGCGTGGCGAGCGCAGCGAGCCCGCGAGGGGCGGCGGTACGCGTCCTCCGACCTTTTCATACCCCCACTATCCACGTCGGCGTGGAGTTGAGAATAGAATAGTGTGGCGAGCGCAGCGAGCCACCGAGCCCGAAGCGTGGCGAGCGCAGCGAGCCCCGCGAGGGGACGCGGATACCTTCACAGCTATACGCGTCCCCTCGCGGGCTTCACAGGTGTCCATGGCGACGCGGACACCTGTGAAGCCCGCGAAGGGATGCGTTCACCGGGCTCGGTGGCTCGCTGTGCTCGCCACACTATTCTATTCTCAACTCCACGCCGACGTGGATAGTGGGGGTATGAAAAGGTCGGAGGACGCGTACCGCCGCCCCTCGCGGGCTCGCTGCGCTCGCCACGCTTCGGGTTCACGTTGATCGTAAGGTGGCGTAAACAATTCGGGGGGCCATTTCAGAGTTCAGGGTAACTATTTGGGCTCTAAGGCCCATTTAACATTGTTTCCTATGGTAAAATCGGGTCCATTGAGCCATTTAACATGAAAATCGTGTCCATCGGGCCTTTTAACATTGATTCCTATGGCAAATCGTGGGCATCGCGTCGCGGCCATCGTGTGCACATTTATGGCCGGCCGCGACCGACGCGATGTCCATGTTTAACATGGTTTTCAATGGGGAAATCGTGTACATCGTGTCGGTCGCGTCGCGTCCGGGCATCTTTAGCCCGCATACGACGCGACCGACGCAATTTTTTACCTCACGATGCCCACGATCAAGATCGTGGGCGCCGTGCTAGGTAAAGAGTACCCATTTTTGTATTAAAGCGGCAATCAATTACATGGCAAAATCAACCTGTTTTTTTCAGTGTAAATGATTTCTACTTTTAAAAAAAAATGGGAAAACTCTTCCAAAATCTCTCACTTCTCATTCTCTCACCCTATTACATTTGGCCTGATATCTTATATCGCTCCTGAATGGGGAGTATAAGATCCTGACAATGGTAATATCTAACCAGGGGCATATTAAGAGAAGAGGGGGCCTGTGTGCTGTCTCTGCCTGGGCCCGCTCCCCACCTTTGCATCTGCCAGTGTTGCTCTGAGCACTAGTAAGCTCTATACAAGAGTCTACTGCACAAGTGCAGGTCTCTGTGGAATTGGCGTGGTCGTCATTTTCCCAGTGATTTCCGTGCTGCTCCCCTGGAAAGAGAAGTATCCGGGCACCACACACTTAGCCCACATTATAGTACGTTATTGGCTAAATATTATTCCTCTGTACTAGAGTTGGAGTATTCCAGGGCTAATGATTGCAGACAGACTTAGCTAATCAGAGACACTTCATCTGGGTCTCTCCAAAAAAAAAAGAGAAAATGAATTAGTGACATACAAGGATCCCCCTAAAGGTTAGAAATGAAGCATACATACAGTATAGAGCCATGCTCATCTAGCCCTGGTTGAAAGCTAGTTGAAGAAGGCTCCATCTGTACGCACCATGTTGTGAGTCTTCTTTGTCTGCAGCTGTGCCTACAGAACCCTTATCTACTGTGCTATACACTTTCAGGTAGATTCACATCTTGCTTCTTCTTTCTGCCCCCTGTTGGGTACCTTAGGGCATGATTCATATCTGATAGCTGCTGAGCAAATGTGCAGCTGCCAGTGAACAGGTAAACGCAGCCCCTCTACAGAGAAATCCTACCTTGTGAATTAATGTGCGAATAGAGGTGTTCGGCTAGCAAAAAATTTGCAGCCAAGAGAAAATTACCCAAATTCTTCGTTAGACGCTCACATGATTTTTCCAATGGGCACCAGTCATTGCGGGCTCAGAGTAGTCAAAAACATACTTGGTGGCTTCATACTTGGTGGAGACAGACTGATATAAAGCATAAAGCATACATACAGTATATATGTTTTATGCTATTTATCAGTTTGTCTCCACCATTATTATGTCTATTCCATTTACCATGGGATTTTTATATTTTGAAAATGTTATGTGGTGAAAATAAAGGCATTTACCATGTGGCTCCACAGCTGCAAGTTATCAGCAGCCATATTGGACACAGTATAAATAGAGATCCATTGGCAATAACAGATCACCTTTGAAAAAGCCAGTTTTACTAGCGAAACGCGTCAAGTAGCCATCTACCAGCCTCTCCTTGGTGACTACCGACCCACAAGATTACTCCACCACTTTTCCAGCCACTCTTCCCGGACCAGACCTACAGTTTTCACCTCACAGGATCCTCTGAATACCCTCGCTTTTGGGTCTCAAGATCCCCCTTTTCTCCAAAGAGGTCTCCACTCCAGGAACTCATTGCTTTCAATAAGCTTCTAGTAAGTGAGAATCTGCAATAGTCAGTGTATGAGACTCTGGGGATTGCCATCATTTATTGGTCACCATAGGAACGGGACTCTGGCTACATCCATTTCAACATCATTGTGAGAGACTGCCCAAATACTACGGTACCATTGAGCTACGTGCCATACACAGCTTATTGCCATATAGCGATGCCTTTCAAAAAAAACTTAAATTTTTTTATTTTAAAATATTTTATGCTTGTATTAATTTAATAAATAATTTTGTTATAACCCCATGGTATGTATTTCATTTCTCCTCAATCTAGTGCTGTGTCACCTTCTTAGCAAACAACTTTCCTTAAGTGGGATTAACTCTCCCACTGTTCACAGCAGCTTGGTAGATGACCCTTATCAGCACGTTCTCGTGCTACTGGGCTGATGACGCAGATGTCAGCTGCCCCCCCCCCCCACTTCCCCCCCCTGAGCGTCCACACATATATAAGTGACTTCAGTGTCACCTTTATATGCGTGTGCCTTCGCCATCAATCGATGGTCGCCGACCATCGAATGATGTGAGCAGATCCCATAAGGCTGCGTATCGATGTTACTGTGTAACATCCATTTGCAGGCCCTGTGAGCGAATTGCTTGCGAATGGTGGGCCGGCGTACCATGGGGCGGGGTTTGGTGGAATCAACCAGAATAACCCCCTAAATGAATAAAGGAGTGTGGAGTGTCTAGGTCTACAGTAAAACGGCCAACCACTATTGGTTGACAGTCAGAAGCTGGATGCATAAAAAAAATGTAGACATGCATTAGGAGGACATGGTGAAATGGTCGATATAAGCAAAAGGTCACTATGGAAAAGGTCAACATGGGAAAATGTTGACATGAGTTTTTCGTGTTTTTTGGTGTCTATGTTCATTTACAGTCATTCCACGGCACTAGAGTTGGGGCATTCCGTGGCTGATAATTGCAGACAGACTTCGCTAATCAGAGACACTTCATCTGGGTCTCTCCAAAAAACACAGAGAAAATGAATTAGTGACATACAAGGATCCCCCTAAAAGTTAGAAATTAAGCATACATATAGAGCATGCTCATCTAGCCCTAACGGCAAGTGGGAGGGGGTCCCCCCTGTCTAAAGTGCCCCGGGCCCCCCAATGGCTTATTCTGGCCCTGGATACGGTGCCTGACAGTGCTCGGTATACTATTATATTCTACTTATGTGCCCATGGGGATGGTAAAGTATAAACATGTCAGTTTTAAAAAAAAAAACTATGAAAAACTCATTTTACATGAGTTTTTCATAGTTTTTTTTTTAAACCGACATGTTTATACTTTACCATCCCCATGGGCACATAAGTAGAATATAATAGTATACCGAGCACTGTCAGGCACTGTTTTGACCATGTCGATTTAATGCATGTCAACCTTTTCCGCGTGTCATTGTCTGACTATTGAGCAATAGTGATCGACCTTTTGACTGTCAACCTAATGACCAAAAAGTAGTTTAAGATTTTATTATAAAACTATTTAATAGATTAAAAATAACACAAAATCTTTATATATTGAAAACATTATTCAGAGAATGAAGCTTTTTTCTATGATCTTCTGTTATCGCCGCCATGAGATGGGGATAACAGAGCCGATATTGCGGTGGCACTCATAATCCTTTTAAAATAGACTTTGCAAAGGCATCTTACCACCGACGGTAACACTTTGATGTAGAGGCTCTTTGATAAGGATACCTAAAGCACATGCATTAAACAGACTTTGTGGTAGCCCCAAACGTGCTCATAGACTTTAAGTAATATTCCAGCAGACAGGCTGTAAACCAAACGCTGTTTACAATTTGGTGCTACAAGACTCCACATAAACACCTGCTACAATAAAACAGAACTACAAGCATGCACATACCACTGGCTGATCAAAGATTTGAAGACTGTATTAACAGAAAATGACTCACTAATGTTTATGAAACCACCAGATGCATTCCAAGCATTCAGGCATTAACAGCATATCCCAAAAGTACTTTAAAAGACCACATCATCATGTAATCATCTTCTGGAATTCTATAGTTAATATAAATGTTATCTTTGCATTGTAACAGTGCACATCCATGAGTTTTCTGTGCATTGTAGAATGCACTCGGTGATCTTTTCTAATAATAATCAGTGTACTTCACACACAGATCACATCCATAAATGGTTCTCGGTTATTCGCAATGTATCTGTAAAGGTGCAGGCGCAGGAAAACACCGTGGTTTTGTACCAATGTGTGCCCGCCGTGTTCCACCAATCACACATCAAAGTGTATGCCTCTTCCTTGAATCTGTTCATAGCAATACAGAATGCAATAGCACCAGTATGTATCAATTCTGCACCTGGCGAAAAGATGCTATGCAAAACTACCACTCCGGTGATGCAGTTATTACAATATTGCATTAGTGTAAAAGGATGGGAATAGAGGTGTTAATTGTTGACAATGATGTACATTCCAAGTCCATTAGACTGTGAATTGCCTCAGTCAATTAATCCAATGAAGCTGCTGAATTGAAGGAATGAAAGGGGAGGGGGTGCAGGTTGGAATCAGTTGGCAAGAACATAGAACAAGAACAAGAACAAGAGGAGGGTGGCCACCATGGGGGATACACAGCTCTGACTCCACTGCAAACAAACATAATGCCATCTACAGATTGCTTTGTGTGTTATTTGCAATGCTTGTGTGTTATTTGCAAATATGGTTCTCGAACCTTCTTGGCAGTTATTATCCCCCGTTCATATCCCAAATGCTGGGTCGCACTTGGGATTTGGACACAGGTCCATCCCGGGAGCGACCCAACATTTGCGGGTCGCTAATGTCATCAGGTTAAGGGAGGCAACGTGTCATTGGGGGGCAGGGGAGGAGGCAGTGCTTGTAGATGACCCTACTTCCTCCCTATGGTGTGAATGGGACAATTGTAGACAGTGATAGAACAAACTGGGTAACTAACAACAGACAGACTTGGAGGCAAGAGGGCCCTGCTGAAAGCTTACAATCTATAGGGACATAGGAGGGAAACACAAGGACAGGCACCAGAAATAGTATTAGCATAGCATTCTGCCCTCATTCTACCCACTGCACCCTTCGACTGCCAGATACCCACACCTGCCATATACTGATCATAATCACTGTAACGCCGCACTAGCCGGTATAACAGAGATGGGTCACTCTAAGCCAATCACAGGGCAGCATTTATTTCTTTCCTCCGCTCCTCCTCCCACTGCTGGGAATGTGCTGCTGGGGACATGATTAACCCCTTCCCGACAATTGACGTACATTTACGTCATGGTCGGGAAGTACTTCCCGACACATGGCATAAATGTACGTCATGGATGTAAACTGTCACCGCGTCTATAGACGCGGTGACAGTTTGGAGATGTCTGCTGTCCCTGACAGCAGACATCCCCCCTCGCCGCCCGGGGGGGGCAGGGATGCCCCCCCCGGTCGGCGATCGCTGTGATTGGCTGTTCAAATGTGAACAGCCAATCACAGCTATTTCTGTGTTACCGGCGGCTATGCCGCTCGGTAACACAGAAAATGGTGGTGATCGGTGCTGTTAAGTACAGCACCGATCACCACCGATCCGCGGACACCCCCTCCCTCCCACCCGGCAGCACTATGTGCTTACCCGGCACCCGGCAGCCGCTCTCCTCCCTATGCTATGCGCCGCAGCGCTGCCTCCCCCCTCCCTCCCCCCGCCAGCAGCAGCAGCACTAGGGACAGTTTCAAAATGAAAAAAATAAAATGAGACATGAAATGAAATGATTATATATATATATATATATATATATATATGTGTGTGTATGTGTGTATACACACACACACACACATATATATATATATATATATGTGTGTGTGTATGTGTGTATATACACACACACATATATATATATATATATATATATATATATATATATATATATATATATGTGTGTATATACATATATATATATATATATATATATATATACAGATAGATATTCCCGTCCGAAGACGTATATATACGTCATGGTCAGGAGGTACTTCACGACCGGAGACGTATATATACGTCATGGTTTTAAACTGTCACCGCGTCCATAGACGCGGTGACAGTTTGGAGATGTTTGCTGTCCCTGAGCCCCGGTCGGCGATCACTGCGATTGCCTGTTCAAATGTGAACAGCCAATTGCAGCGTTTTCTGTGTTACCGGCGGCTAAGCCGCTCGGTAACACAGTGATCGGTGGTGATCGGTGCTGTTAAGTACAGCACCGATCACCACCGATCGCCAGCCCCCCCCCCCTCCCACCCGGCAGTCCCCCCTCCCACCCACCCGGCTGCCGCAGCGCCAGCACCCCTCCCACCCCCCCACCAGCCGCAGCGCCAGACCCCCTCCAAAATCTGGTGAGCAAAATGGGGTCACATGTGGGGGGGTTCCACTGTATTGGTGCTTCCGGGGTCTTGCTAATGCGACATAGCACCCCCCATTCATTCCACCACCAAATATCACTCCTTCCCTTCTGAGTCCTGCCATGCACCCAACTGGTATTTTTTGGTCACATGTGAGGCATTGCCATACTCGGGAGAAATTGGGGCACAGATTTTGGCGTGCTTTGTCTCCTTCATTCCTTGTGAAAATGAAAAACTTTGAGCCAGAACTGCATTTTTGTGTAAAAAAGTACATTTTTTTACACAAAAATGCAGATCTGGCTCAAAATTTTTCATTTTCACAAGGAATGAAGGAGACAAAGCACCCCAAAATCTGTGCCCCAATTTCTCCCGAGTATGGCAATGCCTCACATGTGACCAAAAAATACCAGTTGGGTGCATGGCAGGACTCAGAAGGGAAGGAGTGATATTTGGATTTTGCAGCACAGATTCTGGTTGAATGACCCCTGAAGCACCCATACAGTGGAACCCCCCCACAAGTGACCCCATTTTGCAAACTACACCCTTCAGGGAATTCATCTAGGGGTATAGTGTACATTTCAAACCCCCAGGGGTTTCACCAATTTTGATACAACTGAGCTGTGAAAATGAAAAATTAAATTTTTTCATTTGCACAGCCCAGTTGTATCAAAATTGGTGAAACCCCTGGGGGTTTGAAATGTACACTATACCCCTAGATGAATTCCCTGAAGGGTGTAGTTTGCAAAATGGGGTCACTTGTGGGGGAGGTTCCTAACTTTTAGCATCTTATGGTGCCTAGAAACCTACATGGTGCCTAAAAAATAATCTCATAAAAAGGAGGCTCCAAAATCAAGTAGGTGCTCCTTCTATTATGAAGCCTGTGGTTTGGTCACCGTGCACACTAGGGCCACATATAGGACATTTATGAAAACCAAAGAATTGGGGGAATCAATTTTTAGTCACATTTCTCTAGTAAAATCTACTGTGTTCCTTAGAAAAATGTATTAAAATTGAAAATCTGCAAAAAAAATGAAATTTTGAAATTTCACCTACACTTTGTTTTAATTCCTGTGAAACACCTAAAGGGTTAACAAACTTCCAAAATGCTGTTTTGAATACTGTGAGGGGTGCAGTTTTTGAAATGGCATCATTTATGGGGGTGTCTCACATACAAGTCCCTCAAAGTCACATCAGAACTGAACTGGTCCCTAAAAAAATCAGTGTTTGAAATTTTCTTGAAAATTTGAGAATTTGCTATTCATATTTTACGCCTCCTAGTGTCCAAAAAAATGAAAAGGAAGTTGAAATAATGATGGCAACATAAAGTAGACATATGGTCTATGTTAGTTATTAACTATTTTGAGCGGTAAGATTATTTGTCTCACAAGCAGAAAATTTAACATTTTGCAAATTGCTAAATTTTCCATTTTTTTCCGACATTTTGGTATTTTTCACAAAAAAACACAGACTGTATCGACCCAAATTTACCACTAATTTGAAGTACAATGTGTCACGAAAAAACAATCTCAAAATCACTGGGATAAGTAAAAGCAAAAAAAAGTTATCCCCACTTAAGTGATACATGTCAGATTTGAAAAAAAGGGCTCTGTCAGGAACGCAAAAACTGGCTCTGTCAGGAAGGGGTTAAGGGATTAACCCTTCTTTAACCTGGGCTGTAAGAATGCCGGGTTGCTGGACTCGGGTATTTTCAGAAGGGTTATTTGTGCAATGTGAAAGGGGATTAGAGATAAAAAAGGCTGAAATATCTGTATTCTCCATAGATTTCATGGAATGCTTTTTCATGCATAGAGCAGCCTGATCTATGCATGTGATTTCTATACTAAGATGTGCATCAAAAATGTAGAGCGTGGTTTCATGGGGAAAGGGCAGGGCCACATAATAGTACTAAATTCACAATACACCACACAGTACTAGCAAGTTATACACATTGCGCCAGATAGAGTTCCTTAGACACACTGTGGCAGGTAAAGCCCCATGGACACACAGCACAAGGATTACACACATTGTAATGCCCATTACACATTATGTCGCACACCGTAATGCCCATTACACATTATGCCATCGATCATTTAACAGTCGGTATTCCATCTGTCGGGATTCCGATGCCGGACTAATGTCCATCGGAATCCCGACTGTCGGAGCGTCATCCGGCACCCCATTTGGTAAATCTTGAACATATAGGTCAATATAGGCTATATAGCCTATGGCCCATCGATATCGTTTAGTGTGTATGCTTAATATCGTTTGCCCGGAAGCTGACAGGGAGATACTGCCGATATTGCTCATAGAGCATATCGGCTACTGTGTATGAGGCTTAATAGATACATAGTGGTAAATTTACTAAAGCTTCTATAAATGAAAAGTGGTGATGTTGCCCATAGCGTGTTATGGTTTTGGGTGTGAAGCCACAGCCGGGACCACTGTTTAGCACTGTGTAGGGTGTGCACCCTACACTGACTGTTGACCTCCTCAGACAGGTGACTGTAGTCTGCGGGCAGCTAGGCTTCTCCTGTAGTAGCAGCGTTCGAAGGAGCGAGTTAGGCCCGCTAAAACCCCGATGCAACCAGGTTTTTTTCTGTGACAAGACTACGGCGACCGTCAGAGGTAGTGCCAAGAGGATATCTAGCTAACTGGTGCTATCTGGGAGGAACACCCTACCTAGCAGCACCAGGCCAAGGATGGGGAGTGCGACCCAGTCACAGACACCGGACACAACAACTGGGGTGCCTCCAACCTAAAACAAAGTAACTAATGAGAACACAAACACATGGTACACCAGAACAAGCATATACCCACTACCGTGGGCCTCTCCGCACCTGGAAGAGCCAGACCAAGGGAAATATAAAGTAACAAAGTAAACAGGGCCACTTGCCCACAAGTGAATACCAAAAGGAATATGGCAGCATGCCAGGACTTTATAAATAAATAAAGAACAGAACCAGGCTCCTCTGGAGCACTTACGTGACCTGAACTGGACACACAGCGACGGGACCAGATGGAAGAGTGCAGGCTGGGAATGACTGGCAGAACTGGACAACACAAGAATGCTGACCAGGACTGGACCAGGGCAGGACCAGGACAGGACCAAGACCAGATAAGGACAAGACCTGGACAAGACCAGGACAGGTCCAGGACAAGACCAGGACAGGACCAAGACTGCAGCACGGCCAGGACACACTGCTGGATGTAATGAACTGACAGGTGACCAGCAGGAAGCAAAGGACAGCAGCTCCCTGCAACAGGAACAGGAAACTATCACCGGTAGGGAGGTGCCAGGGAGAATCCCTTTAAAAGGGCTCAGGTGATCAAGACACCTGTGAAAGATTCAGCCCAACTCCCAAGCAGGGATAACAAGGTCATTCCTCCTAGACTTGTGCATAATTAAGCTCACAGAAGATTGCGCTTTAATGGCACATACTCACCAACGGAGGCCACCAGCGAGTCCAATACCAGAAACAGACTGAAAAACAACACAGACATAACAGGACTGAGCCGTGATACATGGCTCCTGACATAGCAACCAATCAGATTATGTGATTCTATAATTTCTCAATTGTATCCTAGAAAATGGTAGACATAATCTAACTGGTTGCCATGTGCAATATCACCTCTTCATTTTTAAAATCTTAGTAAATTTAAATTTGCTCCATACACACTTTAGGGTGTATTATCACGGCGCCCACTAAGCAAATAGCTTAGTGGGCTATTCTGTGTAGGAAAATCGCATCGCATCGCGTATCGTCTATAGTGCTGTGCAATGCATGCGATTCGATGCAATATCCATGTTAACTGCACAGGAGTGCTTATATAATGCCATGAGATGTGATGGGTGCTACTATGACATGTGATGCAAGCACCTCTGGCATTGTTTTGCGTCACCCCCAGTATCCATGTCAGCCCGAAGCGTGGCGAGCACAGCGGAACGTGTCCTCCGACCTTTTCATACCCCCACTATCCACGATGGTGTGAAGTTGATTTTATGTAGTGTGGCGAGTGCAGCGAGCCACCGAGCCCGAAGCGTGGCGAGCGTAGTGCACCCCACGAGGGGACGCGGAATACATGTAAAGTAATCCGCGGCCACTTGCGGGGCTCGCTGCTCTCGCCACACTTCGGGCTCGGTGGCTCGCTGCACTCACCACACTATATAAAATCAACTCCACGCCGACGTGGATAGTGGGGGTATGAAAAGGTCGGAGGACACGTTCCACTGTGCTCGCCACGCTTCGGGCTGACATGGATACTGGGGGTGACGCAAAACAATGCTGCGCTCGCCACACTATTCTATTCTCAACTCCACGCCGACGGGGATAGTGGGGGTATGAAAAGGTCGGAGGACGCGTACCGCCGCCCCTCGCGGGCTCGCTGCGCTCGCCACGCTTCGGGTTGGCGTGGATCGTGGGGTGGCGTTACAAATTTGGGGGGACATTTAAGTGTTAATTGTGCCTATTTGGGCTCTGTGGCCCATTTAACATTGATTCCTATGGCCAAATCGCGGCCATTGAAGCATTGAATCTAAAATCGCGGGCAGCACTAAATTTAACATTGAACCCTACGGGAAATCGTGGGGATCGCGGGCATCGCGTCGCGGCCGTTAATGTACTGACCGCGATGCCCGCGATCCCCACGATTTCTTTACCCACGACGCCCGCGATGGAGATCGTGGGCGCCGTGCTAGGTAAAGAGTACCGAATAAACCTCAAAAGAGTTAAGAATGACAAGTGGCACCCCGGGAAGAAATGGGCCGCTCTCAGGCTCACCTTTTGCCGGCATGTGGCATGTGGAGTGCATGTGGCAACTCCACATGCACTACTTGATGGACAAGCGCATGGGGTGACCATTCGTGCACATAGCCGTCACTGGCAGCAGGTGATGCTCCTGGAAAAATTGGACAGCGTCCTCCTCAGTCTGAGGGAGCATGAATAGGCTCATTGATGATGCAGCCATCTGACAGAAATTAATAGAAATCACAGTCGAAATAACTGGAAAACATTGAAAAATCACGAGCTCTGAAATACACCTCTTGTCACCACAGAAAATCACCTCAGAGTGAATTTCTAACAAGATGTGACAGGGGGCGGGAATGACATGGAGCGGGAAGGGTAAAATCGCATCGCATGTTAATATAACGTTATGCGATGCGATTTCACTAAGTTAATGTAAGAAAAGTGGGCGCCGTGATAATACTCAAGAACCCACTTTAGTGTTAGAATCTCTTTATTGCCATGATGGTAATGAGCTTGTGGATCTTATTTAAGTCCATTCGCTCCCCCACGTGTTTGCACTGGATAGCGATGTTTAGTGATTGCATATGCGCATAGGCATTTATGTGCATGTGCAGCCGCTTGGTGTGAGCAGGAACGGCAAATTGCTTATTCGCTGTCCTGTTCGCAACTAGCAGTGCGACCAAGTTGGTGTGTGGCAGCTGTGATGGGCTGCACCAATGGGAACGCCCGGCTTTTCATGGGTGTTCCCATGAAAACGCTGGGCGCGCCAATGGAAATTTGCCGATGATGTAGGTGCCGTGGGCGGGCAGTTGAACTCAGCAGATGTCAGCTGCCCACCCGATTACCATACAGGGAGCCCGCAGATTTAAGACACCATAGAGTGCATGCACCTTAGAAATCATTTGATTCCCAAACGTTTTTGAATCACGGCACCGTAGAGTTTCAGAATGTTTTTATTGGCACCCTGAGGCTAAAAGTTTATTGCTGTGATATGTAGAAAAAATATAAAATGAAGTAAATTGCATTTATATGTCACCCTCGGGGTTAGTGATGTGGTGAGAGACAGGAATTGCTTCTGTTTGTCCACATATTTCATGATGGGAAGCCACAACCACTAGTTTTGCCTATTATAATGACCAATTCGAATTTTTCTTTTGCATAATATTTATCAGCTGCCACACACAAAGATACAGCAGCTGTGTGA
Organism: Crinia signifera; assembly: GCF_055691185.1. Lineage (NCBI taxonomy): Eukaryota > Metazoa > Chordata > Amphibia > Anura > Myobatrachidae > Crinia > Crinia signifera. The sequence goes on from NC_139219.1 coordinate 274,756,295, forward strand.
CAACCATCCAGCTCAGCATCAGACCTACGGTGAGGGGTAATGGGTGCCGGCAGTCAGGATTCTGACAGTCATTACCCAATGTCGGAATCCCGACTGCTAAAAGCCCGACACATGGGCAGCAACTATTCTTCCTCGTGGGGGTCCATGACCCCCATAGAGGGAGAATAAAATAGGTGGTGAACGTAGTGACTCGCGGCCACTGTGCCTACTGCCTGGCAAGCACAGCGAGCCCGCAAGGGGCTTCATTGCGCTCACTCCACTGTTGAGTCCCCGCAGTTGGGATTCCACCGTCCGGCTAATGACTGTCGGAATCCCGGCTGTCGGTGTGTTATACCTCACCCGTGTGTAATAAAGTTCACTGGAGGTGCGGGATGCCAGCCCAACTTGGGTGGTTTTTTTTAAAGCAGCAATCATTAACAAGGTAAAACCATGTCTTGTGTATGATTGTATGAACTCGGACTATATTAAATTCTACCACCTCTGTCTATTATACTGAGACCACTGCTAGAGGTTTAAATTTTGCATATTACAAAAGCCCCCAAAGACCATGGCATTGTTACCTACATTTTGTGTCTCATCACTGGGAGAAGCCTGGAGAGAAGACTGTCAGCTAAATGTCAGGGGTGGCGACTAATCTGGACATCATCAAGCCCCCAGGACAGCAAATACCGAAATTTGACGGTTTGCGATGAGGGGGTGGGGCCAATATGCCACAATTTGCAACATTTTAGCCCCACCCCCTCCCCAAAGAGCTGCAAATCGCAGTATATTTGAACAGGGTGGCTCCGTGGGCATGCGGGAGGCTTGCCCACCTTTCCAGGGAGCCGGGAGGGGATCCCAACTTCCAGAAAACTCACAGTCATTCCAGGAGGGTAGACAAGTAGGGACCATGGTATTAGTATGAGTCTAAGGGGTCTTTTATCATTAATCCTATTTGAAGTGCGATCTGGGCATGATATTATTCAGTGCCCAGGATCACATTGCAATATGCTATTGTACCGGGCCAACCCCCATCTTCGCATGTAGCTGCAGGCCCCATATAAACCTTTTTGTAGATCTGCTGCAGTCCTACCGACATACATTTAGGCATACCTCCGAACTTTCTGTGCGCCGGACCCGGGACACAGCTGCTGCACGCCAAAATTTTCGGGGGCGTGGCCTAATTTAGGGGTGTGGCCTATACTGCAGCTCTCCCGCGAGACCACACCCCCATTTTGCCGCTATGGGGGCATGACCCGGAGGCTCTGTGAGCCTCTAGCCATGCCCCCAGCCCCCTGGCTGTGGGAATAGATGCTGTGCGCATGCACACAGCGTTTATTCCCCGCTGCTTAGCAGCCGACAGGGGGAACTCCCAACAGCCCCCCCCCCCCTCACCGCGGGACACTGCCGCCCGCGGGTGGGACAGCGGGACAGGCCCTAATAATCGGGACTGTCCCACTAAAATCGGGACTGTTGGGAGGTATGATTTAGGTGATGTTAATTATTACAGCACATATTTTTTGATAAATGGGCCCTTAATACTTTCCATGGGGCTGTTACCTTCTAAATTCAGGTTGACAGCGAACCCAGTGCTAGGGACTGCCAGGTGACCACATTCTCATAGATACACTGTGGATAATTGTTCAGAAGGGGGTTAAATGAGCTTCTTAATGATTGTTCTCTTTTCCTATTGTCAGTTATATGTATGGTACAGCCAAGCTCATTGTGGGGTTGCCTGAGGATAAATATGGGGACAACAGTCCTCTGCTACTTAGTTTATTATGTTTCTTTGTCTTCCCTTGTTTACTTTTCCATTCCCCCTTTGTGGTTTCCATTCTCCTGCTCTTTCCGTACACTGAAGGAATAGGCAGTTTTGCATACACACTATAATTTGATATAGGACAAAGAAGTAAAACATGTTTCATATTTGGGAAGATGCTCTTGCTTTTTATTACAGAAAGTGGTTTTATTGCTCATACTATTTGAAGTGATTATAATTTCGAGTTTACTGATTGTCTTACAGCGACACTATGGAGGTTATTCTGATCGGAGCGGCCAAACGTGCGTACGTTCACTATCACCGCACGCTAGCCGTACGCGGTCGTTGAGGTTAAGTCCACCCACAAATCAGCCGCGTACGTACGAGCAGAAATACCGTAGAAGGGGAGTGCCGTACAAATGAGCGTACGGCGCCGTACGCGGACGGCCCAGCCCTTGCACTCCTACAACAGGCGTACAACTGAGCGTACGGCCGTCTTTCCTCCGACAACCCACCACCTTCTTGCGGAGATCTGAGCGTACGCCAGTTTGCACGGACGGCTCCATATTGTTTTCAATGGAAAACTCAGCTTGTGTCACCGCTTGTGAGAGTGAGCGTACGTCCGTGCACGCTGGCATACCCTTCACATATATGGACCTGCAAATCTTGCCACTCAACTACTAATCTGACAATTGATTAATTAATCTATTTGTTATTCAATTATTGTTTTCTATTCACTCAATTGTCTACCTTCATAAACACCTAATAAAACTACATTTTGACCCACATTACATGTATATTTGTGATGTTCTAATGTGGCATTTTAATCACTATCTATGTGTCCCCATATTGCTGTTACTTTTACATCAAGTTATGTTGGTGTTTCTGTATATGTACTAAATTATGTCCATAATTACTTTGTCCACAATGTGTAACATGTATACCTACCCTGATGTTATGTGTGATGTTTTAATCTTACAACATTAAACATTCATGCATTTTCACTATGTGTTATTTTACTCAAAAACACACACATTCACACATCAATCATTACCCCTCACCTCAAATTACAAGTATAACTTACAGTACACATCTGTATGTACCTACCCTTACAAGCCCTCTAACATATTTATTAGTAAAAACACAGGCAAGTTCGAACTGTACATAAACTTTTATTTCTAACAAAAACAATAAGGGGGAGGGGAGATAAAAATAAATTAAATGCGGGCCTCCAGTAGGCCAAAAAGTATTTGGAGATACAGGAGAGTCAGGACGATCTCCCGCATCAGGGCTGCCAGCTCCTCCTGCTGCTGTTCAGTGTCTGTAATGAAGGGATAAAACAAAAAATTAATATACACAAATGTTTGTTGTATTTGTACATAATAAAATTATAGGCCTACAGCTATGTTTGTAAAGCATGCATCCGCATGGCCTCACACACTATTACCAAAACAATCTCGACATTTAAGTTGCACCAGTGGCAGATTAAGCCTTTGGGGGGCCCGGGGTACTTTACAGCGGGGGGCCCCCTTGCACTTGTCATTACTGGCCGCACACTGCATGGGCGAATATTATACTGTCAAAACATAGAGTAAAGGCAGAATAAACTTGGTCAATGGTTACCTGCAGGGGATATATATATATATATATATATATATATATATATATATATATATATATATATATATATATATATATATAGACAGGGGGTTGGCGGCACTCGGAATAATAATAGACACCATATATATATATATATATATATATATACACACACCACATGAAAAGCCTGTGTTTGTCCCTCTGCCCCTTACTCTGGAGGAGACCTCACAGTCCTAGTGCTGCCTCTGATTAAAAACCCTCCTATGACTAAGCTGCTGCTGCTGTTCTCCATGGACCTGAGAAGCATGTAATGAGCTCCACCAATCAGAGCTCAGCACAAACTTCTCAGCCTCTGTCCTCTGGTGCAAAGTGTCATGGGACTTAGTCAACTCCCAGAAATGCACTGCACACTTGTGCAATCAGTGTGCCTTGCCTCCCGATGATCAGCACCATAAATCATTGTCACATTGGCAGATAGGTGAAGCTGCAGCACTACCCCACCCATGCACCAAACATTTAGCAAAATAAAAAAAAATTAAACATTTTATTTTTAAAAAAAAAAATGACAACCACAGGGGGCCCCTAGCTAGAGGGGGTCCCAGGGGCACTGACCCCTTGCGCCTCCATTATAATCTGGCCCTGTGTTGCACATCATGCTGGGAACTGGAGTTACCCAACACCTGGAGCCACATAACTACCACACCACTAATGTTGGATATCTCATTGGATGTACTGTTATGTCAATTATTCAAGGGGTGAGGCATGGCCACACTCAAAAAAACCACCAAGGGGAGCCTTGTTCCTGGAGAAGGACAGGACACACCTCATGGTCGGCCTGCAGTGATATGTTGCAACTAATGTTGATGTTGGATACACATATGTGGTTGTTGTGATTGTTTATGTGTAGAAATGTGTACGTCAACATTAGACACATTATTTACTTACGGCTACTTGAGCCATCCTGGTCGCCGCTGGTTGGCTGTGCTGTGGTTGGTGGGGTTAGGAGCAAGGGGGATGGGATGGGAATTTGGATCGAGGTAGTGGGTGTGAGTGGGGATTGGAGAGGTTTGGGGGTGGGTGGTGGAGAGGTGTAGGGGGGTTGGAAATGGGGTGGGGAGGGGGTGGGGGTAGGGGTGGGGGTGGGGGTGGGGGTAGGGGTGTGGGTGGGGGTAGGGGTGGGGGTAGGGGTGTGGGTGGGGGTGGGGGTGGGGGTAGGGGTGGGGGTGGGGGAAGGGGATGGGCAAATTGTGTGGGACCAATCTTGAGCCATTTCCTCCTCCTCTTCCTCCTCCTCTTCCTCCTCCTCTTCTTCCTCCTCCTCCTCCTCTTCCTCCTCCTCTTCCTCCTTCTCCTCTTCCTCCTCCTCTTCCTCCTCCTCCTCTTCCTCCTTCTCCTCTTCCTCCTCCTCTTCCTCCTCCTCCTCTTCCTCCTTCTCCTCTTCCTCCTCCTCTTCTTCCTCCTCCTCCTCTTCCTCCTCCAGGGCTGCCTGGTCCCGGGCTGCCTGCTCCCGGGCTTCCATCCGTGCCCTTGCCCGTGCTGAAATGTTCATGTTGATGACATTGAAATCGAAGATTGGGGTGCATAAAAAAGGGGGAAAGAAAAATTCACATTAGTCATGCTCATAACCTTCCAAATTATCATTGCTGTTATATTTCAGACATTTATCATGCAAATTAATTGATATGCTAGACCCAAAAACTTAGCAACTACTTAAACCACCCCCTATACACCCCCTATACACCCATATACACCCCCATATACACCCATATACCCCCCATATACACCCATATACACCCCCATATACACCCATATACACCCATATACACCCCATATACACCCATATACCCCCCATATACACCCATATACACCCCCATATACACCCATATACACCCCCATATACACCCATATACACCCCATATACACCCATATACCCCCCATATACACCCATATACACCCCCATATACACCCATATACACCCCCATATACACCCATATACACCCCATATACACCCATATACCCCCAATATACACCCATATACACCCCCATATACACCCATATACCCCCCATATACACCCATATACACCCCCATATACACCCATATACACCCCATATACACCCATATACACCCCCATATACACCCATATACACCCCCATATACACCCATATACACCCATATACCCCCCATATACACCCATATACACCCCCATATACACCCATATACACCCCCATATACACCCATATACACCCCCATACTCAGGAACATATTTATAAAAAAGTACACAAAACATTGCAAAAAAACGCTGACATACTAGTAATCAAAACTTACATCGGGCAATATGGCGTCGAAGGCTGCTGAGCAGCACTGGCTGTCGCCGGCGCAGGTCCGACCAGCGCCGCTCTACTTGTCCCAGGCTCCTGTCCACGCCGGTCCTGGCGAATATTAGCCGGCGGGCAGCATTATATGCCCGCCGCTTGTCACGATTGGACACATAAGGGCCCCTGGGCCCCAGGCGGCGGTCCATGACCTCAACCAAGGCCAATAGCTCCTGGGTAGAAAACGCCCTAGCCCTGGTTGAAGTCATGGTGGCAATGGCGCAGTTATTAATTGCAGGTACATATATCACTTTTGGTGCTTGCTGATTGGTGTAAAAAATTGTTTGTTTGGTATTAACTTTATTAATCCCTCTTACATTAACAAACTGGATGCGATTAGAAACTTACGCGGATCGTTCCGATATACACACACCACAACCAACAGCATGCATTCAATGAAGAGGAGTACTGTATTTACAGTGTGCGGAAAAAATTACACGCAACCGTCTACTTCGAACTACGCTGCTTAAAGGGGGCACGATACACCGATATGCATGGAGAGGAGTACTGTATATACAGTGGGCGGAAAATAATACACGCAAGCCTCTACTTATAACTACGCTGCCTAAAGGGCCACAAAGCAACATGTTGCTGTATGACAATTTCATACACATTGCATATGCAAGGCAAGCATGATAACGTGATGTTTTGAAATGTGACTCAGAAAGCATACACGAACTCCAACAGATACCAGCTGACAACACTCATCATTGGAATGACAGGTGCACACATTTCACGATGTAGCCCACAATGCTCCACAACCTGTGTATATACATATACGGGTGATTGATCAGGTGCATTGAGACCTGCGTACTTTAAGCGGCAATTATCGGCGGGAAATATCGGCGGGAAATATCGGCGTAAATTTGCATCTACCTTGCGGGGAAATATATACGCCCCCTTGTTCGTGGCGGGAGATTAACATATAAATATTCAGTCAGATGCAGCCCACAATTGCTGCAAACATGTCTGACTCTGACGATTCAGCAGCAGAGGATGCTCTGCAGAGAGCACAAGCCGAATCCATGCTTCAAGCATTACAGAAGAGGGAAGAGGAGCGGAGAAGGAGGGCCCAAGAGAGGAGTCGCCTGCAAGATCAAGCGGGCCCCTCAGTAACAGGCCCTGGTGAACCTCCACCAGCTCCACAAGGGCCAAGCAACCAGCCAGAACAAGAGGTTGCATCTCTCCAAACAGGTGTGACCCAGCAGGTGCATGGTGAGAGAACTGGGGCCACCAGAAAACGTGCTGCAACATCTAGGGTGAGGACTGAGCAGGATACCACCACCAGAAGGAGAAACCCTGCATTTGTAGAGGCCGAAATGCGAATTCTAGTGCCCAGGGCACGCGAATGGATTGAGTTGTCAACCAGGAAGCCGGGTGCCAGTGCGAGGAGAAACCTTTGGGACAAGATCACAGAGGAAGTGAACCAGGTGTCACCAGTGGTCCGAACTTGGGACGCGGTGAAGAAAAGGTTAGTGTGTTTGTCAGGTCAATTTTTCAGCAGTCTCCAGCAGGAACTGAGGCCCTTATTCTAGTTCACGCTTTCTGGCCCAATATTTCTTAGATGGACAAAACCATGTGCACTGCAGGTGAGGCAGGTGTTACTTGTGCAGAGATAATCAGATTTGGGTGGGGTTTTACACCTGCCTCACCTGCAGTGCACATGGTTTTGTCCATCAAAGAAATATTGGGCCACACATGGCACAAAAGATCACCCACACTAGGAAATGTCACGTAGCTAGGGGTACCACATAGTCCCTTTAATTCCGGACACATATTAATTACACAGGTTCTGTGGCTGGCTGACTTCAAGACTCCACTTCACCTAATTTTAAACTGCCACAGAACCTGTGTAAGTAACATGTGTCCGGAATTAAAGGGACTAGGTGGTAACCCTACACGTAGCACAGTGGTGCACATATCTCATGGTGATATTTGTATATTTAAACTTGTAGGTGGACTGACTTCAAAAGTGGCCTGAAGAAGAAGATGACTGACCGGTACAACCACAGCATGTCCACCGGGAGAGGTCCTATGCCTGACCATTTGGAGTATACCCCCCTGGAGCTGGAGTCCTGTGACGTGATCGATGTGGGGGAGATCAGGGGGATCTCCAATATGGACAGTGAGCTCCCGGCGGAGGTCTTTGCTGCTGCTTTTGATGGTAAGTCACAGTAATGCATTGTATTTAGAAAGATATTTTTTAGTGGGTATGTGATGGTGACATTGTTTTCAATTCTTATCCTAGCTGAAGCAGAAATTGAGGATGTACCGGCAGCATCTTCCTCTGCAGAGCCACAGGTGGAGCAGGTGGGAGAGGTTCCACCAAGACGTCGCCCCCAGCCCCAGACACAGGATCAATTGAATGAGAGCATGTTGGTGATTCTGCAGAGGATCCAGCAGCAAGGGGTGGATGCTGGGATCTGTCAGCAGCAGGTGGTAGATTTTATGGCGGAGTGGAAGGCCAGAAACCAGCTGCAGGTTGAGGCCTTGAACCGCATTAGTGAAACTCTGGCGGCTGGCATGCTAAGCATTGGCCAACACCTCAGCCGCCAGAATGAACTTCTTGCGGAGCAGCTGTCCACCGCCAGGTCCCTAAGGGACAATCCCCCACCTGCTGCCCCACCCCAAGCTGCTCCCCAACCTTCCACCTCGGCTGACCCTCCTGTGTCGACTAGGGGAAGACGCCGAAAGCCAGCTGACCCAAAGGCCCCTGTCCCCAAGGCCCCATCTAAAAGGGGCAAAAAAGGGCCCAAATGAGACCTGGTTCACTTCCTCTGTGGTTGGAGGCCAAAGGTTTAAATTGCACTGGACATCCGCTTCCTGAGTTGGCCATCGATCCATTTGCGTGCCATGGGCATGAAAGTTCGTATTTTGACCTCTACAAATGCAGGATATTTTTTTTGGTGGTGTGTATCTTGCTTAGTATTCACCCTGGTTGTTGGAGTACGTATTCTGGTGTCCCCATTTCTTTCACCATTGCATTTGCAGGGTAACACATGTTTGGAGATATGCAACCTCTTGTTCTGGCTGTTTTATTATTTGTGTGTCTATTTTATTTGTTTATTTGATTTCTCACATTAAAGTGTCAAGCTGTGATGCTGAACAGCAAATAAATTTATTTTACAAATTAAATCTAAATTGTGGTATGTGTCATTTCTTGTGTGAAACAAATACTAGATTTATGTGTACTTACTGACCAGGGTATTTATGAACATTTGTTGAAGTGTGGTGGAAGTTTCCCATGTGTAACCCTCTCCATGGCCATTCCCATGTTCCTATCCAACTTTTCCCTGCTAATTAGTTTGTGTCAACACATGTGCAGAGCAACTTAATAGGTGAGAAAGCAGTTTGTGTGCAGGTGAGGTAGGTCCTACAGTAGTAGGTAAAAGCAGGTCCAGAACAATACTTTCCTCATGGAGTGGGTGAGGCAGACAAACAAGGGTGAAAAGGTACATTTGTGTAGGAATGCATATGTGTCCTCCCTAAAAAAAGATGTGTGAATGGGCCAAACATGATCAATTATCTTGTGAACAAACATGCCTAACTTTTAAAATATATATGATTTGACAGTGTCATAAGCAGATGTAGGAATCCTTTGTTAGAGAGATGAGAGTGCAATAATGTGATTGGTGGCATCTTACATCCAGAGTGTAGTGAAATCCAAATCCTAGCAGATGAGATAGTGGTACAGGTCATTATTTTGGGGACTATACAAAGATTGTGTGGAAAATATTGTTCATGGGCTTCAAACATTGCTGAAACATCCTTTGTAGGTGTTAGATGTGGTTTATGTTATTGTATCCTAAATACAAAACCTATGTTAGTATTAGAGTGAAGACGTTGACACATGTCGACTTGTGTAGATTGAGTGTGCTACTGCGTAAAGTCTATGAAAGCAGGTAGTGAATGTGTCTGTTTAGCAAATCCCTACCTTAGCGTATAAAAAGATTCTTACCTTAAATTAAACAAACCTTTAAATGTGGAGAAGTATAGAAACATAAGCTTCCAATGTGTTGGCGTGCTGCATGTGTGGCTTGCAGGCAGTGAAATCATGGTTTGGAGTTAATAGACTGCAGCATTGCTTATAACATTCAGGTGTATGTGTTTGAGTAGGAATCAGCGTTAATTAGACAACTTAGGCGCACGCTGGCATGCGGTATCTGTAAGAGTGGTTTTAGCTGGCGGTTGGCGGCCGCCTGTTTGGTCTCCGAAATGAACGTTGCCTTAGTATTTCGGGCGGTAGTAGCACCGCTCATTTCTGGTGCACACCCCCGTGTACGCCCATATTTACGCCCATTTTCCCTCATTATTTCGGCCGCTCCCATCAACACGCCCCTATGCCGCCCCATTACCCGTACGCTCGCGTACAGGTTTTTTCACACGTTGACAGACCGCCCGTGTGTGTTGTGGAGTGTTGGCGCCGGCGCATTAGCGTATCTGCACATGCGCAGATCGTCAGAAAGCCCGGAACGTACGCGTACGGCCCGTACGCTCCAACCAGAATAAGGCCCTATATTCTTAACATAGACATGAATACCAATGCAGTTTCACAACTATAGGAGATATTTATCAGGGATGCGGTCATTTGGTCTACAGCATGATGGATGGTCGACAGTCATTCACTCAACACCATTAGGTTGACATGGAAAAAGGTTGACATGGGTCTAGGTTGACATGGGAAAAGGTAGACATAGTTCTGATTCAAAAGGTCATTAGTTCGACAGGTCATTAGTTCGACAGGCCATTAGTTCGACAGTGTCTAGGTCGACAGTCAAAAGGTCGACATGTGGTTTTTCACTGTTTTTTGAGCTGGCATGTGCTGACAGGCGGTATTTCATGCCCTACCATCCATTAGGTCGTGGTAGGAGAATAAAATTGTGTGCCGAGCGAAGCAAGGCACCATGCCCAAAGCATTGCGAGTGCAGCGAGCAATGCGAGGCGATGCGGTGCACCTTAAATTGTGTCCATGTCGACTGTGTTGACATTTTGTTAAAAAAAACAGTAAAAAAAACAATGTCGATCTTTTGACTGTCGACCTAGACACTGTCGAACTAATGACTTGTCAAACTAATTTGACTTAGAAGTTGAACCATGTCTACCTTTTCCCATGTTGACCTAATGGTGTCGACCTAATAGCTGTAGAGCAAATGATCCCAACCCATTTATCAAGGTCAGAAAGAGAGATAATTGTAAAAGATAAAGAACTAGTCAATTGGTTATGGTAAAAATCAATGGTAGACAATGTCTAGGTTGACAGTCACTAGGTTGACCACTAATTGTCTACAGTCACTAGGTCGACACCTTGAAATGGTCGACATACCCACAGTTGACATAGGCATGGTCGACATGAAGAAGGCCAACATAAGTTTTGCGGTGGGTTTTTGTGTCTATGTCGACATATGTTGACAAGGACTCTCTGTATATCGATCCTTTTCATGTTGACCATGTCTATGTCAACTATAAACTTGTGTCAACCTTTTGTCAATGTCGACCTTGGTATGTCGACCATTTCAAGGTGTCACTGTAGAACACCAGTGGTCGACCTAGACATTGTCTACCCAGTGACCGCATACCAGCCAATCATCCAGGTACATAGGAGCCCTTACAAACTTTTGCCTTGGGACCTACAATAAACCTGCTAATTGTAAGGGGATATAAAATGAACTGAAGGGCATTATGTTACATAATATGAACTGGGGTAATGTAATGTGAATAGTGCCACTAAGGTATGGCATGAACTGGGGAGACTGCGTGTGGTAATGGGAACTAGGGATACTGTGTGGCATAATGTGTACTGGCAGCCCTTCAATTTTACATAGGGAAGGATGTACTAAAGAGGAAATGCTGTAAAAAAAACCTCCTATGGACAGGGCCCATTAAATATGTTGCAATGGGGTGAACAACGTTCTTGCTATGCCCCTGTCCCTGTTTATTATGCTTTGATAATCCCTGTGGTGGGCAAGTCACCATGCTAAGGTTTTTAATTTTGACAAAAGCAGTCCCCACAGACCAGGGCATTAGGAAGAGTCAAAGGGGCATATTTATCACAATCTGCATCTCAGATGTGGATGGGTTGTGATAAATTTGCCCAAACTCAGATTGCGATAACTGAATAGATTGCCAGGCTCTGTCCCTTCATATCCACTTACCACTCTTCTCAGGGAACTCTTCATGAAAAATACCCTAAGATCATTAATGCGCCACTGCCTGGTACCCCCTGAGATCACACCTGCATACCCTTACCTGCAGCCAGTAATGGTGAGTGATGATCCGAGAGAGCAGCTGGTCATCCGATCTCGTTCTCCGCTGTGATTTTGTGACATGCTGGCTTCACGGCACCACTTTACTGAACTGGGGGTCACAGCCAGAGGTGTAGCTAGGTCAAAAGGTGCCAGGAGCAAGGGTATGCTTCGCACCCCCAATAATTTTTCCTTCTTATAGTAATGTCACTTACACATTAGCCACACAAACTGTAATGCCCATTACACATTATGCCATACACCATAATCCCTATTACATATGATGACACACAGTGATGCCACCGATACCCAAAGTGGCTTAATTATAATAATTGCACCCCCTACGCACATGGCATTTTAATAGCACTTAGACATAATGCCTCCACCAGTGCCACTTCCACACAAAATGCCCCTAAAATGCCGCCTACACACATAAGTGCCTTAAGTGTCACTTACCTACATGCTCATTCCAGGGGTTTCATGCTGGTTGCCAGAGGTTTCATGCTCGTTGCCAGGAGTTCCATGCTCCTTGCCAGAGGTTCCATGCTCATTTGCAGGGGTTTCATGCTCCTTGCCAGGGGGGTTTCATGCCTATAGATTGTAAGCTTACAGCAGGGCCCTCTTACCTCCAAGTCTGTCTGTTGTTACCCAGTTTGTTCTCTCACTGTCAGTGTCTACAATTGTAAAGTGCAATGGAATCTGCTGGGCTATATAAGAAACTGTAAATAAATAAATAATTGTTGCCAGGGGTTGTATGCTCCTTGCCAGGGGTAACCTGCTCATTGGCAGTGGGTTTACATGCTTGTGACCATAGGGCCTGGTTACATGCTCTTTACCAGTGGAGGTTATATGGTAACCTGGTCTATAGCCAGGAGGGGGCTACATGTACACTGCAAGGGGAGGGTTACCTTTTTGCTGCCAGGGGAGGGTTAAATGCTCATTGCTGAGGGGATAACATGCTCGTTGCCAGGGGAGGGTTAGATGCCTTGTGCCAGGGGAGAGTTTAATGCTCATTGCCAGAGGAGGGTTAAAGGCTCCTTGCCAGAGGAGGGTTACATGGTCATTGCCAGGGAAGGGTTAAATGCTCGTTGCTGGGGAGCGTTAAATGCTTGTTGCCAGAGGGGGTCACATGGTCATGTCAGGGGGCTACATGTGCACTGCACAACATCGATCCCAAAATCAATACTTCCAGGTAGTGCTGGATGCTCTGCGCTCCCCTGATAGATAGTAGAGGTGCCGGAGGACCTTTAGCATCTGACTCTGGTGGAGCTCAAGGAGGAGAAAGGGCACTCCGCTGGCCTCCTTTCCTCCCTCCTCCGCTGCCCCAGGAGACATGAGATGCTGGTGGGGGAAGCAGAACCGGGGTGCAGAGTCTCCATCCCCATGCTGACAGAAACCCTGCACCCATACAAAAATGTCCACTGCCTTAAATGAGACAGATGCTAAACCTCTAGCATTTGTCAGGGGCGCACTGCACCCAGCAGTTTGTCACGCTGTGCGCCTGCAGCCCTCTGACAATGAGCATATAACCCATGCCTGGCAACAAGTATGTAAAACCCTCCTGGAAAGGAACATGTAACCCCTCTAGCAACAAGCATGTAACCACCACCACCCCCCACCCCCCACCCAAGCAGCAAACATGTAACCCCCTGGCAATGAGCAATTACCCCCTATGGCAACGAGTATGTTACCACCCCCTGGCAATAAACATGTAACCACTCCCTGGCAGCAAACATGTAACCCTTCCTGGTAATAGGCATGTTACCTACTCTGGCAACAAGCATGTAACCCTCCCTGGCAAAGGGGAATGTTATCCCCCCCCCATCCCCCAGCAACAAGTTTGTAACCTCTGGCAAAAAGCACATAACCCCTGGCAATGAGCAAGAAACCCCTGGCAACAAACATGTAACCCCGTGCAACGAGCATGTAGGTAATTTCAGGGGAAATTATGTGTGTAAGAGGCATTATGTATATAAGTGGCACTACATCTTTTGCGATGAAACCCTGGCAACAAGTAATTAGAAACTTTAATGTGGGGCATCATTTTGCAATGGACATTTTTGTGTGTGGAACATAAAATGGTGTCAGTGGTATAAACTAAATATGTTTTAGGCATTATGGCATGTGGCATAAAGTGAAAAAAGCATTACAGGGAGAGTGGCATAATGTGTAATAGGCATTTCGGTGTGTAGCATATAGTGAATTAAGCATTACGCTGGGTGGCATATGCAATGGGCATTACTGTGTGTGGCATAAAGTGAAATGAGCATTACAGTGTGTGGCATTATGTATAATGATTATTACGTGTGTGTGTGTCATAATGTGTAGCGGTCATTAAGGTGTGTAGTGTAATAGGCATCATGGATTGTTTGGCATAAGTTCAATGGGCATTACAGTTTGGATGGCATAATGTTTAAGAGGTATTACTATTAGAAAGAAAAATTACTGGGGGGGGGGGGGGTGTTTGGGAGGTGGCAAAAAATACCCTTGCTCCAGCCACAATGTCACCTAGCTACTCATCTGGGGAAGTCCTATTAGTGATATTTGAAAATAAGATCCCTATTACAGGTTGAGTATCCCTTATCCAAAATGCTTGGGACGAGAAGCATTTTGGATGATCGATTATTCAGTTTTTTGGAATATTTTTACATTTCAATGAGGTATCTTGCATTTATGTTGTATAAGCACATTAAACACATGACATGCACACAAATATATTTTATTTGTGCATGAAACAATGGGTGAAATGTAATAGGATGAGAGAATCAGAAATTGAGCGATTTGGTACGAAATCTCCAGGGTTTTTTAAAGCGGCAATCATTTACACTGCAAAATCGAACTAGTTTTGCAGTGTAAATGATTGGCGCTTTTTAAAAAAAAAATGGAGATTTCTTATCGAATCTCTCAGTTTCTGAATCTCTCATCCTATTACATTTCCCCCAAGGTTTTAAAACAAGAAACAAATTTTTTTTTTTTAAATATTCCCATACATTTTTTGTAAATATTATACTGTATGTAAATATTATAGCCAAACCCATTTATGATAAATATGGGGACACCAGTCCTCTGCTACTATTATGTTTCTTTGATCCATGTGTTGTCTGTGTAACTGACTGCATTTGCTAACATTTATTCACACATTGGTGATTACCACGGGAGAGTACTATACATTAAACAAGTAAACAACGTATTCCAAAACATGAAAGTCTAAGTTGATATCAGTTGGTACAATATTTTGGCATTGTGATAGGATGTAGTTAATATGCCTACAATCAGGATCTCGGCAGTCAGGATGTTAAAGCCAAGATCCCAACTGCCGATATTACCACCAGCCGAAATTCTAGCACACAGGGTCTATTCGCCCTCGTGGAGGTCCATGACCCGCATAGAGCACAGCAAGCTGACAAGGGGCCTCGTTGCGCTCTACCGTTGCAGGCATTGCGGCGGCCAGGATCCCACTGTCAGGAAATCATTCTGAACCCATTGTGACTTTGTAAGGTGTCATACATAAAGACCCCAATCACGAAGACACTGTAGAAGCAGGGGTGGATCACAAATCAGGGGGGTTAAGAATTCTGACTCCTCCCTCTCTGCTAGTTGCTCCTCCTACTTCGCTTCTTCCCCCTTCCACTTTCACAGTCTTGATACAGATCTTTAATCTTTTGCTGTCAAAAAAGTTACTATCCCGCGAAAATCAAGACAGGTGTACCCCCCCCCTCCCTCCCCAATCCACTAGTGTAGGCCACATCCCAACACAAGTGAGTTGTTGGGATGTGGCCTTATTTTTCTTTTCTAACTGAGCTATTGGCTTTGATAGTGACACACTATGAGCCTAATTCAATGTGGCCGGCAAGCCGAAAACAAGTGATCCTCGCCATTTAATCCCCGTGCCGGCCGCTCACCCTATTCTACGTTCTCGAGGAATTCTCGCTGTCAGGCGACAGCGAGGATTCCCCCAAACAGCGAGGCTCGCCGCTAATGCAGGGAGCCCCCTGCACTAAGTCAGGAGCATCGCTGTTTTAGCGGACGCACAGGCTGTTTCCCCTTCGCTACAAACACCTAGCAAGGGGGAAACGGTGTGTGCAGGGGGTCAGTTGAATATTGACCCTGTGAACTGTGACAGCGAGCAATCAGCACTGCTCATTGTCACAGCTCGCAGAAATCATTGAATACACCCTATGAATACACATGTTTTGATTGTTCTGACATTACAGCAATGGATCAAAAGAAAACAAGTTTGCATCACATGTATTTATAATGGTTTATTATAAATAGTAAATATTTACTGCACTTTTTTTTACATGAAACATATTGCAGCATCTGTTGCCGGTAACACCGACTACACACAGATAAAATGTAACTTCTTCCATCACCTCTAAGACGAAAGTGTGATCTCAGCGCTAACCTTATCCTATCTAGTACCCCCTAATTAGTTACCCATCATTCTTTAAGGAATGTTTTTGTGCTCTACCTCGCTTTGCTTGTCAAAAAAGAAACGAAGAAATAAATAAGACTGTAAATTATCAAACCCCAACATAATTATTACATTTTCGTTATAAGACTTTTTTAACCTTTTTTTGTTTATTGCATACCCATCTAGCAACGAAAGTGGTTCATAGGTAATTCCTTTTTGTCCAACTTTTTTATCTTTCTTTAAAGCATGCCCATTGCATGCACACTCCTCGGCCTTATCACTGGTTACTAGTGATTAGGGTCCGCCCAAACATGGCTGTCTCCGCTGTGTGTGTGTTAGCAAAGGGTTTGCTTTAATGAAAGAAGAAAATGTCCATTTGTGTTGTAATGCTTTATCTTGCTAAAGCTTTAGCTTAAGAAATGTTGAATTATAACTTCTATTTTCCCAAGTGATCAGCAGTATCTGGAATGTAGAAAGTTGCCTGATGCTAATTTGGATCCCACAAGACAACTCATTAAAGTCCGGAAATGTCTTTAAAGTAGGATTAAGCAACCTGTGGCTTGCTAATTACTGCTGAAATCCTGGTATAACCTGTCTGCCATTATATGACAGGGCAACTTGAGTCTTTCACCAACAGCTGGCAACCTGCAGGTTGCCTACCTCCAATCTAGAGAAACGCGTAACAGACAATATGGTGGAGTTCCTTTTGTACTGTCCTATAAAATAGAAAGTGTTGCCTTCTCATGTAGAAAAGTGTGAAGTCGAGCTCAAGAAAATTCTTTGAAAATGAGAAATGCTTTCAGAAAAATACACTTCCACTGAATTACTAAGACATGACAGGGATCCTAAAGTGAGGTATGGTATTGCACGTTGATTGACAGCCTAGAGATCAATATCATTCAATCAGAAACTGGCGCTGGGTGTTCCCTTGTCAATTATTTCTCCCACCAAATTTGTCTGCCAGTTTTTAAATGCTGGGTGTTAATCCTAATAAAGTCCTTATAAACATTAGTCATTTTTTGTCTATTTACGTCAACCTTAAATATCAAGTGGAAGGTCCCACCTGAGTTTGTAACATGATGAACTGGAATGTTATTTATACAGTCAAAACAAGCTGAAGAACAACAACATGACCAGGTTCTGGCTGGTACAGAATCTCATTTCTTCCTTATTCCTTGCCAGTTGTGTGGTCATGTGCAAAATAGAAAGGCTTCTCCTCAACTGCTGCCTCATCACTCTGATATTGGCCACGGGAGAAGATAAAGTAGACTCTCTCCCAATTCACTCTTGTTGTTTTCATTGCCTTTTCTTTGACCTGGGTAGTATTGAGCCATGTGTGTGAAGGTCAGGAGAACCTGTGAGTGACTTAGAAGCCAGAGCTCTGTTGAGTTGTACACTTGGAATAGTTGTTCAGACTCTAGAGCCAGATAAGTTCTTCCAGCAGAAACACAGGATGCCCAGTATTGGCCTATATGACCGTCTGGATGGTAGTATTTCCCATCATCGACTGCACTTTCGTAAAAGGAGAAGTAATTACTGTCTATTTGTTTGTCTTGCAGTCAAGCTCCAGTTTGGGGCTACTAATTGATGAGATTATCCATCCTGTCTAAACTTCCGGGTATAACGTCATCAGAGCCAAAGTCTTTTTATGCAATATCTGGCTTCAGATAATGAAAGGCACCTGTAAGAAAAAGAGAGATGTTTAGAGGAGTTAAGCCTAACTTACTTCAAGAGCCAGCCTGAACCATAGGTTGACACTGTCATATGTAATACTGGGATATCAAAGAATATGGCTAATATTTTTATTCCTGGGACAAGTTTGACAAACCCCTCAGAATCTGTGATCACATACGATAATGACTCTCGAACTGACTTGATTAAAGGCATGTGTTTTTAATACGGGGCATGCCCGTGGTTATTGCATGTCGGGCAAAACCTTCTGTTTTACCTAATAGCGGTCAGGTCTCATGTCTCGGCACATAATCACCTCAAGATGTCCTTGACATCACTTAAGCAAATAATTATGCAACAGATGTTTTTCAGAGAACAATCAACGAGCACCGGAGACAAAAGAGACTCAGTGAGAAAGAGAGAGTCATCAACCTTCTGTTGGAAGCCACAATGTTTCTTGTTTTTTTCTTTTATCTGATAAAAAGTCAACTCACTGCATGTGAGCGGAGCCTCCTGCCTGAATGGGAATAGTTAAACTATAGTTCAGGCTTAGATGATAACCTATGACATTCCATAGGGATATTGGATATTGCCATGACCTTTAAGCTTCTGAAAATGCATTTATATACAGTATAAATCTCTGTGTATAAGACACTGATAACTGATGAAGTAAATATACTCACTCTGTCCATACTGGCCATATTGATAGCCCGTTACAGTCTCCATGCTGTATCCTGATGTGCTATAGGTTGGTGGGCAGTATGACTGGGATGACGATAGACTATCCAAACTCTTCATGTGTTCTATTCGCTGGCTGCAACTGGCTGATACTGCAGTAGTGGGTTCAAGACCCCCAGTTAATGGAGATAAGGCATAGTCAGACTGAGGTTGATGAGGCACTCCTCCATGGTTCGTTAGAAGACCCATTACCTAAAGGAAATAAAAAAAAGTTTTCAATCAATGGCATGCATTACAAATACATATTCTTAAGCAATAACTTCTTGGCAATATACACAACAAGGTACTGTATTATTCACTATATGTTAGGGAATTGCAGAATTTATTCAAAATCTCATAAACACTCAAGCTACAATTGGTGTGACTTTACACTGCAGCAAATTAACAAGATGTAGAACCTAAATTGTGACTGCAGCTATTCTCTCTCCTAAATTTAAATTTATTAACAGTTGCACCAGTATATTCCCTTACGCTTTACAATTGAGAACAACAAAACAAACTAATTAATGGGCAAAAGGGAGTTACCCTTGCAGTGGGGTAAAAACAATGACAAAGACAATCTCTCTGCCTTACTTCACCCCAAATACATACATATTTGTGTACAGACCTGTATGGTGCTGTGAAAAAATACTGTGTGAGTCCCAGCTGCAATTGGACTGGCCTTTATGTATGGGATACCCATTCACAGGGGCATCTTGTACTTCAGTAATACCAAAATGATACTAATGGGGCCTACACATACACCGACGCGACTGAGCATTCTGAGCACACAGTGATGTGCCAGTGCTGTGCGCCGAGCAATCTGGCAGGGCCAGTGTTCTCCCTGGTGATTAATAAGATTTATCCAGCACGCTGGATATTAATTGCCGGGACAATAGCGCTGTGTGGGGCAGCAGATCGCTGTCACTATTCCCCTACACACAGAGCGATGTTGGGACATTTTCTAAACGATCTTTTGAGATCACTTAGAAAATACCCCTAAATTGCTACATGTATAGGCCCCTTAAGAGACTTGCAGAAGACTTCATTTTGAAAAAGTGGTATGTCCCCCTGACCACAGACAAGGGGAAGAGTCGTGTTGTAAAACCTGACACTTCTGAGACTGTTTACGCACAATTTTTAAAAGGACAATGTTTTTACTAGCAAGACACAGCTACAGTAGTAAAAGCATTGCCCTTTTAGATATAGGACATAAACACGATCAGAAGTGTTGGGTTTAACAACAAAACCATTCAAAAACAACCCCCCTGTTATTTAAAAGTTTAGTAAATAAGTGCTTTTATATTTCTCTGTAAACTGTACATTATATGATGGATAATGTAACCCCATATTGTACTATAATTGATATTACAAGTACTGTTAATGGCAATCAGACAGTTCAGAGACTAATAGACATTAATAGTTTAAATTTATTTTGCATAAATTTCAAAAGCAAATCTGTTTTCTCATATTCTCTCAAATGTTCCTATGAATGATTCAGCTAAACATTAATATGTTGCCGTTTATTTTTTTTAGACAATGGGTTCCCTGTAAACACATATATGCCATCAAGGGCGTTTTTTTTTTGTTTTGTTTTTTAATTTCAATAGTTTTTTATTGAGTTTTTGCATAGAATAAGAAATATATATATAAACATGTTCGATAACAAATTGTCTTAACATGAATAGACCTAAAGTATACTGAATATTAGGTCCACCTTGAGTTATATTTAGGGAGTAATGAGTAGAAGGAAATTATCATAAAACATCCATGAAGAAATACAATATTTCCGTTCTTTCATTTAACAATATATATATTACTAAAGTCAAACAAGGGGGAATTTTCGGCAGTAACTAAAAACATATAAAATTAAGAAAACAAATCAGTGATATTTGTGCAAAATGATAAATGAAATTAGGTAAAATATCTGGAATTTATCCCATAAAATGGTCAAAAAGTCTAAGCTTAGTGTATGTAGCGAATAGTCTGAATGTTGGGCAAATGCAGGAAGAAGTTCTCAGCTTAGAGAGGGCCTCACTGCATCATTTGAACTCTAGTGTTCCGCGAGGCTACCTGCACTGAATTAACATCCTAATAATTCAATTTTCCTGCTTATGTCTCTTTGGAAGCTAAAAAAGGAAGTAGCCCCAGGCTTGAAGACCCCTGTATTTTTTTGTGCCGTGACCTCTTCAAATGAACACAGAACCAAGGGAAGGGCACGGTCACCTCGGTCTAATCCCTTTTACCAAACTAGTGAGCATCTATTTAGCTGTGTTTCCTGTCCTAGGCAAGCTCTTGTGTCCACGGTGAAAGAGCAAGCATCAGTGACGATCTTTGTGCAAATCTCTCACACACGTAAAAGCTGTCTGCCTGGTTTAGAATTGCCAGCATCCGTAACTGGGTTAGAATGAATGCTTTTTCCTGACGACTCGCATAATGCAATAAGGATCTCATTGCACCGCAAATAGTCCCGACACATCTCTCCTGCTTCTTGAACTTTCGTAGCTCTTGTTATCAGCAATGTAACCTCCTAGCTAAGTCCCATGGAAATTAAGCAGTTAAAAACTAATCTAATAAGACAACTCCCCTAAATGGCTGCAGCGAGAATACGTTGCAAAGTTCAAATCTAGACAATGGGCTTTTCCGTAAAAGTTCAGTTTTTATAATATTATTTCCAGATTGTTAGAGAAATAAATGGTCCAGATAATTGTAGCATCCTGAGATTTGCCAGTAGGGACATTACGAAAACAGATTCCCGGCGTGAAATGAAAAACTAATCAAGGATGGATAATCCTAAATACAGATCAATTCTTTTATCAAGAAGTCCTTGTAGGTTTCATTACATAATTTAATGTTACATTCCTGGTCAGTAATTGTTATCAGGAGACTGCTCAATATACAGGTGGAGCCGCTCTCATCTGAGCTACTCCCATTTCACCGATTGCCGCTAGCCCTTCCCATCTGCCAGAATGGGGCGCTGGCACATCAGAGATGCTTGCACGCCCCATTCTCAGCAATGGATGAACGCGTCCATGTCCCGCCCACTCCACTCTCCGCTCACGTGGGATCATGAGTCAGCTACTAAGGGAGATATTGTCACACTTTTCAGTGCATGGCCATGCATCCCAGATTTGGCCATGCCCCCAGCCAATACCCTTGTCTGTTCTCCCAGGTCATGTGTATGTACAATTTAGCATACCAGTGAATATCTAGTTCCATGCAAGTGTAATTATGACTAACTTGCATATAGCTCTGAATGAATCCCAATGGGAGCAGCCATTTTGAGTGTGCACATGATGAAATCAGTAGGGACCAGCAGCATCACATCACACAGTTGGGTCACTGGTTTCTAGTACTACATGTTGCTTTAGCTTACAAAATGGCTGTTCCTGTTGTATGTGAGTCATATCAGAGGTACAGATCATATTCCTCTTTTTTTTAACATTTTCTCATTCAAATACCATTTTTTCCTATTTTTATAGTATGTCTCCAGTACTAGAGGAGTTAACAATAACTGTTCATATTTGACACATGTGTAGCGTGTAATTTACAGAAGCTTTCTCCACAGGAAGCCCGGACACGTTGTCCTGAAGATGTCCAGAGCATTGCTCTATTGTGATGGGAAACAGATGCAGGCCAGAGCTCCCAGTTCTAAGAAAAATGGTGCCACCTGCTCTGTGCTATTCCCGCTGCGTAGAATGACTGTGAATTCCTCAGCCATGTTCACACGGGCATGAATCAACTGATGGCAGTTTCTATGTCTCATAATTTTATATGGACATCTCCATCATGTGTGTTTAATCTGGCATACACCTTGATGGCATTTCTCCAGCTAAGTCCATTCATTATACAATCAATCTTTACCAAATATATGTGTGTGGGAAACCCTAGTACCACACGGCTAGATGTTATACCTATTATTTTCAATAAAAGAACTGACAGTATATTTCATGTATATTGAAGACTGCATACAGACACTGGGAATTAGCATATGCAACATTTTAGGGTGTCCCCTATATGCATGGAGGATGCTATATTCTAGGCTGGACCGAAAATTATAATAATGCAGCCTATTAGTTGTCTGGGATCTGACATCACTGAATTGGTGCAAAGTGGCATCTATTTGATTGTGTGCGACACCAAATGCTTTAGTGGTTTCTTCAAATTTATCACCATTTATTAAGACTTTGCTGTCAAGAAAAGAGGGGTGTGCAATATCATTACAGGTGACCAGTGCACAGGTAGAGTAGAAAAAATCTGACTGATGGATTGGGATCTGCAATCTCTGGCTATAAATCTTAAGATATGTCATGGGGCAGAACCGCATATAACAGCATGGGACATTGAAGTAGTCAGCATTCTCATTTTCTCTACAACTAATTATGGAGCTCAACTGAGGCCACTGGAAAGCCTATATCTTCTACAACTATAAGAGTGGTCTGCAACAGCAGGAGAGTTTTTGGGTAGTAAGCACATTCCTGAACCACTGGGTTTGAGTGGCCAATGAAAGATGGGGAGCACTGGAGCCAACCTATACCCTCTCTGTCGAAAACGTTGCTGCTGTGCGGGCCATAACTGAGGTGGACTCCAGGGTGATTGTGGCCCAGATAGAAAAGGAGCTATGAATCTCATCGGGATCCATCCGCTTAATACTCTATAAAAAGCTTAATCTGATCAAGGGTTTTGCATGCAGTTGACTCAAGAGCAGAAGTTGTCTTGGGTGACTTGGTGTCATGGTGACTTGTTGCCATAACCTGTAGGCCAGATTTGATGGTGGACGCTCAAACTATGTTTCGACAGTTTCGACCCTAGGATCAAAGAACAGAGAGGCGCAATGGACCCCAGTTGAATCTGTGCTGCCACAAAAGTCCCCACATGAGCATAGCAACACCAAGCATATGGTAGCTGTTTTTGCTGCATGCATGCAGCGATCACTGGGGACTAGTATAGCAACTAATGCCTGCCGCAAATGCTGTAAATCATCTCCAGGCACCATTCAAGAACTCTTGTGATGTCTTTCTCCATAACATGAATGTACCTGCCCACAGGTCCAGGAAAGTAGTGGATTTTTTAGCCCATGTACACATCCAGGACCTTGGTCATCCACTGTACAGTCCAACCCTGGCCCCACAGCGACTTCCATGTGCTCCCACAAATCAAGCACAACATGTGTGGGATGAATATTGAGTCACCGGAAGCTGCAGTGGGGACCTTTATCCACCATGCAGAAGAAAAACCTGTTTCTGACTATTCCCAGCAGTGGAGTTTTGAGCGCATTCAACTTGCAATGTTAATTTTATTTGTAAATATAATACTTTTTGTGTATCCGGGAACGTATAGCACACCACTCATACAAAATACTATAACATAGCTAGTTCTGCAATTTACACCTCATACGGCACGATTCAGACCCGCTCGAACATGCTGCGAATTTGCAGCCCGTCCGATTATCGGACAACCATGTACGGTAAGCTGCCCGAAGGCAGCGAGCAAAGGCTAGCCATTGTTCCCTGCTCACAGATGATTGACACCCTGCAGGTGTTTGGGGGCATGCTGCCAGCGTTTTCTGGGCATTTCCCAGAAAATGCAAGCTTTCCCTCAGCATCTTCCTTCTCCCCACGGCCTTTGCATCGCCGAGTGAGTCGTGGCTCACTCAGTGCTGTGAGCAGGGGAGAAGTCATTCGATGCTGGATGAGTTTCCCCCTGTGTGCACAGCTGCGTATGCATTTACAGCTGTGCACAGAGCAGGGGAGCGGGGAGGGAGGCCTGCGTTTGCCGGGGCGATGGCTACCTGCTAGCTGGGCTCTAAACACTTGCAGCTTAGCGAGCAGGTCTGAATCAAGCTCTTAGTTTCAGCACATCTTTCACCAAGGGTTGCTAATCTTACTGACACTTATGTCACTGCACTCATTTGGAAAGATAACAAAGTCCAATAATTATTTCCAAATTGGTCATGTCAAACGTCAGCAGAAGGTTGAGTCCACATTAATAGGTGTCAGTGCACTACAGGGAAACATTAGTTGTTTATATTGGTTTGTAAATGAGGTTATACAGCAATAAAGGGACAGTATGTTATTGAAATGGCAGGTTGTAGGTATATTGTTCTACTATTGTTTATAAGAGAGTGCATCAAGTCAATCATTATACTGTAGGCTGTAATAAGCAGTGATCTGATCATCTATATATATATATATGTGTAGTGTCCATGAGTCTCCGAAACACTGCCATCTGCTGGCAGAGAGTGAAACTACATCTCTTTCTCACACATGCACAAACACAGAAGGTAGCAGACTAGCTTTCGAAGCTTTTGCTTCGAGCGGGCTTACTAGTTTTCTATATGCTTATATGGTTGTGTTGGTACTAATACTAAAAAAAAGGTTAAATTAAACCATTGCTTATTGTGGTGACATGTTTAATTCTTAGAACTAGTTCCAGAGCCAGGAATAAATCATTATAATCATTTTTTTAATGATTACAATAAGAATCCTGGGAGATATTATAAATGTGGCAGATATTATAAATCATGGATCAGCTTGTAACTTTAAAACCAGTACCGGCACCTTTTATAATACAATAAAGTGTGTTTTCACCAAAAACTAAAGTCTGTTCATGAAACATTTCAGGGCTCATGCTGTGTACACATGGTACAATTTACTATAGTCAAAATCGAATTGGGATTGCATAGACATCGAATGGCGGTACAACATGTTTTTAAGCTTTTGAAAGTGATTTGATGCCGGTGCGCGCTCCCGTTCAGCTGAAATTGAATAGCCAAATTGACAGTTCAGCAATGAATATTAAATGTAGATAGTATGCATAGTATGTAAATAGCACATGAGGGTACTTGTGAGTTATCCGGGCGTCCGATTTTTTGATTGTATGCCTTAAGTTAAGGCATACAATCAGATGCGATGCGATGCGATATCGCATCGCATCGCATCGCATGCGATCATCGGATGCGATGACCCGATTTTTCCATAGGAATCAATGTTAAAATGATTCCTATGGAAAAAGGGGTCCTTTTCATACCCCTACTATCCAAGTGGGCATGGAGTTGGATATAAACCTGTGGCGAGCGTAGCGAGCCACCGAGCCCGAAGCGTGGCGAGCGAAGCGAGCCCCGCGAGGGGACGGTATTCCGTGGCCCCTCGCGGGGCTCGCTACGCTCGCCACGCTTCGGGCTCGGTGGCTCGCTACGCTCGCCACAGGTTTATATCCAACTCCATGCCCACTTGGATAGTAGGGGTATGAAAAGGACCCTTTTTCCCATTTAATTCCATGTTAAAATGGACTCAGTCCATTTTAACATTGATTCCTATGGAAAAATCGGGTCATCGCATCGCATCGCATCGCATCCGATGGTCGCATGCGATGCGATGCGATGTGCCCGATCCGACCCGATTTAAAAATCGGACGCCCGGATAACTCACAAGTACCCACATGAGTTAGCAAAGATTGCATAGCAATTGAATAGGTCGAATAGCAAAGGAATCTCACTGTGTGTACACACCATTAGATAACGCCAAAGCTTTTACAAACACCAAAGTATTTGGTTGTGCTTTCACCCGCCTTGTCTGTTACATTATTCTTTTAAGCGTCAAAGTTTAAATAAACAGGTTATACCAAGATGGCAGGCCCTAGTCTCAGTACATCTTTTATGTAAACGCACTTGGGCCCAGCCAGTCCAATTAATGAACAGATAAATCCCCGTTTCTGCTGCCTTGTTCTATGTGATTCCATAACATAAAAAAAGAGAGGATTGTTCAATTTTAAAGTCAATCACTCCTACTGTGTCTTAAAAGCCATAAAGTTTAGCCTTCCTGCTAATATGCCGTAGAAAGCGCTGAAACATAATTACACTTACTGTTAAAAAAGGGAGGTTTTATGAGTTATTTTGCCCATAGGCAGTCATGTTGATTCCGCTGCATTTTACTGCTCAACCTTTTTAACTCTCAAGTCTTTGAACTTTATATTTTCGCAGATTTATCACTGTCTAGCAGAGTGTAGCAGTGGCCGTCTCATGATGCTAACCTCACGTAGAGGAGAGGGAAGAGACGCAAGACGTTATTTTTGCTCCCCTTTGTGCCATTAAAATCTCATTTTCTGCCTATTAAGATGCCCTCTCAGTGCTAGAGCCAGGCTGATGAGTGTGTAATTGGGTATAATTGTCTTTTCACTTTTCATTTATGTCATTCTCAATATCCTTCTGTTTCCTCTCACTGCCGTGAGGAAGATGTGTTTGGGGAGGATACATAGCTGTGAAGCTGCCCCCACTTAGCCCCACAAAGAAGCCTGATTTTAATTATAGATTGCATGCCGTTCAGTGAAACTATTAGACACCTGAATATTAGTCCCTCTGATATAATAAAAATCCCTCTGTTTAGACACACATTAACAATGTCAAACCAACCTCAGGCAGATGTGGACCGTAGTAAATTCAACCAACCTTTTGACACTCAATTACCAAGTCAATTTATTTTACTGGAATTCCCAAGTACACCACCCAAACTCTTCTGAATGAAAATTAACAGTATAATTAGGGCTCAGAGACGCACAAATATTGGCAAGGTGCCAGCATTTTTTGAACTTATCGAACCGGTGGTGGTTTTTTTTTTTTTTCGCTTTTAATTTTTTTTTTTAACCCTAAACGAAAATGAGCCGCTAAAGATATAAACATGATGCTTATCAAATATTTATAAATAGTTATATCAGTAAGTTATGAACATCAAAAGTAGTTTTATTCAGGGTGCGTGGGCATTTTCTATCGATCACAAAGCGTGATTTACAGATGGGGCCGGGCTCATCTTTCCAGGGGATGGCGATGGCGACGCCATTCGCCATTCCCTGCTCCGGCGCCATCTGTGTGTCGGAAGGGGACGCGCGCGCACGAGGTGCGCGCGCGTCCCCTTCCGGCGGTGCTGCCGTCCCCTTCCGACGGGCGCCCGGTGCCCACACCGGGCGCCCGCACCCCCCCACAGCCTCCTCGGGTCCCCCCAGCCCCCCTCGAGCGGGAGGCGGACAGTATTGCGTCCGCCTCGCCCGCCGGCCGCCCGGATACTGAGACGCACGTGCGTGGGGGACGCACGCGCGTCTCAGTCAGATGGCGCGCCGTGTTGCTGGCGGATCGCCAGCGGCATGCTGCTGGCGATTCGCCAGCAAGCATAAGGCCTGCCCCATCTGTATTTATTCATTATTACCACAAAACATTTATGTCAATACATGTTATTATTATTATTATCTGTGATGGTTATGTTTAAGGGGTGGCTTTTTACATGTCTTGTTGAAGTAAACTGATGTAGGTCTACCATGTTAAGATTAAAAAAATATATATTAGGATTGATATATGTGTCATACGACGCAATAATTATTTTAAGTAATCGCTCATAAAAGTTCTGCCTGTAGAGAACCATGCAAGTGAGAGAGTCTGGAAGCTCTATTTACAAAGCAGTGTAACGAACTGACAGTTTTACATTTGTGTTGAATTTGTCTTGTGTTTTGGAAATAGCGATCTTTGCTGTACAGTTCCTCCAGATTATTTGCCTTGTGGCCACTGTCATTTTTAACTCCAGAAAGGTCCAGATTATTTTGAGGGAACTGAAACACTTGAAAGACAGCCCACCAGCCACAGCTTTTGAAGTAGCCAGTGCGGGGGTGGAGGAGGAAAAAAAGGGAAGGAAACTTGCAAAACAGAATCATGTGGCTCATATAAAGAACGCTTTATGGTTCGAATTTGGCAATTTCTCTCCTTCTTGCCTGAGGTGCTCAGCCTGTTCGGTTCTGGCACTCAGCTAAAGGAATGAAAACACTCCACTGACCTGAGGTGAAAGGCCATTGCCAATGGTGGGGTTCATGGGGTTGGAAGGCCCGGATGAGGGTACAAAGCTGTCTGTGTAGCTGGAAAATCCATGGCGGCCGCTGGGCAGGCAGTAGGCTGAGCTGTTCTCAGGGTTGGAAGGAAGGCTGCTTTGGTGAACACTGCTCGGAGGGAGAGGTTGGGGCCTGTGAACCGTGCTGCTTGGATCAGACACAGCTGGAAAAAAAGAGGGAAAAAAACATCTTATATAAAGACATTTGTATAGCAAAATAAGCTTGAACACAATTTTCAGTATTAACGTGCACTGTGCTTACTTGGTTGCAATTAACATGCATTGAATTCATGGAATGTCCCCATAGCTAGAGGGGACTGGAATAAAATGCTAATTATGAGTAAGGTAACAGTTGGAGAGATTTCCTTTTTTATATATATAACATATTGCATTTGTTGTTCTTAGGATGGTGATACGTGGCTCTCTGTAGCGTGGGAGGACTTACCTTGTGGTATAGAAGTTGGTTGGTAGGATGTCTCTGATAACTGGTAGGAGGACAGACCTGGCATCCCTGCAGGTGGAAAAGCCCCTGGAATCAGGTGGTTAAAGGCCATTAACTGATTGGCTCCTGCTTGCTTCCTCCATCTGGCACGTCGGTTACTAAACCACACCTGGAAGAGAAATGTCCATAGCAGTTGAAGGACAGTGTACATATACACCATGATGATTGCATTTTCTCATCGCCTACTCGAGGTAGACATTTTATCAGGGCTGTAAGTAGGGATATATGAGTCTTGCTGTCACAAAGGCCTGCAAATGGCTTGCACAGCAGTAGATATGGTACCATGAGGCCAGGAGTGCAACTGCAGAGCCACTATGTAGTGGCCAAAAGCATCTTTAGTACATTCAGAGCAGTGGTCTACATTCCAGAGCAAGTGGGTCCACCCCTAGGTGTGACATCATGATTTAGGGGTCAAGGCCAGCCTGGACTAACATTAATCGTAACAATTCACTAAGAACCAGTGACATCCCAGATACACCCGTACCTCTATGATGTCAATAATGCCTATATAATCTATAGACTTTCTATTCATGAATACAAGATCTGTACACAAAATGTATGTAGGCTATAGGGACTCTTTAACCCTTTCGGGTCCAACGTCTAGTCAAGCTCAACAGCACTAGCGCTATTAGTAGATCCAATGATGAGCCACATTAAATTCAAAACATTCACATCGTTTAACATTTAATGTAGACCATTTTTGAATAAAATAAAAAATACAATTAATTTCAACATTTAAACCAGACTGTTTGGTTTGCAAAAAAAATTGGGCTGCAAAAGGATAAGGAAATACAGAGAAAATAGAAATTGCAAAGTTGTATAATAAAATGAAAGAAAAACAAAAAAGTATCCATGGAAATGTGACCAATTTATAAATGATTTTATTCGCTTGCAAGGGAACAAGCATGTGCTATTTCTAGTATCATTTAACATAGTAATTCTTAAATTAGAACCATGGAGATGACATCACTATCAAAAATCCTTCATGTGCATTTGGGGATTTCATCAACAGTGAAAATAAAGGGTCAGCTTCCTCTGGGGTACAACGATGGTTGTACCCTACAACGAAAAGTCTTGTGCAAGGACAAATAGTTTAGTGGTTAGTGTTCTGACCAGCCACCATAAAGCACAGTACACACTAGAAGACACTGCAAGCAATACGATGTTGCTCAGAATTTCCCATGAACTCCCTGACAAACAAAATACTGCAAACTCACTTAGCGATTTTACAAACAATATTGTCAGTGCTGTCATTGACGATATCCTCATCTTGAACTACATGAGATGACATGGACATCACTAATAACTCATGAAGGTGTTGATACCTAAGGATTCAGTGAGTACACACTAGATGATATGTACGAAAATACTGTTTTGACTGGTCATTATCATACATATTATTATTTAAAAATATCACCCAGTGTTTATACACCTTAACTACCTGGGTCTCTAGAACACTGTAATCCTAAGAGATCCATACAGTAAATTGTAAATAGTTCCTGTTTCATGATCACTGAGAGTTTCTTCATTAGTCCCTGAAATAAGCACTGCAAAATAATGTGGATTTACATGATAGGAATTAAAATTGACTAATTAAGGACTATACTATTAAATTTTTTTGTGATTCCTCATCAGTCAAATTAAACTTTGCGTTGTTGACTTATCTATCTATGGTCCTGTATTTGATTTGACCCTATGCTTTTAGCAATGTGGGTAAAACACTGTTGGCAGTTTGTAGGGTTATTAAAGAAAGAAAAAATCCAATTGAGTGGTCTCAGGAGGATGCCGTCGTCCCTTTAATAAAAAGCGTCAACTAGAAAAATCAAAAAGGTCTCCCAGACTCCACATCAGTTTAACCGCTTTACTGCTGCGGTAATGTGAGGTCCTGTGCACCTCTTCAGCAGCAAAGGGGTCCTGACTGACAGTGATATGCAGCTTCATGCTGAGCTCAGTAAAGACCCATATGTTAGATGTTCAGGGGAATTTGTTAGGCTGTAGATCATGGTAATAGTGTGACAGGTTATGAGTCCCTAGGGATCTGAGGAAGCCATAAGGAATGTTGTGAAGTCAGAGGGTTAAAGACACATTATAACAGCTGCAAAAGGCTCCTACAATTGCCTGGTAAGGGTCATCAACTTACAAAAATAAATGTTTTTTTTTTCGAAACACAACAATGTTTATTACTTCTGTTAACATGATGAGGTTTTGGCCCCCATTTTGTCTTGCCTTGTTTTATACTTATTCTATTAACTAACATGTGCAATCATGGGTTGCCATGGGGGTATGAAGATGTACGCACTTATGTACGCACGTATGTACGAGCATACGAACATCCTGTACACCTTAGAAACATCTAGTCCCCATTTCTCATCCAGGGACATATTTTTTTTAAGTCATTTGCGGGAATTCCCCTGAAAACTGCCCACAAAAATTAAGCATCTTGAAGATGTAGGAAGGGCAGCCCTCCATTTTCAATTGCAATCAATCTATGACCATATGGGCATTTTTACATTACCGCATATTTATGGGAAAAAAGATCTTTTGGATACCTTTTCTGGCCAAGTCAGCACTCGGCTTGCCGGGTCTGTAACCTGGCAGCAAAGTAATAGCAGTAGCTGTCACTTTGCTTCCAGCTCTTCACCGGAACAGGCTGTTATGGGAGCCCGTGTCCCAGCAGTGTAAATGTGATAAATGTTGTTGTAATTATGCCCCTCAGAAACCGGAATATATCCTAAATTACATTCCTGGCCAAACTGTGGCTCTGCAGCCGCTTTGAAACATGAACTCCCAGCAGGTCTTTCCACAGTTTTGCTGTTAATGAATGCTAAAACTTTGTCGGGGCTTGCTGGGATGTGTAGTTTAACAACAGCTGGAGAGCCATAGGTTGGCCAAGACTGCTAGTTTATTACAAATTGGACCAAACATGACTATGGACAAAATGAAAAGATGCTTTAGAATTATTAATGCATTTTCTCACATATACATTTCTATATATATTTCTATTTATACAGATGCAGAAGTACTATGCAATGTGACTGTTTCTACTGCATTGCACACAAAGTGGTAGAATTCATTTGAATTGATACCAAATAATTCTGTGTGGAACTGGACAGCATAGGAAGATGTATATCTCGTACCTGTACTCGTGCCTCAGTGAGCTTTGCTCTTTGGGCTAGTTCCTCTCGAGTGTAAATGTCTGGGTAGTGAGTTCTCTCGAATGCTCGCTCTAGTTCCTCTAGCTGCTCAGCGGTAAAGGTGGTTCTGCTTCTACGTTGTTTCCTCTTCAGCGGGAGGTCTGGTTCGGAGTCAATATCGGAACCTTCTTCAGACTGTGGCGATGAGGGAGCTGAAGGAAACAGAGGACACTATTGGGAACTGGAAATATACGTAGCTCTGTCCAGCTATAAAAATGTAACACTGATAAAGAATGATAGTTCCACAGAATCCAAAAAAGGTCACCAATAAAATCTTTTTCCCAGTGATGAACATTGTTACATGGTTAGACAGCAATATATAATTTGACAGCAGATGAGAACCACTTGGACCATCTACACCAGGCATGTCCAAACTGTGGCCCTCCAGCTGTTGTAGAACTAGACATCCCAGCATGCCTTGCCATTGTTTTAACATTCCCTAATAGCAAAACTGTGGCAAGGCATGGTGGGACTTGTAGTTTCACAACAGTTGGAGGCTTTCCTGATCTACACTTTCCATTATTATATTTGTAACCCAATCACTATTTGACCCTCAGTTCTTTGTAAGGATATTCATATGCCTATCCCAAACATGTTTACATTGCTGTAGTCTAAATTTCTGGTTATTTCGGTTGAGAAGATTGCCAAGAAAGACCTCTTCTCAATCAAACACCACTGAGGCCCTTTATGTCCTTTTCTCGGATGATAACATGTTGTAAGATAAAAGACTGTCATCTATCACGTTTGTTTCTTCCAGACCATGGGAAACTACAAACTGGATCGTACTTATGCACAGATATAAAAAACAAACAGGAACTTTGTAGTTAAGCCCAATGGACAAAATATAAGATCATAGTATCTGGCTTTGTGCTTTTAAATAGGCCCCGGAGATAAAATTTGGCCTGCGCATATTCCTATGTACACAGAGCAGTAATTCATCAATCTAATGTGCCCGGACCCTAACTGGATGGACTACATCACTGCTTACAAGGGACCGTTTTCTCAAATCATTGGATTATATAAAGCAATACAAAACATAGATTAATTCTACCAAAATAGCTGAAATAACAAAAACTAATCATAATACACTAAGTAGAACTAATAAAACTGCCTCATTCTATAATGGGCCAAATTATGAAAAAATATATTATTATTGTTGTTTAAATTGTCATTGTGCTAAGTCTGATCAGAGTGCTCTTTATGGGGTATAGAATCCCTTTTATCATAGAATGAGTTCTTTCTCTCCTTTCAATTTGGTTTTAGGCTTATAGCTATCTATTCTTACCCTGGCGGGGATGCCTTCAATTATAGAAACTCATGTGACCAATGTCTTATGACACTGGGCTGCAGTGCTGTGCACATAAATATCTCCTCAGGCTGCAGCCTAGGTCACAAGTGCTATGGGACATGGAGCAGACTAATTCTGAAACCCCTTTTAATTAAACTTCACAGCCAGGCTGAGGCTGCCACTTATCCGCAAAAGACAGGACTTGTAATCCAGCCAGGCTGGTCTCAGATACCTTTTCTGTCCTTGATCTCATTGTTAACAAAATCCCTATTCTCAAGGAGATCCTGATGAGAAAACATTTACCGGGAATGCGTACTTTCTATAGTGTATGTCAGAATCCAAATAAATGGATGTAAATCTCTGATGGACTATCTTGGGGGCAAACCATTTTTATTATGAAATCTATTTAAAAGGTTCAACTGCATAGTAAAAAATATATAAAAATTGATTGGTTCATGGAAAACCACACAACCAATCAATAATATTAAAATATGATTATACTTAAAAATCTGCATATTTCTCACAAAATAAAAAGACCAGACTACAAAACTGTGTTGAATTATAGATTATTACATTTACATTGTATAACTTGGTATAGGCCAGTTGGTTTACCATATCTTGTAAACAAAGTCAGAGATGTACTCAGCCTTGGAAAGTGATAAAATGGAGAGTGATAAGCCACCAACCAATCAGCTCCTACCTGTTATTTTTCAAACACAGCCTGTGACATGGCAGGTAGCAGCTGATTGGCTGGTTGTTTATCACTCTCCATTTTATCAATTTTCAAGGCTTACTACATCCGGTCCAGAGGTCTGTGCACTTACATATACTGTATTGAACATAAATGTAAAAATGTAGATTGCAAAATGTTGGGAACGTATTTACACAAAGAGCCGAACAGGAGGAACTGGGGTGTGACAGGGCAAATCTCCGTAAGGGTGTATAACGCCCATGCAGCTGGTCACAGAAGCGTATACTGCATATGAAGATTAGGAGACATATTTGCAAATTAAATGGGACAGGTGCAAATACATGATAATAATGACTAATAGAAAACTAGGTGCAGATTCTGAACCAGGTGCATCTTCTGATGCACATACAGCCAGAGGCAGAACTCTGGGAGGCAACGGAGTCATCTGCCGCCGGGCTCCTGCTCTCAAGGGGGCACTTCTCCACCACTGCCAGTTTAAATCCATTAATTGAAAGCCATCAAAATCACTTCTGTGGCTGAGTTCTGAAATATATATGTGTTCTGTTCTCTCTCTCTCTCTCTCTCTCTCTGTATATACATATATATATATACATATACACTGTATATATATATATATATATATGTATATACAGTGTATAATATATATTTCATAACAGACTATATATATTTTGAATAACGTTATGTGTGTGTGGGGGGGGGGCACCAATATTCATCTTGCCTCCGGGCAACTGGGACAAACTTACGCCACTGCATACAGCTCCACGTGTGACCTTACTCTCTTCACTGCACATGTTGCTGCTGTATGCCCATTATACTTAGGATTCTGCAACATCCACTGCATCTATTCCTTTATTAGCATTGTATGGGCCAGATGTACTAAGCTTGAAAAGTGTTAAAATGGAAAGTGATTAACCACCAGCCAACCAGCTCCTAACTGCCATGTTACAGGCTGTGTTTGAAAAATTACAGGTGGGAGCTGATTGGTTGTTTATCACTGTCCACTTTATCACTTTTTGCAGCGCATCTGGCCTTTTATAAAAACAAACTCATCATTTACTTTTATTTATTTATTTCATTATTTATTAATAATATTTATTAATGTTGTAGCAGCAATACACTGATGGTGTGTATACGGTGAGATTCCCTTGCTATTCGACTTAAGATTCGAGTGCTATGCAATAGAAACATAGAAACATAGAATTTGACAGCAGATCAGAACCATTTGGCCCATCTAGTCTGCCCCTTTTTTATCTTTGCTAACTCTGTACTATTTACATACAATTCATACAATCAGCATTAGATTTGCACTATATAGTCATTGCTGCCCTGTCTACCTGGGTTTCGATTTGTGCTGCCACGGGAGCGCGCATCGGGAGCGCAAGGTAAAAAACCTGTGCGATCTGCATACAATCTGCATGCGATCCCGAGACTATTTTGACTATATAGTCAAAATCTCATGCTGATTGTACCCGTGTGTACACACCATGAGACTAGGAGATACAGATACAGTGGTTAGAGGAACCTGATCACATGAAGATGGCGTATAAGATTTATAATCTTATATGTCATTACCATAAACCTCTTGTTTTCATTGTAGATGTCAATTTGCCCTATGCACAAAACAAGCCCCTATGCGGGCCTTGGACTGCACACCCTAACTCTAAAGATAATGAGGGGTGCTACCATGCTGAGACTTGTAGTTCCACACAGAAAAATTTTGAAAATGCAGGTGACCTTTCTAAGCTTGCGAGCAGGGCCTTCCTACCTCTATGTCAGTTTGTTTTATCACTGTTGTTTCCTATTGTAAAGAACAACGGAATATGCTGCGCTATATAAGACACTGTAAATAAAAAAATGATTAGAATATTATGATAAATTCTGTAAGATAACAGAGTAAAATTGAAGCGCTTAGCATACCTTTGGCCAAACATTTGGGACCACCAACCATGACCAGGTGGCATCGCTGTTACTTGAACCTTAGTGTTAGAGACCCACCACCAGTTGAGGTCCCCTGGTCACTGTTATTGGGTTCACAATTTTGGGCAAAATTATACTAAGAGCCTCAATTTTATTTGAAATGACTAATTAGCAGTGGTTAGTACTTACAGGGTGCACCTGCAGTTTCTCTTTTTCCCTGCATTAACCTGTACGCAGAGTTTTAAGCTTATTATGAATTACTAGTATAATGAAGCTTTTTAAGAATTAGTAAATAAACAACTTATTTTGGCTGTGAAAGTGATCTGGATACCCACAGAATCAGGGAATGCTTCCAATACACTTTGGTGCCTTTATCATTCGTACCTAACCAACCTGGGAGGGGGAGACTTTGTTGTAACAAGTAGCATACCCTCCAACATGACCAATCCCATTAGGTACAAAATGCTCTGTTCCTGGACTTTCCTGCCAGTGACAGTTACAGATGTGAGCCCACAGCACAGTCCAATATTCAAAGAGGGGGGTCACATCAACTCTCAGTGATGTTTGGGATGGCAGCTGGTGTGGCTCCCCTTTTTGAATATTGGACTGTGCTGCAGGCTCACATCTGTAACTGCCACTGGCAGGGAAGTCCAGGAACAGAGCATTTTGTACCTAATGGAATGGGTCATGTTGGAGGGTATGAAGTAGTTGTTGACACATTGAGGATAACGTTCTGTTACTTCCAGGTATATGGTTGGAGACAACTGAAGTGTGTTTGTGAAATACTTGGCATTTGCTTGTAGTTGCAATTTGTTACTTTGGGGAAGATTGGTCAATCTTTGTAAAAGAGTAAGTAGAGATGTTGCCCATTTCAACCAATAAGATTCTAGCAATCGTATATCTAGTTCTAGTACATTCCATAAAGCAATATCAGATTGGTTGCTATGGTCAACCTCTACACGTGTTCTATTCAGAGTTTTTGGTTTATCTCCTCATTTATATTCAATTATTGTAATACAAAATGAATTATTGGAAGCATCCTCTGTTCTGGTATTTACCAGAACACTCCAATTACTTAATTATCTATGGTCACATGTCTGTACAGGGGGATGAAGGAAGGGGAAGGCCGTGTGCAGCCTCTGTTTAGGTCCCCCTTTTCTTTCTCCATCTTTTTCTGCAGTAAACTCTGGCACTTGCCAGTTGTGTTTCTGAACAGATCCTCCAAAAACATGGAGCCTGCACCATGTTCCCATTAATACCTGCAGCACTGACGTATCGGTAAGTATCTGAAATAGATGCAGGGTGTACTGTGTGGGCCCCATTATGGATAGGCCTATGCTTGTTTGGCAATATGTGGAAGACATTCTCTAGAACAGAGTTGCACGCATTTGCCCTGGTGGATTTCAGCAGACTGCTGTGATAATGATGTCGTTATTGCACATGCTGTGCACAATACTTGTCCTGGGAAGCAGTGATTTTTGCTCCTTGCTTTGAGATTCATTTGTACAGGACATATTATTAATAGCATATTGATTACATAGTGACAATGAAACAAAGCGACTGAGAAACAAACATTGAAAACATTTGCTTCCTCACTATTGCATGGTTTACGGCCTAGAAAGAAACTGAGATATCTATGATCTTGATCATCTCAGGAGCAGTAGAGGATAACCATATGCACACTGAAAGTTGGGGTTCCGACATCCACGCGAGCAAAGCCACAGGCAAGTGCTAGTATTCATTAAATGGGTGCAGGGTATGCAGTGTGGACCCCCATTTGCTCTACACACCTTGCGCCTATTATAGATACGGCACTGGATCCAAATTTTAAGAATATCTGTACTTGAGCACAGGTGACTGAATAGTACCTCAGTTATATTGATTGAACCACCTGTGCTCAAACATCAACATCCTCAAAACCTGGACTGTTCATTTTCCTTGAGGACGGAAGGTGTTAAAGAATACATGTCCCAAATATCCTGCTTTCGGTAAGATAGTCCAACTTTTCAGGGACTGTCTTTCCATCCCATTCACAGTGTCCAGCAGGGGACGGGGGATTGTGATGGAGCAGGAACACCCAGTCTCACCGCTGCGCTGTATAACAGAGAGACGTATGAACAGATGCCAAACGCATGGGCACAGCATCTGTTCTCAGTGTGGGGCAACCTGGTGGCAGCCCAGCACCTCCATTGCAATGAAAAGCTAAATCATCAATGAGAAAAGCTCAGTGATGCATCTTCAAAAGATGATATTGTGCCCAGGAACTAGGGACCGTCATTCAACTGAATTAGGTGTCATCTACAGGTGTCTATATAACTCGAAATATATTATTGTATTTGAGAGCCCTTCGTCTTATTTGTTACACGAACGTGACGTTTGCGCTGATAATAAAATATGCCAGAGGCGGTGGAGAGTCATTCAGCTTTTAACAATTTCCATTGTACAGTGCAGAAGCCACAGTATAGTGCTGCAGCCCAATTCTATAAATCAGGAGGAGTTACACCAGAAACCATGTCTAGAGATGAAGTGTCAGAATTCAGATACAACAACTTATGTCTCACAGGACATTACTCCTCTGGCTGGCCCGGAGTAAGTGACACCCAGCCTTTGTGATCTTTTGGGATTTTTTTGTTGACCTACTTGGTTTGTCTTTGTTGGGGCCCCCGAGAAATGGCCTGTGGCTGGGGCCTTTTCTACCAATTTCCACGCTCCATCTGTGGTATCCATTAACAGAGTCTATACCAGCATTCAGGCCTGTGACACCTGCCTGGCAGGGAGTAAGATACACAAAGAAAGCTGGAGTAGAAAAAGGGGGGGTGGAAGGTTTCTTTTTTTTTTTTTTTGGGATGATGTGGGGGAGGCTGAAGAGGAGGGTGTGAAATGAGCTCACAGTAGGGGTTAATCCAAGACCCTCTACTCTAGATCATTTAGCACCTGGAGTTGTAACCCCACCCTGTATTCCACAAAAGTACAAGCATTCTGTGCACTTGAAGCAACATGTACATCATCATTGTCGCTGCAAATCTGCATTTTACACACAATGGGTTTTTTTTTCTAATCGTGTCTGTGTTTAAAGGGTTCTTAATCTCTCTTTTTTTTTTATTATTGGTGAGACATGAATAATCTAGATCAAACATTCTGTAGATTTAAGATCCCGGTGCACAATATTCTTTCTGATACAGTTTTCTATCTACACAACAATGTATATATATAATTAATTAAAAGCAATAAATAGAACATCATTGATCACTGTGATTTAACAGCCATTTTTTGGGGGACCTGTCAAAAATCTATTTTAAATGTTTGCATATATATCCAGATGGCATTAGGGACAGGCAACTTTTTGTACAACACACAATTGCAAAAAAAAAATTGCATTTTGTGGAATGTTGTGAAACATTTCTTTGACTTTTTTGCAGAGTATAAACTATTACAATGGTTCTTGGTCTACATGACAAAGCTTAACAGGAAAGATTAGGTTGTACAATTTATTGCTGGTGACTATGGGACCCTGATACATATCATTTCTTGTGCCACTATTGGTGATAACAAATACATTTTATGGGGGGGGGGGGGGGGTTA
Source organism: Crinia signifera (assembly GCF_055691185.1). Taxonomy (NCBI): domain Eukaryota; kingdom Metazoa; phylum Chordata; class Amphibia; order Anura; family Myobatrachidae; genus Crinia; species Crinia signifera. Next base: position 274,796,110 of record NC_139219.1, read on the forward strand.
GCAAAAAACTCTTTCTAGTATAGTAAGTGAAGAGACTGGATGTCACTATCACTGTGGAATTGCGCAATGGTAGAAACATTTTGCGGTAGTGGAGAGGGGAAGCATAAAGTCTGCCTGGGACTTTCTCCTCTCGGTTACAATAGGGTTACAACGCGGTCAAGATCTGCACAGCTAAGCTTTGTAAATTGATAGAAATTGCAGTCACCATTGAAAATAATAGGGGGCAGCGTTTCTGCAGGTTAAGTCTGCCTAACACAGGCGATATCTTAATATTTACCGTTCTATTTATTTTTTGAATTGCAGGATACTTAAAACATATGGCACCTGCTGTTTCGGAGTGATTTTCACCTTAATACTTATACTAATTCTATGTTTCTATAAATTAATATTTACAGAAAAGGGTAATGTCATATTCCAGAAATCCGTTATCCGAGATGTTCAAAAATCTGAAATATAAAAATGATTGTGGCTACTGGTTTGCAGTGTCATACATACAAATAGCACCACAATCTCTATCTCATCCTAGCTATAGAAATATTCTACATAAATATACTTTATACAGCAAATACTGTGTATTAACCCTACCTCTGAAAGGAAATCCTTACAGAGCTTTCCTCTAGTAGGACGTTAAATTCTCTTCATGTTTCTCGAGACTGTAGAACAGTGCTGCAAGTGTCTGCAGGGAGCACAGTGATCTAGGAAAACCCCATTGATCCTGTCCACACAAATAACCATAGTTCTGTCTATTTTTCACGGTGGCGACAAATTTCATGGAAATCGGCAGCCGTGAAAATATTATTTCACTGAAAAAGGCCATGAAATTGGGAAAATCCAGCATTGTTACATATATGTACTTAATGAGCTGATGATATTTGTTAACTAGTTAGGAAGTCACAAGAAGAAGGAAAATCTTACTACTGCACACAGGGATTAATTTAAACAGGGCAAAGCAGTAACATTTCTGTTTAGACCTGAGCTACAAACTATAAAACCTACAGGCATCCATATTTATTATTTTATGCCACATTTTATACCACTGTTCAGCAGGTTTTATTATATTTACAATCTTGTGAATAACAGAAATTTTAATTTCGTAACTTTATACTTTTTTTGTTTTTCTTTTCCTTTTTATTTGTTTTATGTTAATTTTATGCTTTGTTTTTTTTTCTTTGTTTTTTTGTTGTTTTTTGAGTGTGCTAGACAGGTTGTAAAAGATACACAACTGGAATGGATGAGGGAACAGAATGAAGTGATACTTTTAGCTCATTAAATTTCAGGTCCACCCCAAACTTTTGTTTACAGTTGTAGGAAGAGTATATTATTCACTATATGGCACAACCAGCCACCTTATCAAGACTCCCCCATCATCATGTCCAGTGGGAGCTGTTAATGAACTGGGTAATTGAGCTTGTGACATGTGTTACCAAAACAAAACAATAGGAAGAGGAGACAAATGGCCATTTTATTTGGCGATTAGAGGCTGGCCCAGGCTTTCAGAGAGTCTCCGTTAAGTAACTGTCTGAATACATAAAACAGTGCATTGAGGCCCAACAGCTGCGCAGACAATAATGGGGAACTGACAGCCACAGCCCCATCTGTGCTTAACATTTTGTTAAAAGAAATTACTTGACTAAGAAGGCAAATCGTACAGCTGCCCCCAAACACCGTCTAACAAGTACCAGGGCATCCTCAAACTATTTAATGCAATTGATGACAATTCTGCTTAACCCCCTGGTATATTAAGGAAGTACAGGTTACACAAAAGTCAGACTCTGTTTATTATATATTATATATAAGGTAGAACCCTTAAGTGTATTGTATTTATATAGTGTCAGCATACTACCGAGAGAGTGTAAATCTCTAGAGTAACCAAAATTTAGTTCTAGGTAATAATCCAGCCGTTTCCCTCTGACTGGTCCAATTCCTCTATTTATCACACTGTTTATAACATGTTAGGCATTTGATCGTAAAATTGAAAGTTACTTGATCATTTCATTGTAACGCAAACCATATTAATATTTGAGTCCAGCCAATTAAAATGTAATAAAGAAATCTTCATTTTTGCTAAGTACTCTCCATGTAAATGATATAATTGGTAAGACGTATAAACCTTCTAAAGAGGACAAATAGGGTAGTTGCTATTTAGTAAATGTGATAAATCTCCCACAATATATAAAATAATAAATATAGGTTTCCCCATACAATGATGTTGGGCTTAAGCAATAATAGGGTTCATTTCTGAGACTGCTGAAAGTAAACAATGTAGACTCATTCAGATTCCATCACAGACAGACTTGATTAGCTGCACTTTATAAATGATTTGGGTGATCTAGTTTGTTGTTTATTGCACCTAGTATTAGAGCAGCAACTGCACCGATGTGGTGAGCATTTCTTTCTTTCATAACATGTAAAGAGGCAGAAGCAGGACCAGAAGCAAAAGAAATGCACCTCCAGTTTGCTTACATGTGCAGTAAAAGTTGTATTACTTTATTAAACATTTTAATCAAGAGTGAGGCAAACCAGTCCCTGCACAAAGCAATGCACTGGAGCCCATACACAAGAATTCACAAGAATATTTTTTTTAGAATAAGCTATCTCCTCCCACACCATCTCTCCACATTCTTCCTTACAGTGAATGGCTGTGAACACTCTGGTGCATAGCTCCAGCTATCCACCAATAAACATGCTCACAACCATTCACTGTCTGACTGCAGCCCGGGAGCCAGGTATCGAAATATGGCAGCATGATTGGCCCAGCTTACCCCTGCTGTGCCCTTGGCAGCTGCCCAGTGAGGCCATACTTTAAGATGGCCCTGAGGAAAAATTGTCTTTAATATCTGCAGCTAATTAAAAGTAATGTGACTATTATTTATCATTGTAGCCTCTGAAAGGCTCACTATATGATAAAGCACAATGATCACCAAAATTGCATTGCCCATACTAAATCAGTAATGCAGTGACTTCAAAGGCATTTACATTTGAATATAAATTCCTAATGGTAAATAAATTAGAAATGTAGAATTCTAAAGTCTTTCATACACATAAAATTAGTAAATAATAATACATAAATAAATAAATAAATAAATAATTAATTGGGAAATATATGTGATACAACATAACCCTTCACTAACTGCATTTTCTATCTGGTACACTAGAGGCATCACCAGCAGATCATTTTCTATGCAGTGTGTTAAATGAGGAGTCTGTGATTGTGATAGAAATGTATATAATGAGAGTGATATCTCCCCATTGATTAGGGTGGCTTATAAATATATAATAATAATAATTATTATTATTATTATTAAACCCATTAATACCATTACACTTTAGAAGTTGCCTTTAATAAAGAACACATTATTTTCTTCCATTTATAACTGAAACTATTTTGTTTTGAAAGTCATTCAGTGAGAGTCTATTTCAGGACATCTTACACAGCAAAACAATTGGACTAGGAATATGTTACTGACCCAAAGATAAACTTTGACCCTGAGCTCAGTGATCAGGCATCTCAGGAAGCCTTGTCTCTTTTAATAGACTACTGCATTACTTTCTCAATCCACAAGCTGACATGCATTTAATATACATCTCCCAATGCCCTTTAGCTTGGCTATAAGAACCTCTGACCTCCCTTTGGCAGAATTCCTTTGCTCTCATTGAATAACACATTAACTAATTCTGCTATACAACGCCAAGAGTATAATGCATTTTCTATGCCTGCGCACGTCAAACGCAGATGGCATCAACCGGGGAAAAAAAACATTTAATATTGAGGAAGAGTTACAGCTAAATACAGTCTTCATATAAGAATTATTCCAAATTAGCTGTATTAGAAGCAAAATTTTAATTGTCTCTTTGTATAGAATAATTTTCTATAATCTGTCATGTATTATTTGTATAATAATTTTCAGAGTGCTTTATTCAATAAGGGTTTCAATGGTTATAATATTATTTACTATGCACAAACTTCACTTCTATTGACTTTATTGAAATATATTTGCATGGACTTGGTATAAAACAAAACTTTCAGTATAGTAAACAAAAAGATTACAAATTAATTTTAATTCAACTTATGTGATGATGTGAATAGTCAGATATGTTTGATATGTATATTTATTACCACCTAGCTAACCATATATTTATTACCACCTAGAGTTTTCATATTAGGTGAACTTATATTTCACCTCTTTAATGGCCCTTTAATTGAATGGCTTACATATTTTGAAATCCTTTTTTCTCAGTTACCATTGCAGCAATAATAATAACCCAATAACTTATCTATGCTATATTATAAGTAGACCATTATTGCCTGTACAGTATAAAATTATTCCACATAGGGTAAAAATACATGGAATTCATGCAGTATGATCTTGCTTAAATCTAAAAGAGTAATAACAATCATGCTCTAGTTATCGTTAAATATACCAGGAAATAAAACATTATTAAAATTTATTTCGTTTGTTTTACTATACAGCATACAACTTTCTTTAAGTAGTGTGTGCTAATAAAGTAAGTACCACAGGTACATTCTAAAACATAGACTGACTACGCTTCACAAATATATATACAACCAGTTCTACAGAAAAATTGTGCTATTTTCATTTCATTTGTTATGAACATAGGCTGCATGACATCTGATCTGCTTACTGTTATGTTTCTATTGAACTAAGTCACACTTAAATACGTAGAATTGCTGCTTCACAAAAACACAAATGCCTTTGTTACAGTAAATATGTAAGCTGGGGACAAAGGAAAATGTTTCAGGATGCTCAACATATTATGACCCAACCATAGGATATTTTTTTTCAGTTATGTGAACTAAGTCTTTTACTAAACCATCCGGGGGAAGATAAATTGACTACTTTACTTGACTTCCTACAGGTGTGTATAAAAGTTGCTGTATAAAAGTTGCTATGCCCACTGCAGTTAGTTACATATATATAGTATATATGTCCTGCTTATGTTAATTCCAATCACACAGTTCCAAAACTAAGTAAGAGCTGAGTTATTATCTTTAAAGATTATTGGAATATTAATTATGAACTTAATTATTAATGTTAATAAGTAAACATATTTATTGAATGAACTCAGTGAAGTGAAACTCTAAATAAGACTTCAAACAATGAATTTACTCCCAATATAAAATTATATTTTCATGTTTAAACCACATACTGCAGATAACGTCACTATTAAAGAGCGATGTGTATGTATCACCTTTTCTAAGAGAAGTAGAAACAAACAATTCATTCCAGTTTGTGGTTTTCCCAAGACAATTAGCTACTGCTGCAGAATAGGGCCATGGTGCGCCTAGCGTTGTTCACACTACATGATTGACAAGTCTGTGTCTGGCTGCTCCATTAACAATTTCATTTTGTTGCTATTTGCAGTTTGCTCGGCTAATACTCCGAACAAATAGGGGCTGTTTCTTTGGCACTTTTTTTCTACTTGACCTTCCCCTGCCTCATTCTCTTTGAGCCTCTCAAAACTGCCTTGAAAAGGCATGCTGAATGAGCACAGTCCATCAGAGAGCCAGGTTCATCCCTCTCCGCGCCCTCAATACTTCACTTCAAAGATGGGTGCATTCTTTAATTGGCCCTTGAATTGATACCAAAGGGTCACAATGCGAGTGGCAAAAGAGAAGAGGCCTTACTGAAACAAAGCCACGGCATTCACTTGCAGATAAGCACGTTTTAATGCTTCAACGACCACCACTGTTAAAGGCTTTATTGAAGACAAGGCTTTTTGAAGGCCGGCCGAACCAAGGGGAAAAAAAAGAAATTAACTTTTTACTTAAGAGATGATCAGTTCAAACAAACAAGAGTAAACATGGATATAAGTGAGAAAAAATGACAAACAGCACAAACAAAATAAACAACCTAAAACAATCAAAAAGTCAGCTGGACTTTTTTTTGCCATTGAAGTATAGTTTTGAATATTCCACATTTCTCATGCCGGACTGTTAAGTTTTTTATTATTTTTCTTGTTTTTATTTCCTGTCCATGGGTGAAGAATGAGCATTGAAATCTCTCAGTAGATGTTTTAATTCCCCGATGGTGCATTGCCTCTATGTTTTCTAAGTCGTTATACAAATTCCCAGTCAGTCTCAATTGACTAACTAACTTACAAAATGTGTGTATTGAAAACCCTTTTGTATTGTTTAATCCTTGTTAAACATAATAAAAGGATTAAAAATGTATTTTACAATTTAGAAAAGCAAAGTTTTCTTTATAGTGAGTGGAGATCCCTTTTCCAAGGAACAAATCAAGCATAAAGCATACTGTATTTCACATGCATTTATTTTAATTAAGTAACAATAAATTTTCCTATTTAATATATTTTCTTTAGTTGACACATATTTGCTTAAATGTATGTTCATATTATTTATTTTAATGTAATAATTTTTTTCTATGTAAAATAGTAAATATGCAATATAAGTTATTATAAATATATGGGGAATGCATTTTAATCGTTTTCAGTTATTTTTGTCATTATTTTGTCACAGATTAATAAAAATTAGGTACTTATGTATTATCAGGGCGCCCATTACGTAGTTTGCGTAGTGGTGTATTGAGAATACCAATACACCACCATGCTGGCTACGTAAACTATGTTACTTACTCAAACCAGCTTTCCCTCGGCTCCCCACACTTGCGTCCGCCATGACAGTCCCCAGCAATTAGTGTAGTGCCACAGGGGGAGCAGGGAAAACCTTTGTGATGCTCCCCCAGTGGCAGTACACTGAATTACGTACATTGCTGCCAGCCCAGGACGCGTCCATCTGGTGCTGCCGGGATCTCCCCCCTCCGCCACCTGCCGCTGAAGCCCCGCCGCCCGCCCTTCAGCCCGCCAGGATCTCCCCCCTCCGCTGGCCACCTAAGTTAGTAAGTCACATATTAGCAGGGCGCCCGGCAATGGCTACACTGACAACGTAGCCTAAGGTACGTTGTCAGCGTAGCGCAGCCGGGCGCCCTGCTAATACATAAGTACCAAAAATTATAATATACCACAATGTAGATTTCCCTGCATCTATAGTTTATTGACTTTTATTTACATAGCCTGCACATAGGGCCTGATAACTGAGTCGGACCAAAACCTCAGTGCTGTAAGGGGTAATTTTTGCATCACAGTACTGCACGTCAAATATAATAAACAGTTAATTAAAAATAAATCTGATATGAAAAAAGAGGATAGATGTTTTTCCATTATTCATAACAAGAGGTAACTCACACTATCATGGGGAAAACATAAAAACTCCACACAGAAGTCAGAAATTGAACTCATGACCTCAGCACTGAGAGGATGTAATGGGAACCACTAAGCCATCCTTGCTAACAATACTTAACAAATATTATTAGGATTCTTAGCAAAAGTTCGAAAGAACCAAAAAGTGTAACCAGACCCATCTGGGCTCAGATTGTCCCTTGATGGATCTTAAGTACAGAAAAGAAAAGTAGATTGTTGTATACACCTGGCAAGCAGTCAGACCCATGGTCTACTGTGCCATAGGGGTCAGGGTGATACAAGGCAGCACAGAACTATTGGCCGCTGGGGCACACAAAGTAAATCCGGTCTGATAGATGGCATGCTTCCTTATACATTTTAAAGGAGTTCAAACACTGCAGTAGTGTATTCTGTGGCATGAAATCCACATTAAGCCTGGCATTTGAAAAGGTCATGTATGTAATTAAAAAATGTCACGTGCCCAGCAACAATAAGCATACTAAAATAAAAGATGACATTCTTTTACACTAGTATATGTGGATGAATACATTCATTTCCTCTTTTCATCGCGTAATGATCCTGACAATTATAACAATTTTTTGAAAGGCTGAATTTTACTCACTTGTGCTAGTTTGTTGTTTTAATTAACTCATGGGGCTTTTTAAACTTTGCAACAAAAGGAACACCACAGGCAAAGATAAACAAATATTCATAGGAAGCCAGATGCCCATTCTTCAAATACACCACTGAACTTTACATAGGAAAATTAGAACTATGGGGCTTCAAAATTTCAAATCAGGCCCAAATGATGTGTGAACTCAACAAGGCGAATAAGACGTGCCCCAAGGGCCCTTTAGGAGCAGATTACATGATTCAGGATTTCTCCAGCTTGTAGATATACAGAAACCTCACATATCTAAACTCAACTTTTTGTTAGAATGAAATACTGCCAGATTTATTATACCACAGCTTCTTCAAACAATTACCAATGGGTGTTTTACACAGAATCACAATTGAATGTAATGAACCACCCGACATGTACCAACCAAACCCACCACCTGCAAACACCTGAGAAGTTATACAACACCTATCTGCTCTCCAGCCTGAGCAATAGGCTAGGGTTACATAACACTTAACAAAGCTGTCAGTTAAATTTGTCTGTGTGTCACACTTGGCCAGGTGACTTCTTGTTACTTCTTTCAGACTGCAAGTAAGTATTGACAAAAGACATTTAAGCTCTTTGCTTTGTGTATATAATGACCTAACCTGTTTAAGTCACTGTCGTTAACTCTTCTGCAACCGGAAGGCTATGAGCGTTGGAGTAATACGACTTTAACAGATATACTCACTTTGGTGGTGGAAAACTGAATACATTTGACCAAGTTTTGCACCCCAATCCTATCCCATAGCTGGTTCTCATTACGTTTTATAATGATTTAAAACCACAATTAACTATTTGCACTTTTGCAGGTGTGAAAGCATTATTTAACACCAACAATCTCAGGTGAGGGGTTCTGTGGACCAGGACATAAATTCAGGGAAACTTGGAACCAGTTACTTTAACAAATATACATCAGAGATACTAATAATCCCTCTTTCACAAGTAAAAATATTTTCAACTGTGGGACTGTGTAACGCAGTTGTTCCCAAACTTTGTGCTTTGTCACCCAGTGGTACCTCTGTTCACTTGCAGGGGTGCCTTGGATTGGTGGTCCGGGACCAAATCAAATTATATATATGGTCAATGAAAAAAAAGTGAATCCAGTGCTTGTGGCTGCCAATCATAAAATATGTGGACAAACAGAAGCAAATCCTGTCGCTCACCACATAATTGAACCTAAGGATGACGTATAAAAACAATTTACTTAATTTAAAAAAAAAAAATTCTAAATTTATAAGTGAGAATCTTTTGGCCTAGGGGTGGTGTGAAAGAAAATTCTGATAGCCTAGGGAGCCATCATTTGAAAAAGTTTGTCCTTTAAATAGATAATTGCCATTTAAGTCAATTTAAGTTCTCCAGCAAAGGCACTGTCATACTGAACAGACGCACATGGTCCTCATTTAATGATGCCAGCATGGAATGATTTACAATGATCTATTGCAATATCTGGATGAAAACCCAACGCGTTTCTCAAACAATCATTCACAACTTAAGTGCAAGAACTTCAGCTTTATATTATAAAAGGGTTCAATCCATACCACACAATTGTATGTTGCAAGATAAGCTAAATATTATATATCTACATATATATATATATATATATATATATATATATATATATGTGTGTGTTCCACCGGCGGCAATCCCAAATAATCGACACACGGTCAAAAGCATTTGCTTTTGACCGTGTGTCGATTATTTGGGAGTGCCGCCGGTGGAACACATGTATGCTGGATGTCCCTACAGGATCTCTAGGTCGGAAGGTACCCTTTTATTGCACTAATGGAGTGCTGTCCTCAAGATCTTATATATATATATATATATATATATATATATATATACACAGTATATACATGCAATTTAACTGGCCTTGCATTGGCTCTTGCATGTGCACTTGCATAGGAAAAGTGAACTTTATAAATTACTGGGGCAGGAACGGTGTGTTTGAAAACGGTTCTCTAATATTTAAGAAAATAATAATAGATATATATCGTTTTCTGGATTGATGTCATGAGAGTTTGGTGACTTTTAACCACTTTGCCAACAAAAATGTAAAAAATGGATAATATGTGAACTCTAATAATGGAACAAAGTGTAAATGATACATTTCAATATCTTGAGAATGGGATTGAGATCCATTCTTTTCTAAATTCAATAAAAAATAGCAGTGCATACCTACCAAAGTTCTCAGCTAAAGGAGCACTGCGACAACCATTGATTCACTCAACTTCAGAGCTCACACAGACAATAAGGACAAGGTTCCTGGCTGAATAGGCTTTTATCAAATGCAAAAGGCTCTATTCAGTGTAAAACGTTGTGCTTTTTCACTGTGTCTGTTTGATCTGGACTGAATGTCTAGTAAATAAATGTTTTTTGCAACTTTGAAAGATTGGCAGACAGTTTTACTGCAACTCGCTAGAACTACAAACTAAGGCAAAAAATAAAAAAAGAGGCGCTGTAGAACTGGACTTTGGGGTCTGCTAGAACTGCATAGCACTAATCTGAAAGTCCCCCGACCACTGAGCAACAGCTATAAAAACACAGACTTGTTTTATTCAGCACCATAATGCTTATTTGACTTAGGGACTACATTAAACAGTCATAAAAATGCACAGCGTCCTAGTTTCAATGGCCCATTTGGAATGTAGAGAAAGGCAACTCACAGACTGAAAGTTTTCCCTTTGTAGACTGAAACTTTGAGTGTTACTGTGAAACACCAATCACAATCAACATGCAAATGTATGACCCAGAATTTGTATGTGAATACGTTTTTCAATAGAATAACATTTAACTTTATTTTAATGTTGTAAAATTTTTTTTTTTTTTACAAATTTATGTTATTCTTGGAACCAGTGATTTAGCAACAAAAAATAATTTGTAAATCATTGGCTTAATAAATAAGTCTAATTATAATCCAGGATTTGTTTTCTTTAGTTCTGTCCCCATCTAATCTCTGAGTGGGGAGTTCTGTTCTGTTTCCAATGTGTATCTTTAGCCATGGAATAGTCTGTTTTGAAGATGAGCATTTTATGCCCGTTCAGAAAAATCTCCAAAATAATGTAAAATTGCTGAATTGTCCTTTACACACATATCTTAATAAAGCCACTACTGTATATAAAATCTAAGCAAACTAGTTGTGATACTTACCTGTGGTGTTTGAGTTTGAGCAGGGCAACCATCTGGGTTGCCCATGTATGTCTGCCCCTCCCCCTTTAGAATGGAAGCTCCCACGAGCAGGGTCCTCTTTCCTCCTGTGATTTTGCCTTTCATTACTTATACTATCACCTACTCCATACTCCCTATAATGGCACCTTACTCTTGGTTTCTGTCTCCCTGCTGCTTATTTGAGTGTTATAACAGTGTGAAGTAGCAATGCTTAAATAGAATATACTTGTCTTGTACTGTAAGTCATTGTTTTCCTGTTTCGCTGTTTTTCTCAATGCTTATGTACTTTGTTATGCGCTGTGGAACTCTTGTGATGCCTTAAGAATTCAGGATAATAATAATAATAATAATAATAATAATAATAATAATAATAATAATAAATTATACAAAAAATATGATAGGAATAATTACAGAGTATTGGTTCCCAACCACAGTCCTAAAGTCACATTAACAGGTTTTAAGGATAACTAAACTTGAGCACAGGTGACTTAATTAGTACATCAGTTGTTTTGACTTAATCGTCTGTCCTCAAGCCTGGTTAACCCTCAAAGCTGTACTATTGGTGTGCCTTGAGGACTGACTTGGGAACTTCTGCTCTAGAGCTACAAATGGACCTTGTTGGCCCAATAATTATTTTAATTTGAACCCTAGTAAACAGCTTGAATTTAAATAAGCTCCAGATAGACAGGTGGTACTAGATGAACAAATAAATATTGGTGTGAGTAATTCTGTCTTCTGGCCTTAATGTCTGTATGTTGTGCCCATTTGTGGTTCATTTGAGTGGCCTGCTAAGGCACTGTGTCACATAATATTTGGGGCCAGATCTTCTCTCTCTGCATTTAGGACATGTAGCATATTTAATGTTCTGTAAACTTCATGTACTTGGTAAATTGCCGAGAACTAGACGCTCCTACATTCCATGTCCATGATGTCACCTGTGACATCACCAGTCGGTTTCCCGTGGCTGCCCAACCAGTAAATCGTGCCATTCAGAAAACTAATCTTTCCTTGTTATCAGTCTACGTTTACTCAGAAGGTGTAAAATTATTGTCTGCACCATGGAGAACAATGAGCTGTAGCCAGTAGTTTGTTATTTTAGTTTCAAGTATACCTTTCAACAGTAACTCATTAGCTGTGGTACTATACATAAGGTTTCTGCAACCCACCCAAGAATGGGTTAAGTCCTTTAATACAGGTTTTCATTTGCCCAACTGTTTTTAATTTGCAAATGAAAGTTGTGGTAGAACTCCATCCTTTGGACCTCTTCCAGCATGTCAAGAATTAATTGTAATGAAAACAGCATTGCTTAAATACAAGGCCGTCCAGTTACTCTGCGTTATTTACACAAACAAAGTCCTTCTCAGTTTCTTTGATAAAAGCAGCTAAATCTTTTTCCTCTTTCATGTTTTGTCAGCACTTGAATCCCCTTTGTCCCCTGGCTATTTGCCGAGTTGTGGACAATGGTTCAGGAGAATTGAAGCAGATTGTTGGAATGGCTCTCTGTAAGCCTAATTATGATACGTTGACTGCACTCACCATGACATATTAAGGGGACCCAGGCTTATTCAATTAGCCACTCCAGGTTTCCCTTTCAGACCTAAAGTTATCCTTTGACTGTTTGTATTTCTGAACAGTATTCATGTCCATTGTGAAAGCAAATCCTTCAGCATTTGAGAGGTTTTTAAACTGAGGCTGTTATTGTAGCTAATTTTTATTAACTGAATGATACATGATAAAGAAACAGACTTTTGTTATTTAATAAGTACAAATCAGTGTGCATATGCTCACCTCTGCCTTCCTATAGCTACTGCTTCCCCTCCCCAACATTTCTCCTTTCCATATTCTCCATCTAACTCTCTTCTTCTGCCAGAAAACAATATTTATATGTTTACTATTTTACCACGTTTTTCCATTGTTCAGAACATATCATTTTCAATTTTTTTTTTTTTTTTTTTACATATAAAATTTCCTTTTGACTGCTGGCCTTAGCACTGACAATTTCCTGGCTGTGGAAGGTCATGTGCAGCTACAAACAGGAAGGAATGTTGGCTAAACCAGACTAGCAAAGACTCTATAAAGAATGTTCTCTGGTTTCATGCAGGATTTAGCCACAGCAGAGTATAATTGTGCAGGGATAAAATGTTCACCAACTCTTTAAATAACAATAGTCCCTGTCACATATATGGATTAATGAAGAATTACATATATATCATTTTGCCCCTATTTAGAAGTTCCATTACTCTGGTGGAGTTATTTGTGCGAGTGTCCACATTGGCTGTGATTTGCAGCCTATTGTGTAACAATTGGAAGACAAAATCACAGGATGTATGGTCTTGTATAGCAAACTGAATATCATTTTCAGAAATCTAATTTGAAATAGATTTAATAGAATATTGATTATTTACCGATGTGCACAAGTGCGATCCAACAGGGAAGTCATATGTGTACTTTTGGGCAAATGCACTACTCAGCTCTATATGATTTGTAGGATAAGATGGCAACATCTGCGAGAGTGCAATAGTTCTCAGTGCCCGTGGGGAGGAGATGGGTAGATTAAAGCATTCCTTGCTAAATACGGATTAGGTGCATAATTACAAAAACAAGATTTCTTTTTTCTTATTGCAAGTCACATTTATTTTAATGATACAAAGGGGTGGAGAGGGAACATTTAGGAGGCTTTCCTTGGTAGGACCAGCCCTGTTCTCACTGCAATATTTCCATATTTGTAGAGGAGGTAGGGTCTTAACCTGTAATTTTAATGGAATGTATTTTGCACAATTTCTAGGTGCAGTATAATTAAATGCTACAGACACAAAGGCAACATTTGCACCATCACAAGCACCCTCAGAAATCTCATGCAGGCACAGGGAGAACATGCAAACACCACACATATAGTGCATTTTTTTTTTATATTGACTGTACTCTGCTAGCATGCCGACGCTTTACTGAAATCGCAAAATACCTGGGAAACTTTAATTGAGATACACAAAGAAGGGCTTTTGTAATCTGCACACAACTGTATTAGTACCCGATGCTATGAAGGGTAACATGCCACTATACAATTATTTCAGTAGCGGGGGTGCCATCCTAACCAACTTAAGTTAGTAGTCAAGAAAGAAATGCAAAAAAGAAGTTGTAGGCGGATGCATTCCTGGAGTGCATCCGCCTACAACTTTTTTTTGGCGTAACTTTAATTGATGCTGATTGATGCACAATGATGGACAGGCTGCTCGGTACTTTGACATACTTGGGCAGCGCAGTTTAATGGTTAGCATTACTGACTTACAGCACTGAGGTCATGAGTTTGATTCCCACCATGTCCCTAACTGTGCAGAGTTTGTATATTCTCCCCTTGCTTGTGTGGTTTTCCTCCAGGTACTCCGGTTTCCTCCCACAATACAAAAATATACTGGTAGGTTATTTGGCTCCCAACAGAAATAACCCTACAATGAATGTGCGTGTGTGTGTGCATCTGATAGGGAATATAGATTGTAAGCTCCCCTGGGGCAGGGACTGATGTGAATGTTCAAAGATACTCTTTAAAGCGCTGCGGAATATTTGTGCACTATATAAATAACTTGTAATAATACTCCATATTAACCCTATTTTTTTTTGTTTGTTTTTTAATCACCATTATTAAAGTATTGTATTGTGTAAAACCATAATCATTAGTGAATAAAATAAGTTTTGAACTTCAAGGGAAGTTTTTAAAAATGCTGTGATACTTCCTTTATAATACTATTGCAATACTTTAACTTATTTAAAGATTTTTTTTCCAATTTCCCATCTGGCCCAGCCCCCATTCAGGACAGTCCTCTGGATACACTGTGACACATGCAGCTTGGTATCGTGACACACACGTGCCCTGTACACACTGGCTGCCAATAGCGACTTTGTTGGACCAAATACAAGTGACTATTATGGTTGGTACTGCAGTGTTTGAAGGCATACTGACAATAGTAAATAGGGATAAGACCACGTGGATTGCTGACTAATGTTATCATGTGTTGGCTCTCCCTGATGCAACATGGCTGTTTCTGATTTTAAGAAGATGTTCCACCAATCATCTGTCTCTGTCTGTTTTATTACAGCTTCGGATTGAATTTCCCCAGAGAGCAGAAATTAGCCATTTAGCAGTACAATGGATGTCTACTCATAAAAAACAATATCTAACTGGAGATAGTTTACTGCTGGAGGGAATGAAATGATCGCTGATCATTTTCTGAATTTACGGGAACAAATTGTTTCCTAAACAACCGACGTTCCTGTTTCATCCAACCCAGATACAGGATTTCCCATATACATGTGGTATACAAATAGCCTGGAGCATAACTATCTATCAGCATATTGACAGGAACAGTACAAATAAAAATAAAACTGCTCCAATAAAAAACACTCACAATTATAATACGTTTCCAGTATCTGTATAGAACATAAAATAAGTTGGATACACTCATATTTGAATGTGTATTCTTAGGCCTTTATTTACTAAAATCTGAGTTCTACGATGGGATGTTGTTATGGGCTATGGCCAACTCTTTATTATCGTCTATAAGGTGCTTAAGAAGTAGATTCTGATTGGTTGCTCATAACAACATCCCATTGAAATAGAACTCCCATCTTAATAAATAAGCTCATTAAAGAGTGAATATTTAGATATCCGAATGCTAGGAAATGTGTTTGAAAAAATGTTTCCTCAATTAACACATCCGTGTAATGTCATCACTTGACAAAGGGCCATCTCAACATATTAGCACAGTGGGCAGATTCCCAGGGCCCCACAAGTCTAGGAACCTTGGGTTGGGTGGTGGTCACACAATCAGAGCGGTCGGCCAGCATTCTCTACCTGCCTTCAAACCTGCAGCCAGACAGTGAATGACTGTCAACATGATGATTGGTGAATGGCTGGAGCTATGCTCCAACCAGAGTGCTGACAGCCATTCACTGAATGGAAGCATGTGGAGAGACAGCGCAGCACTGCAGAAGGGGCATATTAGAAATATTATTTTAATTGGCTTCCATGAATGGGTGAGTAGGGCCCCCAGTGCAACGAAATGTTGTTAAGATGGCCCTGTTACAACAATGCTATAAAAATAATATTTCTCCATATGTATGTGGTCCTTTTTCTCGTACCATTCAGTTTAAGGCAACTGTATGTAACCAGTGTATGAGGAAAGCTATGATTTCATTTCACATGACTTTTCAGCTTAAAGCGGGGGGGGGGGGGGGGGTTGGGTGTGGGGGGTTTCAGAAAATGTATTTGTTACCATGGTGCAAAATAATGTACTATACATTTTATGTTATAATTCAATGGATGACAGCGCCACTCGGGTTTTTTTTATTACATTATAGTGAAATGAACATTATCATATACATGCTAAAGCCTTAGAAACAACTGCACATTGTCTAGACTGCCGACTATATACTTAGCACTTCTACATGGGAGACAACACAGTATATGAGTTTAATGTTTCTTGTATATATATTGTAGTTCCGTTGGCTGAGTTTAATCTGATTTATGCCACAACAGAGTCTGTTCTTTGGGGAACTTATTTAAATCTATATCATAATAACCAATTAAATGTTTCTTTTTCCTCCTGAGTCACTATGAATGGTTTATGTCAGGGCTGATTTTCCTACATTTCCTTTAAACTGCACAAACACAGCCAGTTAATAGCAATGTCTTCCTTTTAATCAGGGTGCCGGGATTTAATTGTGGAGATGGTATGTTTGTATCCAGCGCATTTTCTCTCCTGTAACCCCTTCACTGCTGCGTCGGGCCAGGAATACACGAAGCTGCGCGGTGGAAGGCCTCTATTTAGGCTTTGCATACAGCCCCAACTACCAAACCTCAGCTTCATCTTTTTTTTTTCTCTTTAAGAATGGAAAATACAGTGAAATAAAAGCAGAGCTTGCATCTTTTAAACCAAGACATGTGTTTTTCTTTTTGTATATATTCATGTTGTTTTTTTTCCTGATTTTACGTCTCCTTCCACTTTCACAAAACCAACAGGGCTTACATGTGCTTCTTGAAATAGTACAGAATGATTTGGGTGTAACATCACCCCCCTTCCCATAATGCACTGCTTATGTATATGACTTTTGGGTGTTGTATATTTCACCGACAGTCGGGATTCCAACAGTCATTACTCAGACGTCGGAATCCTGACTGCACAGTGGGGAGAGCGCAATGAAGCCCCTTGCGGGCTCGCTGCGCTCGCCACGCTGCGGGCACGGTGGCGAGCTGCGCTCGCCACCTATTTTATTCTCCCTCTATGGGGGTCGTGGACCCCCATGAGGGAGCAGTCGGGATTCCGACGTCGGAGTAATGACTGTCGGAATCCCGACTGTCGGGGAGCCGCCGGCACCCATGACTTTTCAGTATCATGTTGACATATTATTATTATTTTTTTATCTTGTTTATTCAACATTTTAGTATTCAAGTGCTTAGTTCTATTTTATGTAATCCATTCACCAAAAGGTACTTGCTCCATGAGCTGACATTCTAATTTGGAACACAAGTGATGGCATCTATTTGCAAAAGTCCAAATATGTTGGGAGCATCTAAAAGAGATTCCAGCTTTTAATAACTTTGTCTAACGACATTGATGTAGCCAACTGCGACCAATTCTATGGCACCTTAGTTGTCAACTCAGTCTGGCCTTGCCCCAGTTATGCCAGGGGAAATCACTGGCACAGCTGAAGTGAGCACACACATCGTCACGCCCGCTGCATCCAACAGGCCAATGTCGCTGTGACGGAAAGTCCCTTCACTGGGTCAAAGTCAACAGCTTTTGCCATTCTTATTTCAGTGACTTCAAACACATCAGAGCACGACAACTGTGCACACCACCGAAAATGGTGGCGAATAACAATATGTAGTTTGTGCTTATAACACGGGGTTGACCATCTGGCAGACAGTAGTGAGATATGGGTTACAAAGGCTCTTTTGTGACCCAGAAAACTCCAGCTTCTATTGCATGAAAGATTTTTTTGTCTATTTCATGTGGTCCATGTTGTTGTAATATATATACTGTATTTATCCACTTAAGTTGATTGGTAAGCAGCAAATTTATTTTTATTTGTGTGCAAATCCATGCTTTTGATCCTAGTTAGGCCAGACATAGCTCTGTGGGGGTGTATGGGCAATGAGATTGTTCCATAATACACAATAAAGGTGGGGACATGTGACTCTTATATTGTAACTAGTAAAAAGCCCGTCAAAATGACAGCTTCTGAAATGTATTTTCACTTTGAGCTGTGACAGGTTTTACTTTCTCTTTGAGCTGTGACAGTTTTTAGCCCACAAACTCTACACCCCACCCCTTGCCCTATATGCTCCTACCTCCAATCTCTGCCTACACAGCTCCCTCTCTTTTTATATACATCAAGTTTGAAACAGATCAGTGTCCTGGCAAAAATTGCTTTGGTTTGTTGAGTGGCCTCTAGTGGTCACTGCCAGTACTTCACCTCATGGAGATGAGGAGTAGTTAGACTTTTATGTATATAGATGCACTACAGCGGTAGGTGGTTGTAAGTGTGCATTCCTCTCCTTTGTTGGGTGTAGTGTTTGTGAAACACAAAGAGCCCCATGACTTGTGTGGGTGTGGTACAGCGGTCCGACAGTCATTAGCCCGACGTCGGGATCCCGACTGGCCGGACTCAGACAGCATGGTGAGCACAACAAAGCCCCTTGCGGGTATGGTGGCTCACTACACTCTCCATCTATTCTATTCTCCCTCTATGGGGGTCGTGGACCCCCACGAGGAAGAATAGCAGGAGGCCGTTGGGAACCCGGCTGTCTGTGTTTTGAAAGTCGGGATCCCGACGTCGAGTAAATGCCTGTCGGAATCCCGACTGTCGGGACCACGTCCGGCACGTGACTTGTGTGCTATTAGTCAGGGGCTAACTGCACTTAGCAGGCCTTATTGTAACTAGGGGCTGCACGGACGGTGTAAAGGTTAGCATTACTGCTTCACAGCACTGAGGTCATGGGTTTGAGTCTGTGCAGAGTTTGTATATTCTCCCCGTGCTTGCATGGGTTTCCTCCGGGTTCTCCGGTTTCTTCCCACAATCCAAAAATATACTGGTAGGTGAATTGGCTTCCAACAAAAATTAACCCTAGAATGAATGTGTGTGCGTGTACATGTGGTAGGGAATATAGATTGTAAGCTCCACTGGGGCAGGGACTGATGTAAATGTTCAACTATTCTCTGTAAAGCGCTGTGTAATATGTATGCGCTATATAAGACACTGTTAGCAAATAAATAGTGCACACACCACTAATTATAATCAGCAGCTTGTCTACCGGTCAGAAGCAAATCTAAGTATTATTCCCCCAATATCTGGCATCCTTATGGTTTGCAGCTTTTATTGTATTTGGAAAATGCTATGTGTGAATAAAAGAAGATGGAACATGTCTGGCATGCAAACATCCTGTATGTCACTAAGGTAGTGAAGACATGTATTAAGTGGCGTGCATCACACAGATGCCACCTTGCTGTAGACTAAAACAATTTCATTCTGCTTCTAACATACTTATGGCCTTATATTACCACAGGCAGAGGGCCGCCAATAACAGCTCATTAGCACTAATTCAGAATGACATCAATGCTCCTAAGAGATCATTCGAACTATCCATCTAATTACCACAGTTTACTTTGTAAATCAGTCTAGAAGGCAAATTAGAAAAGTTTTGTCCATATGATTCCTTTTCTGCTAACCAAATATCAGTGTAATAATAGTATATAAGCATCACTAATTATTAATAAATAACCAAAGAACGCAAGTACAATGCCGCTGATTAATAATAATTGCCATCTGTCTAGTACCAAAGATAAACTATATAGAAGTTCTGTATGATCCTTAACTTTTCGGAATATTCTAGAAATATTCATCACAAGAGTCACCTAACGTTCCTCAGTAACTAATGACATGTACTGTATGAATACAGTGCAAATGAGAACTCAAATTGTAGACCACTTGGGTTTTAGACAATCACTCATTTGCTATGTGCATAACATTTTTATTTTAAAGTATACTTCCCTTGAACAATGTAAGCATGTATATGTAAAAAGAGAGCTTTAAAAATATTTGCATATAATCTTAATTGTTTAACATCTAAACAATATTTGTGGCAAGAATATGTGAATGTTGCAATGGTGTTATGCCAATATTATAACACTTATAGGATAACAAATATTTACTATACATGAAGAACCGTTGATGTTAGCATATGTTTATTTGGTGAATAATTATGGTGATTATAGTGTGTAGTATGGTATTCAGATTCTGACATATATTTTCATAGTGATAGGGGTCGATATGTATTTTTAATTCCAAAAACAGCTATTTATCTAGCGAATATCTTGTGTTCGTGGAAGTAGTCTAGAATGGCACATTAAACATGTAAATATTTCCTAGTGCTAGTAAGTTGTAATTGTAATTGTAGCATCTAAGACCATTTCGTCCTATATTTAGCAGCCAGACACATATTAACTGACAGGTGCATAAATCTGATATTTATTTGCCAGACTGTGAGTATAATGTAAGCAGAATAAACGATTTGAAAATCTGAATATAGATACATTTCAAAATTGACTTTAACCTATTTCCATCACAGGAGCTGGCTCCCATACTTATTTTGTATGAGGTGTTTTAATATGTTAAACATATATTTTCTTATCACTAAAACACTTTAGCACTATTGTTTTTATATTTTGATAATATGTTCTTCATTTAACCCTTTGAGTGCCAAGTGAATTTGTCAAAATGAGTGTGAAAATAGCTGAGCAAACGTTTTCATTCATCATAATGAATGACCTGCAATATTTACCTTGTACAGGAAATATAGGGGGAAATGTCATAGGATGAGAGAATCAGAAAGTGAGAGATTTAGTAAGAATTCTCCGGTTTTTAAAAGCGCAATCATTTACACTGCAAAATCTGTTTGATTTTGCAGTGTAAATGATTGCCTCTTTAAAAAAAAACTGGAGATTTCTTACCAAATCTCTCACTTTCTGATTCTCTCATCCTATTACATTTTCCCCATCATTTTTTTACACCACATTTTTTATTTGAATTTATTTAACAAATGTAAGTTCCACTGTCATGTGTCAGACACATGGAAAACAGAAAGCTTCCCAGATTCCGCAGCGCAGGAAAGTAATACATGAAAACGGAAATATATATGGTCTAATTTTCTACAGTGATTTTTATATTTACATCCATTTATGCTAAATGCATCACTTTAGCACCAATGGCAATATAACCTTATAATAACAAAGCAAAGTAGAAATGTATATCAAAATCAACCAGCGTCAAGTGATTACCAAATGATTGCCTCAAACACATGCAGGGTGCACAAAATTAACATTTACTGCTGTTTTAACTCATAGGGCAGACATCCTGTCATGCACATATATCCTTACTGAACTGTTGCATGGCAACCATAACTATTTGTTTTACCAAAATAAGAGAATTTATTAAGTGATAAATGAAGTGGCTGATTACACAGACAATACAAAAACCAATGATCATAGTTTAACCCTTTGAGCACCAAAATCTCTGAAAGAGAGTTCTCAACATATCAGCTGCATTGCTCACATTTGTTATATAAATTCAAATAGTAAATGTTGAGTAAAAAAATATAATATTATATATATTATTATGTTTTCTATATAAGGTAAACATTACAGGTCATTATAATGAATAAAAATATTTGCTTGCCAATATTTACACTAAAGGTGCCCACACACTAGAACGATTTTTTGTCCGATTGTCCGATTTTCGATAAATCGGCCGATATATCGTACTTTAGCTGAATCTTCTGATCTTACGTGCTGCACAAAAGTTCAGAAGATTTAACAAAAGATCCATAGGAACGCACACGGGATCTTAAGAAAAATCTTTGGTAAAGATGTGCGCTTGCCTGAAATCTTTGGTCCAGGGCGGACCAAAGATTTGAAGGCTAATTTATGCGCACATCTTAAGATCGCAGATCTTTCTAGTGTGTGGGCACCTCTATTTTGACAAATTTACTTGGCACTCAAAGTGTTAAATAAATCAAAAGTCAATTTATTACATTTCCCCTTAATGTCTCCTAACTTGATTAGGTGATTGAAAGCAACCAACAAATATTATTATTATTATTATTATTATTATTATTATTATTATTATTATTATTAACATAATAATTTATTATATAGCACAGCATATGCCGTTGTGCTTTACAATTGGAGACTGTGATACAACAAAATGGGTATTTACAGACAGTCATAGGTATGAGGGCCCTGCTCGCAAGCTTACAAATCTATAGGGAACTAGGCATTAGTTCCACCAGAATGCAAATTTTCCTGATGTGCTGTATGATAAATATCCACAATGTTCGGGTAAGTATGCCTTTACTAAATCATCCTTGAAAAAATATTTATACAACATTATTTTCATTTAAGAATTCTGTAAAACCTTGCAGAGACATTTAATTTAATTCAATTCAAATTTATTCCATTCATTGTATTTTTAAAAATTCTACAAAAGTTAAACTACATAAGGAAATGAAATAGATACGTACATTTTAGGTACCAGAAACATATCTTTGAAATAGGGATAAAATCAAGTTTATCCCAGTATAGAAACAAATAGTATGTATAATGGATAGAACTGATATTATTATAATATTATAACATATTTGATATTGCATGTTCGGTACTCTTTACCTAGCACGGCGCCCATCGCGACCATCGCGACCATCGCATGCACTAAAAAACGGGTGCGATGCGATGCCCACGATGGCCGCGATTTCCCATAGGGACCAATGTTAAAAATCAGATTGGTCGCGATTTTAGTGTTAAAAGTCAGATTGGTCGCGATTTTTACATAGGAATCAATGTTAAATGGGCCACAGAGCCCTAATAGTCCCCCTGAAGTGTGAAATGGCCCCACAATTTTTAACGCCACCCCACGATCAACGTGAACCCGAAGCGTGGCGAGCGCAGCGAGCCCGCGAGGGGCAGCGGTACGCGTCCTCCGACCTTTTCATACCCCCACTATCCACGTCGGCGTGGAGTTGAGAATAGAATAGTGTGGCGAGCGCATCGAGCCACCGAGCCCGAAGCGTGGCGAGCGCAGCGAGCCCCGCGAGGGGACGCGGATACCTTCACAGGTAAACGCGTCCCCTCGCGGGCTTCACAGGTGTCCGCGTCGCCACGGACACCTGTGAAGCCCGTGAGGGGACGCGTATAACTGTGAAGGTATCCGCGTCCCCTCGCGGGGCTCGCTGCGCTCGCCACGCTTCGGGCTCGGTGGCTCGCTGCGCTCGCCACACTATTCTATTCTCAACTCCACCCCCACCGTGGGGTATGAAAAGGTCGGAGGACGCGTACCGCCGCCCCTCGCGGGCTCGCTGCGCTCGCCACGCTTCGGGTTCACGTTGATCGTGGGGTGGCGTTAAAAATTGTGGGGGCCATTTCACACTTCAGGGGGACTATTAGGGCTCTGTGGCCCATTTAACATTGTTTCCTATGTAAAAATCGCGGGCATTGAGCCAATTAACGCTAAAATCGCGACCAATCTGACTTTTAACATTGATCCCTATGGGAAAATCGCGGGCATCGCGTCGCACCCGTTTTTGATTTACCCGCGATGCCCGCGATGCCCGCGATTTTTTACCCCCGACGCCGTGCTAGCTAAAGAGTACCGCATGTTCTATAGAAATATTTATTATAATGGTACATCAAGTTTAAACAATGCTTTGGAATACAGAAGCAAGATAGATAGATAGATAGATAGATAGATAGATAGATAGATAGATAGATAGATAGATAGATAGATAGATAGATAGATAGCCAAGATTTCACAAAGGGTTTAAATGGTTAAATAGGATTTCCCAGGTCAGCTACATTGAAATTATCACCCTTTGATCTCATTAGGAACCAATAACAAAGGAGATAAAACACAAGTGGAAAAGCCACTGGCTCTTTCAGATGTAACAAAAGTATCAACAAACAACTACTTAATCAATATTTGCCCAAAGAGACTACTTAAAAACATCCTTTTCACATTATAATGTCTGGTTGTAAAACAGCGGTAAAGCAAAACCTAAAATGAGGTACTAAAACAACTTAATTACCTTTTACTGTCCTGTTTGCTGTATATACACTCAGGACTAACAATATGCCTACTGCAAGCAAGCTGGACAATGAACAGTCCAAACACAGAACCAAGAAAGAGGCTGGCAGATGTGTCACACACAGAATAACACAGAAATGCACAACCGCTAACTTCTCTAGGTCAGGCTGCAGAAAGTAACTAAACTATAGAATTAGATAGATAGATAGATAGATAGATAGATAGATAGATAGATAGATAGATAGATAGATAGAGTGATTATACACACATATATATATATATATATATATATATATATATATATATATATATATATATATATATATATACACACTGTATATATATCAAACTGTGGATAGGGATAAATTATCAACCAATCAGCCTGTTTGCACAATGACAGCTAGGAGCTGATATTATTTCTTCTTTTATTTCTCTCTCACACACACTCACTCTCTTTCTTCCAAGGTTTTTTATTATTATTATTATTATTATTATTATTATTATTATTATTATCATGTATTTATATGGCTCCTATTCTGCTACTTATCAGCTACATACATCACAGGGACAGTCTATAGATTCAGTGTAGACAGCTGTTATTCCTAGGACTGCATAACTCAGCCATGAGGGTTACTATCATATAACTGTTTGCTTTGTGTTTTATAAACGTCTCTCTGCAGTCACAGTTTACCAGCAAGACACTATAATACGTGTCAGTGAAAATATCTGATAATCCTAGCAACTGAAGCGATCACAAGTGCACAGAAGCCGGACAGAAGTGCACAGAAGCAGGACAAGCCACATCAGCAGATGCACCTAGGAGAATTATTTTGAACTAATGCAATCAGATATACAATATATGCAGCCTTGTACAAGTAAACAGCAATGTAACAAGCAATGCATCATAAGCAATGTATCACAAGCACTGCACTATAAGCAATGCATCATAAGCAATGTATCACAAGTAATGATCATAGCAATGTATCCTAAGCAATGTATCACAAGCAATGATCATAGCAATGTATCCTAAGCAATGTATCACAAGCAATGATCATAGCAATGTATCCTAAGCAATGTATCACAAGCAATGATCATAGCAATGTATCCTAAGCAATGTATCACAAGCAATGATCATAGCAATGTATCCTAAGCAATGTATCACAAGCAATGATCATAGCAATGTATCCTAAGCAATGTATCACAAGTATTGGATCATATAAGTAATGCATCATAAGCAATGTATCCTAAGCAATGTATCATAAGAAGTATTTCTAAGGGTTGTTTATTATTAGTTGGACTGAATGATGAAGTGATAGAGATTTTTGCACCGAATGACAGATTTAGTTAATTAGAAAATATATCTCAGTTCATTTAATGATAATATAAATGTGTCTGTATGTCACCCCAGCATTGGGCAGCTGCCACATCCAGGCACATATGTGCTTCCTGCACGGTAGGTTTGGCATTGGCATGCACTTCCACTTGTAGCGAAGCATCCAGTCCTGAGATTTATTTGAGGCAGAGGACTCCTTGCAGTTCTGACTGCTGCCGCTGCTGGAGGGGCGCTGTACTCCTTACATAGGTGTGTACCATGCAGCCACACTGCGTCCTGCGCCGGGCACAGCAGCACCCAGCCGGCCACGGAGAATGGCACTGATCGCAGCACAGATCCCCGGCAGAATACACGCTCCAGGGAACAACATAGCCCAAAACTTTTTTAAACAGACTTCAGCCCTGAATTTCTGTGCTGGTAAATGTACAATCACTGTAGGAACCAGGTCATTAAAATGCACCATAAGCATTAAAGCATATATACCGCAACCTGTTGCTTCTGATTGACAGTACATGCTGGAAGTAGTAGTTCTACAGCACTAAGGGTCATAGGCTGCAGAAGCATGGAAAGTTTCATCATTTACACCCACAATTTAGCTTTCTGCCAGAGGGTGACTACTATGAAGAGAGAACGGTAATTATCTCTTCATATAATGTCAGCATTGCTATTTACATACAGATGGTAACGGTATATATGCATACATAGAAAATCACCTAGTCCCCAGCCCAGTGGTGGGCAACCAGGGCTGTACTTATGCTGACCATGCCGCCCCATGCTGTTTTATACACTGCCATGCCTACACCTACAGTAGGGTCCCCATGCTAATTACAACAATCTGCTTGTACAAAGGAGGAGAGATGTTCTGTGCATATCAAACCAAAGGTCTGGAACTATTCAGGGCAAGGTGAATACATGTTATTGGCTATATTAAGAAAAAATAATCATATATTCGGATGGAGGGGTTTTACTTTCTGACGATTTGGTTATTTTCTGGTAAAAAGTACATTGAGGTGGGGATGATTTTTTTTTTTTTCTTATATTGAATTTATGGATGGTAATTGTAGCCTCCTATGAGGCTTAGGTCCTGTGGACGTGTTTGCCTCATTCTCTGCTACAAAACTATAATAATACCAATATTACTACTACTACTACTACTACTACTACTAATAATAATAATAATAATAACATTAGTAGTAGTAGTAGTAATAGTAGTAGTATTACATTTATTTATAAGGCACAACTGGCCAGATGTATCAAGCTTCAAAAAGTGATAAATGGAGAGTGATAAACCACCAGCCAATCAGCTCCTACCTGTAATTTTTCAAACCCAGCCTGCAACATGACAGATAGGAGCTGATTGGCTGGTTGTTTATCACTCTCCATTTTATCACTTTTTGAAGCTTGATACATCTGTCAAGAGAACAATACAGGGTACACATAACTAAGCATAACAGTAACTGAAAAACTAAAACAGTAGTGCTGCTACTACTACTACTACTACTACTACTACTACTACTACTACTACTACTACTACTACATCAGGTCATTTTATGCACTTATATGTATAACAAACTACAAAGATCTAGGTCTATACAATACTATAAAATACTGTACAATACTAGCACTGCACAAGGAGTGTTTTATATAGCACAACACTACAACACCGTGTGCAGCCTCCTCGGCCGGGCCCTCTCCTCTCTGCCAGGGGCAGTAGGGTCTACTACTAACCCCTACTGCGCATGCACAAATCTCTGCTGTACTGTGGAGTCTGAGCACTAGATCGCTGCGTATGCGCAGATTGTCAGAAAAATGGCAATCGCCCCATTTTTCCATTGTTTCTGCAGTGCTCCTGCCGCTGCCACGGGACTCTGGGGGGTACGTATTTCCAAAATGGGTGCACTGCACCCATTATAGATATGCCACTGCCTAGAGCTCATTTATAAAACATACTGACTACATTGCACTACTTTAGCGCTGCATTATGAAGATCAATAGACTATTTGACTATTTATTAGCATTGGGGGAGATGGTGGCAAGTAGACTGCACAGGTTCTTATATATCAGTCAGTACTGATAAATAGTACATTATAATGACATATATCTATTTTTCTGTGCAGAGTAAATACTGGTTGATTTTACATGTAGCCCCACAGATGTTAGATAACTTTTTAAGTGCAATCTAGATTTCTGTTTGAACACAGCCCTCCCGAATCTAAATCTTTCTGCATAGTTAACATCTGCCCCATCTGCAGTGCTGCATGGTTTTGATCAGTTTCTTGCTTTTTCCCCTACTTATAACCCTTCACATTACATTGCCAGGTTGCACTCAGGATTTTGTACATCCCAGTTTACTGCCAGATTCGTTACATCGCTGCCAATGGGTCCTGAGCTGGCACTTGGAGATGAGATCATGTCTAAGCGCTGGCACTATGTTGTGAAGAGGTGGGTAACCCAGATTACCCATTCACACTGCACCATGAGACAGGATGAACCATTTTTAACCTTTGAACAGTTGGAGTGCTCTGCATTTACTGTGTGTGAGATGGGCAGTCTCAGGACAGTCCATAGGACTAGAGTGCTCTGCTTGTGCTGTATGTTGTGTGTGAGATGTACAGGCCTAGTACAGTTCATAGGCCTGAGGTGCTCTGCATGTACTGTGTGTGAGATGGGCAGTCTTGGGACAGTCCATAGGACTAAAGTGCTCTGCTTGTGCTATAT
The DNA here is from genome assembly GCF_055691185.1 of Crinia signifera. Taxonomy (NCBI): domain Eukaryota; kingdom Metazoa; phylum Chordata; class Amphibia; order Anura; family Myobatrachidae; genus Crinia; species Crinia signifera. Next base: position 274,824,333 of record NC_139219.1, read on the forward strand.
GTTGTGTGTGAGATGAACAGGCCTAGTACAGTCCATGGGCCTGAGGTGCTCTGAATGTACTGTGTGTGAGATGGGAAGTCTCAGGACAGTCCATAGGACTAGAGTGCTCTGCTTGTGCTGTATGTTGTGTGTGAGATGTACAGGCCTAGTACAGTTCATAGGTCTGAGGTGCTCTGCCTGTACTGTGTGTGAGATGGGAAGTCAAAGGACAGTCCATAGGTCTGGAGTGTTCTGCATGTACTGTGTGTGAGATGGGCAGTCTTGGGACAGTCCATAGGACTAGAGTGCTCTGCTTGTGCTGTATGTTGTGTGTGAGAGGAACAGGCCTAGTACAGTCCATGGGTCTGAGGTGCTCTGCATGTACTGTGTGTGAGATGGGAAGTCTCAGGACAGTCCATAGGACTAGAGTGCTCTGCTTGTGTTGTATGTTGTGTGTGAGATGGGCAGTCCTAGGTCAGTCCATAGGCCTGAGGTGCTCTGAATGTACTGTGTGTGAGATGGGCAGTCTCAGGACAGTCTATAAGACTAAAGTGCTCTGCTTGTGCTATATGTTGTGTGTGAGATGTACAGGCCTAGTCTGTAGGTCAGGGGTGCTCTGCATGTACTGTGTGTGAGATGGGCAGTCTCGGGACAGTCCCTAGGTCTGGAGTGTTCTGCATGTTCTGTGTGTATGAGGGAGATGGGCAGTATCATGATAAACATCTCATACAGTGAAAGCTGGAGAACAAACCTTAGTTGTCTGGTTACATGTAAATATTTAATGTACTGGCTGGCAGTCGCGTGTACCGGAGCTGTGTCCACATCCCATGACTATAGCTCCTAAATATGTCCATCCCTGGATAGGATCATCCATCCGTAACAAATCGGTGCCTGTGGAGCAGCCCTGCCAGCCCCCCATCCCTACACCCTTTACTAATGTCATGCAGTGAGTAACTCCATGCACAATGTTAGTCACCTACTGACTCTTTTCATCTACTTTATATCCTCATACACTGACACATATTTGCTTCATTATTCAGTTATTTTACACCCCCCCTTCCTTTGCTCCCTCCTCACTTCCAACCTCCCTCCAGGGTCTGACTTCCATTATAAGCAGGACAAATCTTTACTACTTATAAAGTGCCACATCTTGCCAAGATTTAGTAATTACAAAGTTTCTGCTGGGCGGAAAGGGGTTAAATAAAAGAAATAAGGGGAGGTTGCAGAAATTTCACGAATGTTTGCCTGGGGCTGCAGAGGGCGGGTATCGTTCAAGATGAAAGTGAGAAAGGAAGAAAGGAGTCAATTTAATCTGCCTCCAGAGCTCTGAGATTGGGGAGAGTTTTGCAGAGAGTCTATTGGGGCTGAGCGCCTGACCAGGGACAAATGCATTGTGACGCCGCCTGGGGGCCAGTTCCACTCTGCATGGGGGAAACAGAGGGAGCCATTCAACTGGTAGCCCTGTAATACACTCAGCAGAGCTGTAAATGTCACACTGAGCAGCAACAGAAATATTTACAGGACCCAATTCATGGCTAAAGCAGACAAAGTGGAGGAGGACACAGGTTGCCTCATTTCTCTGCTTTGGCGAATCAGTTCCCGTATGACGCGCGCGCCCTGCACTGAACTCTAGAAAAAAGACAACATAAGGAATCAGAATCAGCGATAGATTCTGCTCGACGGGAGAGTTCTGTCCATCCTGAGCACGCCTTAGGACACCTGCGTTACCATAGACTTCAGGGGGATGCATTAGACAGCCCCCTAACCTCCAAAAGGGATGCACAGTACCCTTCACCCCATTTGTAAGCTAGATTAATACAACGAATCAATGGAAGAGACAGCTGTATGCAAAAGTATATCAGCAGGCCGTTTACACCAGAATTATAAGGTGTAACAAACATATATAACAACAAAGCGTGGAAGCGCTGGCTTCTGCAATTTCTATTTAAACAATGTGATCACAAGCCATAGGGCACCCCACAACTAGGAAACATGAGTGCCAGTGTATATTATATATATATATGAAGCAAAGACATTAATCCCCTGCACTCATTATTGCAATGTGTAGGGTACAATCATGCACTCACTATCCCCAGGTTTGGGGTACAGAGAGGTATGTGACCACATTACTTAAATAAAAAACACTGAATGCAGCACTCACCATAATAAACAAACTCACTGTAAGAAATAATTAAATAATGGGGTTTTGGTTCATTTATTTTATTTATTTATTTATTTACAGCAGATTCCATTAAGCTTTACAGTTGTAGACAGTGATAGAACAAACTGGGTAACAACAGGAAGACTTGGAGGTAGGAGGGCCCTGATACAAGCTTACTATCTACAGGTTCATGAATTGATTAATGCATTTAAGCTGGCAGGCCTTATCAAGTGACCCCATGTTTCTGGGAATTATGAGTTATACAGCAGGACTTGCAGAAAAATGGGGTCTCGCAATGAGGGCTGCAAGTTTAAATGCATTAATCAATTCAGGAAACAAAACCCCATTATTTAGTTCTTTAAAACTTTGCTAGCAGGAGCCATGTCTGTCTGTCTGTCTTGGAGGAGGTGCGTGTCTATTCCGCACTGAGTATTCCTTTTGTTCGGACTGCATACAATTCCCTTTTTGCTTGTTCTGTGTATTTTATATTTTTATTTTGCACTATTTCTAGTGTATCTGCCTTTTTGTATCTTGGCAAGTGCGGTGCTATCCTTCTCTAGGTGTATGTATATATAGCGAAAAAAAAAAAGAAGAAAAAGTTAGAGATGTTTCCGGTGCACTCTTGGGATTGCTATGCTGTCCGTTCAACTAATTTGTCTGTCTGTCTGCTAGTTATCAGGAGATTTTTTTATCACTTAAAAGCGCAACAGAATTTGCTGCGCTATTATTTATTTATTAACAGTTTCTTATATAGCGCATACATATTCCGCAGCGCTTTACAGAGTATAGTTGCTCATTCACATCACTCCCTGCCCCAGTGGAGCTTACAATCTATATTCCCTTACCACATGTACACACACAGAGAGACATTCTAGGGTTAATTTTTGTTAGAAGCCAATTGACCTACCAGTATATTTTTGGATTGTGGTAGGAAACCGGAGTACCCGGAGGAAACCCACGCAAACACGATGAGGATATACAAACTCCGTACAGTTAGAGCCGTGGTGGGAATTGAACCCATGAGCTCAGCACTGTGAGGCAGTAATGCTAACCATTACACCATCCGTACTGCACTATATTAGAAACCGATAATAAATTATTATGATCCTTTATTTACATGGTGCCAAAAGGAAACAGTGGCTCATACTGCTTTCACATTGCAAAAACCTGCTTTAAACCTGATTTTCTAAACGTGTCTTAAAACTGATCAAAAGCCAGTTAAACCCCTTTCATATTGCATGATGTAAAGGTATATTGCAGTTTAAATACCGTTTTGTACCTTTCAGATTCAACCCGTTTCACCCATAGAAAGCCATACAATGTCATTTTAAATGTTTTTTTCCTGCTTGTGGGCGGGGATCAAGTGTGGTTATCATTTGTAGCAAATACCGTTTCTGAGCTGTTCAGACTGCAGGGAAAACGGCTCAGAAACGTGTAGGATCCTGCTTTTAACACGTGTCAAAATACCGGTTTTCTGTAACCGGTAAATTGACAATGTAGCTTTCACATTGCAGCTGGAACCGTTTTAAAGCACTAAAAAAACGGCAATATACCGTGTTACAGCTGCAATGTGAAAGGGGTATCACAGTTGAAGACAATCAGGGACAAGCACAGGGAGGGTGCAGGGTACATAAACACAGCTGCATCAGGGTAGCAGGAAACCACCATGAATTTGTTCAAAGATGTGTGAAAATTGCCAAGCAAGCATTTTTATTCATTATAATGACCTGTAATGATTATCCTATATAGAAAATATTTAAAAAAATGTACCCAATATTTTTTCTTTTCATTTACATAACAAATGTGAGTGACGCTGGCATTTTTGGCGGATAATTTGCACATCACAGAGATGTTGGCACTGAAAGGGTCAAATATATATTATATATATATATATTTGAAAGGAGGATGCTCGGCACCACCTGGCACCCACTCAAGCAAAATAACTTGCAGCATATATTACACTTTTAAAAGTGGCACTAACAGGTCTTTTCTATAAAAAGAGTCGTCCTCACGGCAGAAGAAAATAGCTAGAATTATATTGGTTGCTATAAGCAACATCTGAACCTGTGCTAACACAAACACTTGTATATGCTATTTACGACCAAGAACCTATTAGATGTCTATATTATGGAATGTACAGGACTTACCTTTGAGATAGATAGATATATTTATATATATATATATATATATATACATATATATATATATATAAAGCTGATCACTATGATGTTTTATGTCTTAATTACCTGGACTATAGCATCTCAGACATATGTAACATACTCTGTGGCGTCACATATATGCTCTGGTGAGTTATTATTCACTATGCACATAGACAATCCTGGCCCAGGGGCACAAGTGTCACTAGGCACGCTGTCTGCAACAGCCAATCAGCATTTACCAGTGTAAGTAACTTGTCACTCTCCAGTAGTTATGCTGCTGAGACTTGTAGTTTGACAACAGCAGGAAAGCCATGCACATGCCTAACCATAATAGTGACATAGTGATATCTGCCCTGTATAGCTTTGGTGTTACCATATACAGGTTCTAGCACTATCCTACAGAGATTGGCACTTACTGCAAAACCATTTAATCAGGCCACAAATCACTGCACTCGCTAAAGACAACAAATATTGGAAAGGGCTAATATTGGGGTTTTATGCAGCAAGAAAAAAAAAAAGCATATATATATATATATATATATATATATATATATATAATGTAAGTAATATATTTCACTTCTTAGGTCTCCAAAGATCTCTCCTACATGGGGATCTACATCACACACAGAGAGGAACACGTTTCCCTATAAATCTATCCATTTATCTTATCACATATATACAGTAATAATTAATTTCACATAAATATATATTTTATCCATTTAATGTCCATACATGCATCTATCTATACAGATATCTCCCTGTGGGAGAGATGTACTAAGCTTTGGGGGAATGTAAAGTGGAGAATGATAAAGTAACAGTCAATCAGCTCTTAACTGCCATGGGAAAGGTTGTGTTAAAAATGTGACAGTTAGGAGCTGCCTGATTTGTAGTTTATTTCTCTCCACTGTATCACTCTCCAATGCAGGCTTAGTACTTCTATCTAGAATATTTATCCTCTAACTTTTACTATCTATTTATCTAATTCATATCTATACATATTATATCCACAATTACCTATGTATTATCTATCTATCCATCTATCCATCTATCTATCTATCCATCTATCTATCCTATCTCTTTACCTCTATCTATCCATCCATCCATCCCTGTGAAGTAATGATGCGTGCAGATCAGAAGGGTTAATGGTCCAGTAACTTTCCTTTCATTGCTGCTGCTAGCCCTGAGACAGCCAGAGACATTTTGTAGGTAAAAGTGTCCTTTTTCTTCCCCAGTAAAGAGTCCATAAAACTCTCAGTAGCAGTGGCTATTGAATTATTCATCCCTCATTGCAAGCCCATAATGTCCTTTCTGAGGCTTTTGTCAGGCAGCTTTCTCACTCCTTTCTCCTGCATGATAAGAAAGGCAGCCCTCCTTTGTCCATGCCAAGCTGCTCCTAGCACAAGCTTTGTATCAGCAGAGCTAAACTAGGAGTTTCAATGGACTCTCCTCCCTTTGTCCCCCAAGTTCATCTCCAAGTGTAGATTGTGTATGGAGAGGTTCCTTTGTCATCCATGGAAAAGTTGTACAAATGTTTGACCAGCTCATTTGATACTTTTTGTCCCCTCTAGCGCTTATATGCAGTCACTGCGGACTTTAGTAGCAGCAGCCAGGTCAACGCAAACGCATTACACTGGGGTAGGAAACGCAGAGCCCTGTGTCACTACAGTAACCTTGCACCATGGGTACCTGCTTTACGCTTAAGGGCACCTACCAGGCTGGTTGTTCCTCCTCAAGATTCAGGGGTGCCTCCTTCATATAGTGGGTACCTGCTCCACGCTGAGGGGCACCTGCTCTAGGCTAAAAAGCACGACTTTCACTCTTAGTGGTACCTAATAGCGCAAAGGGACACCTGCTCCATCCTGAGGGGCACCTACTTCTCCTGAGGGGCACCTGCTCCACTCTGAGGGACACCTACTTCTCCTGAGGGGTACCTGCTCCACACTTAGGGACATCCACTTCTCCTGAGGGGAACCTGCTCCACTCTGAGGGGCACCTGCTTCACACTTAGGGACACCTACTTTATCTGAGGGGCACCTGCTCCACGCTGGGGGGTACCTGTTCCACACATAGGGACACCTACTTTTCCTGAGCGGCACCTGCTCCACGCTGGGGGGTACCTGTTCCACACTTAGGGACACCTACTTCTCCTGGGGGTAACCTGCTCCACGCTGAGGAGTACCTGCTCCACATTTAGGGACACCTTCTCTTGGGGGGCACCTGCTCCACGCTGGGGGGTACCTGTTCCACACTTAGGGACACCTACTTCTCCTGGGGGCAACCTGCTCCACGCTGAGGAGTACCTGCTCCGCATTCAGGGACACATTCTTCTCCTGGGGAGAACCTGCTCCACGCTGGGGAGTACCTGCTCCACACGGGACACTTACTTCTCCTAAGGGGAACTTGCTCCGCGCTGAGAAGTACTGTACCTGCTCAACGCTGATGGGTACCTGTTTCACACTTAGGGACACCTACTTCTCCTGCGGGGCACCTGCTCCACGCTGAGAAATACCTAACCCACGCATAGGGACATGTCTCCCTGTTGTTGGTGGAATTTAATAATTATACTTTGCCATCTCACCACAGAAGACGCGTGATTGTGTATTTAGTTGCAATGAGAGACTGGACCTTATCCCCTGCTATACGCTGTAGAGATTCCTGTTAATGTGCTATACTCTGTATAGATCCCTATTAATGTGCTATACACTGTAGAGATCCCTATTAATGCGTCCACCCAGGTTCCAACACTGCTGGAAACACAGAGCTTCTGTTTCCAATTTATTCCAGGACAAATATTTCAGTTGGAATCGAATTATTATCAAAGCGCCTGAAACAGCTGAAATAAGTTTGTGCACTTGAAGGATGTCTATTATTTCAGCATTCACCCCTTCCAGGCTGGCAGTGGGCTCCAGGGCACCGAAGGGGTTAATACCAGGGCACTATATAGGCAAGGGGACTGTGTAATGAAAGGAGCAGTAAGAGAATGGGGTGAGTTAGGGCAGATGACAGTTACAGATACCCTTAATATCACTTGTGGAGGAAGCAGAAAGGTCTGTACGTCTCCCCCAGCCAGCCCCTCGCAGAACACAATCTGGAGCTCCTGTGGTTTTCAATTGATGTCTAAAACTAATCTTCCAGGCTCTGCAAAGTTTCTTTCCCTTTATGACCCCCTCCCCCGTTCCCCCCTGTAGCACTATCTTATTTTGCCATCATTTGATAGGTTCCATCACAATGCAAGATCCCCAAAGAGGGAGAGGGACAACCAGAGGCACTTCCATTTCAGTTATTAAGGGTAAAAAGGGAGCAATTGCTGGTTCCACATATACCAGCAATTACAGCGATAGACGCAGGAGAAATGACAGTGTGCATTGACAGCACCGACAACAACTGCAAACGGGCCAGTATACAAGTAAAAGACAAATACAAAATATACTGAGAATATATATATATATATATATCTACACACACACACACACACACACACACACACACACACACACACACACATATATATATATATATATATATATATATATATATATATATATATATATATATATATATATATATATATATATATATATACACACACACACAACAGTAACATTGTCCAGAATAAAGTTAAACACATATTCGGTTTCCACAACTTCAGTTATTATTTATCAACTTATTCAGTTATTATTCCCATTATTTATGTCTATTTCCAAAGAAAAGTACATACATTAGGGCCCATACTTAATAAATATGTTATTGCACTGTTCTACCATCCAAATTACCATGATGCAGTAATGTGAAATGTTCTATAACCGCGACAGCAACTACACAATAAATAACGAGAGGCATCGCACGCAGCGATCCTGCAGCAGCTGGAGGTCACCCAGCGGGGATAGAGTAACATCTCTGCACTGTACTCTACCTCTCTCCCTCAGGATCCCGTCAATGCTGTGTTTTGTCCTCTTCTCCTGCTCCTCCTGGTCTTTCCGATCCATCTCTACATCGTCATCTTCTCCTTTCCCAAATTTGCTCCTCAATATACGGCTGATGGAGCTGACTAGAAGGAGGGAATGGAAGGAAAGGATTATAGTTCCTGTATATATATATATATATATTTTTTATTGTAATTATGACCAGTTAATTATATAGCGCACACATATTCCGCAGCGCTTTACAGAGAATAGTTGAACATTCACATCAGTCCCTGCCCCAGTGGAGCTTACAATCTATTTTCCCTACCACATGTACACGCACACACAGACATTCTAGAGTTAATGTTGTTGGGAGTCAATTAACCTACCAGTATATTTTTGGATTGTGGGAGGAATAAACCCACGCAAGCACAGGGAGACTATACAAGCTCAGCACAGTTAGGTCCATGGTGGGAATCAACCCATAACCTCGGCGCTGTGAGGTAGCCATGCTAACCA